>NC_022011.1:14182369-14246274 GCF_000317375.1 Microtus ochrogaster | reverse complement strand
CTACACAGAGAAACCCTGTCTTGAAAAACATAAATAAATAAATAAATAAATAAATAAATAAATAAATAAATAAATAAATAAATAAAAAAAGACTGTTTTGAATCAAACACAGAAATGATCATCTAGACATGGCACTACACACTTTCAACTCCACAACTCAGGCGCTGAGGCAGAAGGATTGCTAGGAGTCTGAGACCAGCCTGGACTACATAGCAAACTCTGCCTTAAGCAAAACAAAACAAAGTAACAACAGCAGCAACAAACCCTGACTCAGAAGATAATGGTAGGTAAATATTTAACAGGTTTTATTCTTAGCTTTGGAAATACTGACCAAAATGGAACTTGTTGAGGTAATCTGGGATGGGTTCTGCCTGGCCTAAAAAGTACTGGTCGGTCCCATAAGGGAAGTCAAGTTTCCAGTCCCTCAGGGCTGTTTGCCCTTGCAGCCCTTCTGCTCCTTGGCCATCAGCCAAGAGCAGGCCCTTGAGGGAAGTTAGTTTTCCTCCCCGGCCAATGGTTGGTGCCTCTGGGTGGCTTATTTCTCTGAAAAATGTTATCAAGCCTCTGCACACACAGTGGGGACAATTGCCGTTGCCTGTGGGGAAAGGGGAGGGAGACCCGACTGAACGGGAAACAAAGGGACTAACTCCTGAAAAGTGGGCGTGTCTTGATTGGTCGAGGGTCTGGTTGCACAAGGGACACAGGCCTAGAAATTTGGGGGTAGATAAATCAAGGTGGTTTGAAAATGAAAGCCAAACCAGAGCCACACTCTCTAGCTGTGGTTCTGAGTGTGGAACCCGTGCTCAGCTGTCCTTCCAGCTGTGCCCAGAGCCAGTGTTTGCAGAGTTCCACCGTGTGCCAATCTTGACAGCAGTGCCCAAAGTGCCAGAAACACATCCGTCAAAGGATAACACGTCGCTGGGAAAGAGGAGCTTTCTTAGTAGAGGGAACCAGGATAGCTGTACTCCAGCAAATAACAAAACCAGATTCATGGTATGTGCACTCCGACCTCCGACAAGAGCAACACTGCTATAACACTATCTGCACCTCACTCCAGCCCCAACCCTTCTTCGGGCCCAGTCCCCCACAGTGTCACGGTATGAGGCCCACCTGCTCTGCTCACTGGGCAAAGGTGTGACAAGCCTTCCGTTTAGAGTAAGCCATCTGAGGATATGACAATATGAAACTTTCCTATGGCCAAAGACATACCAAGCAAATAGGCACAGAGTAGCCCCTGGGAAGAGGAGTGCCTCACACTCATTAAGGAATTAAGGCTCTAATATACTTAAGGCTCTATGGGTCAGTGGAAAAAAATGACAAAAGGTCTAATAAAAATGGGCAAAAGATTTATATTTCACAAAAGAATGAACATGGATGATAAACTCCTAAAAAGGTGTTCAGTCACACATTGCGACAAGAGTTAGAAAATACATACAGCCGGGCGGTGGTGGCGCACGCCTTTAATCCCAGCACTCGGGAGGCAGAGGCAGGCGGATCTCTGTGAGTTCGAGACCAGCCTGGTCTACAAGAGCTAGTTCCAGGACAGGAACCAAAGCCACAGAGAAACCCTGTCTCGAAAAAAACCAAAAAAAAAAAAAAAAAAAAAAAAAAACAAAAGAAAATACATACAGGAGTGGGCGCAGTGGAGGTCAGAAGTTCAAGGTCATTCTGAACAATGAGAGAATTCAAGGTCGGTTTGGGCTACAAGAGACCTTGTCTCAAAAAAAAGGAGAAAAAAAAGAAAGGAAGGAAGGAAAGAAGCAAAAAAGGAAGGAAGGAAGGAAGGAAGGAAGGAAAGAAGGAAGGAAGGAAGGAAGGAAGGAAGGAAGGAAGGAAGGAAGGAAATGCAGAATGAAAGCCCATGTTTGGATGCAACTTAGTTAAAGCTTTCTTTTGGCATTTGTGGATTCTAAATCGTTACTACCTTTTATTAAAAACTTTAGTTACACAGCATTTGTGGCCTAGTTTCCTTTAGAAACGTTTCTTTCTAAAAGAGTAACTCTTCTGCCCCCAAAGACCTGCCAATTAATCATTGCCCCGTGCATCACACTGAGTGTGCCAACATCCTCGTGGCTCTTGCTAGTTTTGCATCCTGTGCAGAGAAAGTCCTGCACCAACTAAAAAGGGTGAACTAGAATTTTCCGTATTGAACTAGAGTGACAGGCCTTATAGCCTGGCAAGGAAAGATAGGCAGCCATAGTCTGAGTTAAGGGTTTTTAAGAGCAAAGCCCCCAGTGGCCATTTACTGTACATACCAGGAGCTTGGGATTACTATTCTTGTTTCGTAGCTGGAGGAACTTGGTCCCAGAGTGATAAAGAAATTTGCCCCGTGTGTCTGCTCACTTATATAGAGAGAGACTGACCGTGCAACCGGACTACACGGAACCCTGAGTGTGGCTTTCCAGACCCGAAGAGGTCCTAGAACATAGCGACCTCACAAACCAACACTGGTCACTTTTAAACAAACAACTCTACCAAATGGACTTAAAGCCCAAACTCATAAAAAGGGCCGGTGATAAAAAGTCTGGGTTCTCACTCCTCCACGCGGCTTCGGCTTTTGTGGCCGCCTCTTGGCAATAAGTAACGTGCTTAGCCGGCTCTTTCTTGATTTATTAACCTTGGACTTTAGCTATCGACTTCTGCAAGCACTCAAGCAAGCCGGCGTACTTCCCCTTCCTGTTGTTGCGTTGCTCCTGCCTGGACCCTGGGCTGGGCATTTGTAACCTTGCTTCTGAGATTAGTTCAAGGTGAATGGCTCTGGCCTCGGTGGGGTCAGTGTGGTCTACCTGGCCCCTAGGTCATAAGCGACTCTCAGCCTGCAGGGCTCAGCACATCTGTATAGGTGTCCTAGCCGAGTGCCTATTATAGGCTGGCAAAGGTCGCCTGCCGCTCGGAGGCGTGGAAAGGTGTGTTTGAGAGGGGCAGGTGAAGCTGCCTGCTATCAGCCAGGAGGCGTTTTGATGGCCACCATTGGCCTACACATTATCTCAGAGATTTCTGCACATCTGGTCTTCCAGATCACAGGCCTTGGGTCTCCAGAGGACAGATGAGCCAGTGGCTGAGGTCAATGGAAGGCCAGACTCTTGGGGAAGAACTGCCGAGTCACCTGGTAGGAGCACTTCAAATGACAGGCTCGACACCAGGTGCCAGTTCAAACCTGTTTAGTCAGAGATTGTGGGAGGAGGCCGAACTAAAAGGCAAGCCGCCCAGACAGGACCGTGGTTGGCAGAGGCCACACAACAGCTGGAGGGGACAGAAGTCCCCAAAGCCTCTTTATCTTATGGAAGAGCATAGGTCCTGTATGTAGGTCTGAGCATAGAGAGACTCTTATTAAGTTAGACTCCTTACCTCTCTGAGCCTTGACACCCTGACCTTTACAATGGGTATGTGGGCAGCAGAAAGGATTCTGGTTTTGAAATTCTGAACTGTGACTGGTTCAGGGGTAAAGTACTTGTGTAGCCCACACAGGATAGAATCCTGGGTTCTATCCCCAGCACCACGAAAATTAAATAAAAAGAAACAAATATGACAGCCGAGGGAGATTCTCCCACCCGCGCTAGGTGGATTGTTGCTATGGCTACGCACTAACAGCGGCAGGGTAATCATCAGTCAGGGAATGGTTTGGGCTGTTCAGGGTGAGTATGGCCATGCAGGGCACCGGATACACATCCTCCTTTTGCTCTCAACCCCAGGATATGACTTTCATTTGGATTTATGGCCAGTAGCATGTGTTCTATTCAGACGGGCAAGTGGGGGACAGGAATATGCGGCTTGACACTTCTTTTGAAAACTTAAAAAATATTTATTTATTTGTTTGTTGTTTATTTATTGTGTGTGTATGTGTTTGGTCACACATACCATGTGCATGTAGCGGTCAGAGGTCAATGTACGTGAGGTGGCTCTCTCCTTCCACTGTGTGGGCCCCAGGGATCAAGCCAGGTTGTCAGTGGTAGCAGCTGCTTTGACCTGAGCCCTCTCACTGCCCAGACCATCTCTTCAGGAGTGGGGAGCCCAGTAGTGCAGACTTGGCTTCCAGTGGCCACCTATCGTCCAGGGTTCAGTCATGTGAACATCATTAACTGCGAGGTGACCTCGCAAAGATGTTTGGGCCCAGCTGAAACGCAGGGGCTCTATCAGCAGCAACGGTATGAAGCAACCGGCATCTGCACAGACTGTAGAAGAACTCAGCTGAAGTCAGAACTGGGCTCTGGCTTTGGACGGGTTTCATGTGATTTCCAAAGGCTTTCCACCCTCCCACCACTGCCGGACTTTCAATGATCGGGATTTTTCATGCAACAGTCACATCTCTAGTTTATATGGCAAAGACTGAGGACCGGATCATACTGTCTCGTATTTGCTACAGTGTCCTTTCTCTGAGCTGGGCCTTGCTGCTGGGGGGCTGTGCTCTCCAGTTCATCCCCTCCCCTCCTGCCTGCCCCATTCCCCCTGCACTGGCAACTTTGTTGCCTGGCCCATGGATACCACAGTTTGTAATTCTTGCCCCAGTACAGTGGCCACCACCCAGAGACAAAGAAACTGAGGTTAGGGAAACAGGCCCCTGGAAGATCTCAGCACAGGACACCCCAGGCCCAGCCAGGTGCTTCTGTGCCTGAGAGGAAGGGTATCCTAGCAGATAAACAGGTAGGCGAGAGTGGTGGCCTGGGCTTCCATCTGGGTTCTGTCACTTTCTAGAACAAGAGGCATCCGTGCTCTGAGTCTCATCTTCAGACTTGATATTTTAGGTAGGGTGATAACAGAGTTGGCTTCCTCAGGACTCAAGGTGAGGCCCCTGAGAGTGATGCCCACCGAGTCAGCTCTCCTAACAACCAGATGTGATGTGAACTCAGGACAAATGGGAAAGCGAAGATCTTTAACCCTTGTGGCTCCCAGATCTGTCTAAGCTGCAGGTTCTTTTCCTCTGTGGCTATGGCAGCACCATGGTGCTAAAGCTTCTGTGGTGTGAATGGCCACTGTCAGGCTGTGGTGTGAACAGCTGCTGTCAGGCTGTGGCGTTGAGACTGAGCAGCCGTGCGCTGGGAGGCTCTGAAAACACAAATGCTCTCTGGGATATCGGAGCAGGGCTGCAGGCCTTGCATTTCTCCAGCCCTGCTGGGGTTCAGTTATGGCCTGGGCTGGTCTAGCCTTGGGGAGACCCAGCTCCCTTTTGAGTCAGCTGTTTCAAGGAATGAGATGTTTCAGAACTGGGTTTAGCCCTCACTGCATCGCCTACCACAACCCCACATCTGGTTTCCGCCTCTAGATAGGCCACATACCTAGGTACTCTGGAGTTTTGTTTCAACAAACATCATTTGCATACTACAGTGGAAATAATTTTAAAGTGGTTTTGAAAAAGCACCCACAGCCCTAGCCCAATGGTTCTGCACCCTGACGGCATTGCCTGAGAGCTTGTGAGAAGCAGGGCACTGCCATGGTGGAAGGACATGCTTAGATGGAAACACTGAGGTACCCGGTGGTAGGCCACCTCCTTAAAGTCGCTTGAACCCACTTCCAGGGTCTGGCCATTACTTCTCAGAATGTCTCTCCTTGCTCCATACCTCTGCCATCCTCAGGCTTGGCTCAAATACTCTAATTCTTGCTATGTAGAAACTTTCCAGGGTGCCTGGGTATCAGCTCTGCCTTGGAGGAGAAATGCTCTTGAGACCAGTGAAGACACAGCCTTTGTGTTCTCTGTGTTCTCTACTGGGTGTACCACGATACTAAGCATCATGTTGTTGTGGCCACACAGATGATCATGTGACCAATGTCTGGGTTTGCCTAGGACCAAGCAGATTCTTAGAATGCAAAACTTTCCAGGCAAGGACAACCAGGGACAAAATAAACCAGCTGGTCACTTTCAAGGTGAAAACTGGGGCGAGTGTTTTTCTGGTGCCGGATGTGTAGGCTGTTTGTAGCTCTTTGCTGGTCTGCCTGACGGCCCTGTCACAGCCCATTGTTACCAGAGTATCCCTTCCTCAGGGTCTTCTCAAGATGAGGAGACCTCAGAGGACATACGGAAGACTCAAACCCACTTTGCGACCCAGCTCTTATCTAAGCCCCTGGGAAGCCAGCTGGAGACCTAGGATAAGCTGAGGGGAGGACGCCAGTGGTAAATGTCTAACTGCCTGTGCTGGTGGACAAGACTGTGAAATGTTTGGACCATCCGTAGCTTGGCTGTTAAACAGCTGCTGTGAAATCATAGGAATTGGAGGGAGTTCAGCGATAGAGCAAATGCCTAGCATGCATGAGGTCCTGGTTCTGTCTCCAGTAACACAGGCATATAGAATTAAAGCTGGGCATGTGTCTGTGGTCCCAACTACTTGGTTGGATGAGGCAGGAGGATTGCTTGAGACTGGAAGATTGGGACCAGATGGCACAAAGAGGCTGAAGGAAGTGGGGAGGAAGGGGAGAGATGGGGGAGGGAAAAGGAGGGGCGAGGAATGAAATTACACAAACAAAATTACAAAGTAGTAAATACTCAGAGCTCTAAACTTCCTTTTCTTTTCTTTCTTTTTTTCTTTTTTTCTTTTCTTCTGATTTTGGTTTTTCAAAAAGGGTTTCTGGTTTCTCTGTATTTTTGAGCCTGTCCCAGAACTCGCTGTGTAGACCAGGCTGGCCTCGAACTCACAGAGATCCTCCTGCCTCTGCCTCCCAAGTGCTGGGATTAAAGGCTAAAGGCGTGTGCAACTATGCCCCACAATGTAGCACTTTTTAATGGTTACATCTGACTATAATCTGTCCCTGTGGTTCAGTTCTTGGCTCTCTTTGCTTTCTTTGTCATGGGAATCAAGGTCCATATACCTGAGTGTGAGATGCCGTGACGCGTGTGTGGACAGGATCACTCCACATTTAATCAACTTAGCTGGAGGCTCTTAGGGTCAAGCCCTTTAAAACTGGGACCGTGGGCCCAGACAGCCATCAAGGGAAGAGGGAGGTGGAGATCTAGCAATGCTACCCTGCCCAGGAGTGTCAAGGATGGCCTTCATCTACCAGAAGCCAGGAAGAGTTGTGTAAAGGCCCTCGGGACCCTCAGAAGGAACTCACCCCGTTGAAACTTTAATCTTCAACTTCTGGACTCCAGAACCAAGGACCCATTCCGGCTCCTTAAACTACTCAGTCTTTAGTACTTTGTTACAATTAATTCCCTGGCAGACTCATACCTACCTCTTGAGGTTGGTGACATCTACTACATGGATATGGGCAATCCTGTAGAATGCTGAGTCTCCCTCATCTTCCTTGGTTCTGAGGTCCAAGCTTGGTCTGCTCAAGCTGTCTGTGAGGAGCTGAGGTATGGGAATCTGAAGGAGATGGGAATCAGGCTGCGGCCATTAGCTCGCCGATCATCTGGATGAATTCATGAAAGTGGAGGAGAGAATTTAAATAAGGCGCATTTGGTGAGTGCCAGATCTGTAGCCGCCACCGTCATCAGGAATAATGACAGACAACGGAAACAGTGACATGATCGTCCAAGCAACCTAGAATCTTGACTCAGGAAAAGAAGTTTGTGTCGCTGGCAACAGAGGACAGTTGTAGTAATAAGAGCTGAGGGCTGCGTCCCCAGCACCCCGGCCGCCTGGCTAGCTTATGCCCCGAAATAACAACACACAAATTGTATTCATTTAAACACTGCTTGGCCCATTAGTTTCAGCCTCTTAACCCATTTCTAATAATCTATGTAGCACCACGAGGTGCGCTTACCAGGAAAGATTCTAGCCTATGTCCATCCTGGGTCGGAGCTTCATCGCGTGCGTCTGCCCGGGAGAGGGGAGCATGGCATCTGCTCCAGAGAGCAGAGCTGTCAAGTCTGAGCTCACTTCCTCTTCCTCCCAGCATTCTGTTCTGTTTACTCCACCCATCCATAGGTGTATACACTTAACCTATGAGAGCCAAGCAGTTTCTTTATTATAATTAACCAATGACCTTCCTTCATCAGACAGTTCCTCCAGGTTTCATCCCACTTAGTGTAAATGAAAATACCCATTCAGGCCGGAACAATGTTTAGAGCCTGTCATTACCCTCTCCTAGTTCTGCACCGACTCAGGGCAGAGTGGCCAGGTCTGGCCTGCTCAGGACAGCTAGGCCTAAGGCTGCCTGCCTTCCGGCTTCCCTGAGTGACTGGAGTTGGTGTCTCTCCTGGGAGGGAGTGGTCCTCTCCCCAGCTCCCCCCATGCTCACCAGCCTTCAGTTTCCTACACTTATGCTCACGCCCCTTCTGAGTCATCCCACGTGTCTTGGGTCTCTTTCCCTCCTCTGAGTGGGCTTCCCTGGTTTCCTAGGTAACGTGTGTTCATGATTTCATACACTCTATGACCACTCCTTTATGCTATATGTAAATATTTTTCTTATATTTACGGGGTTTCTCTAATTTTTAAAATTCTGTACCTGACTTCCTCATCAAGGCACGAGTACCCTAAAAACATGCATAGTGTTTGTCTGGCCCCACAGAGAACAGTTTGACACTTGGAAAATGTTGGATGAACAAATGAAATACATCAGATATGAAACTTGATGATGTAGATAAGCCAGGGATCCGTGGTCCATTCAGAACCTGCTGCTGGTCCCGTTGGGCAATGCAGTTACATTTTGGGCTCAGCCTGGTCCACAAACCCTAATGCAATCCAAATGCAGTGTTTGGAAGCAACCTGGTGCTCAGAAGTGGTCCAGGGAGCTCCTCTGAACGCTCCTACAGGTAAAGGAATGCGGGGCCATGGGGCTGTTAGGGTTAAGGACTAACTTCCTATGGGTGGGCAGGGTGCGGGGAGAGGCCAGGTGGAGTTTCCCTGGTAGAGGAAGGGTGGGAAGTGAGTCCCCTTTGTGGGTGAAACCCTTTCTCAGTGCTAACTCCCCTCGATGCATCTCTGTTGGAAGCCCATATGTGACATTTGGTTTCCCCCAGTTTCCTGTGTCTGTCTAGTGGGCTCACCATGAGTGCTGTCTCCAGGCTGAGGTGGGGGTGGGGGCTGGAGATGTGACTCAGACGTCACCTCAAAGGACAGGGCCACTCCAAAGCAGTGTCACGGAACATTGAGGACGTGGCCCAATGGTACTGACTCAGAGTGGAGCTGTGCATCTCTCTTGCCTGCTCTCAGTGTCTCCATCTATAAAATGGGGACAGATATTGCCCTTGGATCTGCTGGCATGAGTGTGTCTTCCAAAAGTCCCCCCCTCCATCTTCTCCTGCTACTTTCTGGAGAACACTTCGGGATGGACCTCTTATTCTCCCTTACTGACTAAGGGTCAGAGAAAGGCTCCAGCTTCAAAGAACTGAAGTACTACTGCGTGGCAACCACTCAGACCGCAGCGAGGTTTCCTGTCTCTAGACTGGACACAGGTGGGTGACGCTGTGTGGAAGAACCTAGAAGGCTAGCCTTGACCGTGACCAGAGGATACAAAGTTGAGAATGACCTCACTGAGACTTAGCCGAGTCAGGGTCTGCGGCACAACCCAGTTGGCCTTGAACTCTCCGTCCCCTTAACCCAGCCTCTTGCCAGGGTGACAGTCATCACTCCTGGCTTGCTACAGATTTACCAAGGCCTAGGCAAGGTCGTCGGCTCTCCATCCTTCCCATCTGCTTTCTGCAAGGCTTGGTAAGGCTACTCAGGATGCTGCTGGGGTGTGCTCTGGAGCAGTGACCTTGCACACTCACACTGCCATGAAGAATGACTTTTGCCAGGTCATTAACAGCAGGAACAGCACTGAGCACCTAAAAGGCTGCCAGCCAGATGTCGGTGACTTACCTTCTGCTCTGCACTGGGGATGGGGGACATTTATGAGGCACAGAAACATGTGTCAGCCATTATCCAGGGGGCTTTAGCATCTTCCCATGGGATCCTCACGGCAGGGACAGGTGCCTCTCACACCGCTGTGCACGCGGACTGAAGCTAAGCGAGGGGACAGAGCAGCAGGTGGAGCCAGGCTCCAGGCGGTACACACCCGGGCCCTGGCCTCACCATCTCCACTGGCTGCCGGGGGTGTTTGTTTTCTGAAGGCCCCACACTTAGTACTTACTAGGCAAATATTAGCTCAGTGGATAAATACAGGAACTAGTGAAAAACGAATGGCCCAAGTCAGTTAATCTATGACTAGGAAGCACAGTCGTCACCACAGGTGAAGCAAGTCCCTTCTCAGTGCCCAAGGTGAGCTCAACCACGGCTCAACCATAGCGCAACCTTGGCTCAACCATGGCTCAACCACGGCTCAACCAGGGCTCTCCACAGAGACGGGAGTTCACGCCCTGGCCTTATGGGCCTCACCAGCTCTGAGAAGGAACATGGAAGCTTAGCTTCAAAGCATGGGGTACAGCCCTGGGGACCTTCTCACCCTGTCCCTCAAGTGCCTGAAAGGGAAGGGATCCATATTTTCTCTATTTCCAATGGGTAGTGGTGGGTTTAGGACAGATTCTGGGGACCATCTGCTTGGGTGTGACTTCAGGCCTGTTCTTGGACTCCACTCTGCCTTGTTTGGGAGTAGCTTACCCCTTAACACCAGGTGGCTGCTCCTTCCAGGATGACCCAGACAGAGCCTGCTTTTGTCTCAGGCCTGGATTATGGTGGTTACAAACATCTCTGCAGCTGGCAGGTCTGAGACCTGGACACAATCTTGTGACTTTTCATGTTCTTAACGGGCTATCCCAGAGGATGATCTGGGTTGCCAGGAGACCAGGCCTTCAGACTTACAAATGTTCCTCAGGCACCTGCACCGCCAGGCACACTGAACTGCCCAACTCTTGTTATTTTTGAGAGGCAATCAGAGCAAAAGCAGGGTTTCCCACTTGATAGATGACCCGAGTCACAGAGAGGTTAAGCAACTTCCCCAAGTGCACCCAGCAAAAGAGGACCCAAGACTGGGACTCTAGCACGAGCCCTTGCTAGTGAGTGACAGGGAACGATGGTAACTGCACATGCCAGGGGCCCCGAGGTCACACGGGAAGATGTGAAGCGTGGGTGTCACAAGTGAGGGAGTCACCAGTGGGCATGCAGGAAGACACTGGGGCTCCCTTTGTGTCCTTATCTCCAGGACGATGGGGAAACTCTGTAGTCAGGTTTTTGTGTGGGTCCGCTCTGTGACTGTCATCTTCCCTGGTACCCCTTATCTGCTCAGCTCAGGGGACCCTGCTTGTGCTGGTCAGAGCAGAGGGGTGTGAGCTCACGCTGTAGCCGAGGGGACTCCGGTAGCCAGGGGTTCTTATATGGAAGGGGTGATGGTGGCATTGAGGGTCTCAGCAGGGCCCGGAAAGAGCGGTTGCCAGCAGGCAGGTGCTTATATCACCTCCTTGCAACACATGACCACACCTGTCCTTCCTAGACCCTCGTCTGGCTGGCTGGCCACCCTTCCCCTCTGTGGCCTTGTCTCTACCTTTGGCTCTTTCATTCAGTTGCACATCAGTGAGCAAGCTCCTCCTCAGCCCTTAAGCCAGGCTCACCCAGTTCAGGGCCTTTGCAAAGGTTCTTCCTTCTCCTAGAATGCTCTACTCCAGGCACCCCAAAGGCTACCTCCTCGGTTGCTGTCTAAACTCAAGCATCATTTCCCACCGGGCGTCTAGCCCTGCTCCCTTATCACTCCCCTCGTCTTGATAGCTCTGGATAGATTTCATATTTATTGTGTATTGATTTATGGTCTGAATCCCTGCAGCTCTGAGAGGCCAGGGATTTTAGTGGGTGGTTTTAGGATTTAGTTCAGCTGTCTCTCTTATGCCTACCACAGTCTTGGTTCGCAGTTGGCTTTCCATACATGTGTGGCATCCCTCCTCCAGTCCATCCATCTATTCATCCCCCGATCCATCTTCTTTTCTTATTCTCTCACCAGTTACCCATCATTTGTCTAGACCAGACCCTACTCTGGGTCTGCTCTGGTAACGGCGAGGGTACATAGACAAGGAAAGTAGGGGGATCCATCTGGGTGACAGCAGGAAACACAATGGAGTGTGGGGATCCCCCGAGGTTAATCCGAAAGGAGTGACACACCCCCACGGCCCTGGCCCTCTATAGTGTTGGATACCACTTTGTTGAGAGGCTTGGCCTCTGCTTGAGTTGGCTTCCTGGGGGGAAGTCTGGCTCAGCCTGCGGGTCTCAGCGCTGGGGGTGGGTGTACATCAGAAGGACCCCTTGTATACCGGCGCCTGACTGTAAGAACATTGAAAAGAGGTGGGTGGCAGTGGCTGGGGGGACATGTACGCACAGGGCCTCTCTATTGCAGGGTGAAGCTTGCCTGTACTTCTCCCCTGGTATCTGCCCAAGATACCTGGGGCAGCTGCCACTACCCATCCCTAGGAAGAAGCTCCATCTCTGCCCCTACCCTCTGCCTGCTTCCACCTTAGTCCAGCAGGACATTTTAGGAACTCCACCCACAGCCCTGGAGGCCTCCAGCATCCTCCAGCCTGTGGCTGCTTTATACTGCACTGCAGACAGGATATGGGGCAGGATTCAGGTGGGGCCCCAGCTCAGTGGAGGCGGAGAGAAGCCACAAAGGGCTGGCAGTTTGCAGGTGTGCGGGGGCGTGGTGGCATGCCTCCGACAGACTCGAAAGGTCTCTGAAGCCCAGCGACAGGGTGATCCCAGCCTCATACAAGGCAGCTCATGCTGTCCAGGGTAGAGATGCCAAAAGTCCACCGAGGCTGAAGACCATTCAGACTGTGCCAGAAAACTCAGGAGTGTCAGAAGGCTACAGACACCGGAAGCTAGAAGGTAGGTGGAGCCTCACCTGGATTGAGTTTACTGCTGCCTAGGCAGGCTCAAACTAGGTGCTGGATACCTAGGAGGAGGAGGAGGCTGCAGACGCTGTCAATTGAAGGGCCTGCCTAGACTTGGAGGCGAGAGGCTTCTGTCCAGAGAGGGAGACAGAGGTAAGAAAGAGCAGCGGACGTGGCACGCCTTAGCCTGGCCCTGCCCACTTGACCTTGGTCTCAGCTCCGGGTTTCTCGCCTGTGCCTGATCCCTGGTGTTTCCCAGGGAACGAGCAAGTTAGAGGCGCTGGCTGAGGTCGTTCCTTGCTGCTCAGAGTGTGGCCTGAGCATGTTCACATGGGGGTACTGGAACGTACCGCCAAGGTGTAAGGTGTGTCTCTCTTTGCTTAGACGGAGACCACCGACGTGAGGGCCAGAGTGAAGCTTGGACCCTGGCATGTGAATGAGGGCTGGCAGCATGAACCCCATCTTTGCCTTCGTCCCCAGTGCTCCCAGAGCTGTTTCCTTCTGAGATCCATGGGGAACCGGTTTAGCAGCAGGCCACCCTACTTGTTTGACTTCGAGGAGGAAAAGGAGGCAGGCAGACTTTCCTGGTGAGCCTGCAGAGGGGCAGAGCTCAGGTGTGTCCATTTCTACTGCGCCAGCCAAGGGTCCCTTTGCCTCTCAGCCCGGGTTTGTCACCCCATCTGCAAGGGTCTAGCAGAAGGTTCCCCTCTCCTACCAGCTTCTTTCCCCCACATGGTGACCAAAGATGCACCTGGACAGAGAGAGGAAGCTCGGGCTTGCCATGGTCTCTGGTGGAAGCCTGGCATTCCTTCTGTCTGGACCCATGGCCCCAGTTGTGCCATGGTGGGAGTGGAAAGCAAATGCTGCTTCTAAAGCCCCAGTGCCCAGCCCCCAGCCCCAACTCAGGGCCCCCAGCCAGCCAGACAAAGGTGGGTGGCTGGCGCCGCTGCTCTGCCTCTGCCAGCCTGGCTCCCCGAGGCATGTGGGCTGCACGGCGGGCCCCTGCTAATGAGCATCTGCCATCGTTCCATTATGTATTCTGCACCACCTGCGCCCCAGCACTTAGTGGGAGACCCCGGGGGGAGGTTCCCTGGCTGCTGGTCAGAAGGGTGTGCAGAAAGTGAGAGGTTCTGGGGGCGGGGTCTCCTGGGACTAGGGTGTCCCGTGCTCTGCGGGATGTCTACGAAGTACTCAGGATCACGGCTCTTTATTGCATCAAAAGAGAAGTTGGAGCTAGGCAGGGTGACACAGGTCTGTAATCTCCACACTAGGGTGACTGGGACAGGTCAATTTCGAGTTCAGGGCCAGCATGGACTACATGGAGAGACCCTGTCTCAAAGGAGAGGGAGAGGGAAATGGGGAGGAAGCGGAGAAGCCTACTGGGTTTCCAGGTGAGGAAACAAGTGTGTCCGCCTTGGGAATTCCTAAGTCTCCCGTAGTCCACACCTCAACATATCTGTGCTGTGTCTGCACTGAGAAGAGGATGTGGGCACAAGGGACAGCACAGCCAAGATCCCGGTCCTGGAGACTCTGGCAGTGGGTGACCTGGCATAGTGTTTTTCTCAAGATGAAGCAAGTCTTACCCAATATTTGCTCCCTGCTATACTACCTTATGGGTGGTCACTAAGCCTCTCTGGACTCCCCTTGCCTGCCTTGGCACAGATGAGCTAATGCCTCTCTACTTGATCAGAAACAGCTGGCCTGAGTCTGGAGCCTGGGCAGCTGCCACTCAAACCTCACAGGGCAGGAGCTGGGGAGGGGCAGCATCGATGGGGCACAAATGTGTGACAGTTGGCAGAACTGGCATAGAGATGCTGGTCATCTCAGATCAAGTCTGACTTTCTGGCCAAGACGGAGTGGAGGATCAAAGTCCTTCTGTTCCCGCACACTGGGGGCGTTTTAAGAGTAGATCCATGGGGCTAGGGAGATAGCTCAGCTGGTAACACACAATGTAAGCCTGAAAACCTGAGTGTGAATCCCCAGGACCACATAAAAAGCCAAACTTGGTGGTTTGTGCCTGTACCTTACCTCTGGGGAGGCAGAGACGAGAGGGTCTCAGGCTTGCTGTCCAGCAAATCTAGCTGAATCAATGAGCTGCAGGTTCAGTGAGGGACCTTGTCTCCAAAAGTAATGTGAAGCCAGCAAGATAGTTAGGCTGAAACAGTTTCCTTCAAGTCTGATGACCCGAGGGAGAGCTCTGGATCCCACATGGTGCAAGGAGAGAAGCAACTCCTGCAGGTTATCCTCTGACCTCCACATGCATGCAGAGGCATTGGTACCTGCATGTGGGCATGCACGTGCACATATGTGCATGCACACACAGACGCACACACACACAATAAATAAGTGTAATTCCTAAGACGTTTAACACATAAGACAGAGAGTGATAGAGGAAGATACACACCCTGGAAGTTGACTTCTGGCCTCCACACACATGTGCACACATGCATTCACATAGACATGTACGCAAGCATGTACTTCAACACAGGCCAAAGAGCAAACCCAGGAGGATGCCACCCCATTTTACATATGAGGACACTGAGGTACAGAGAAGTCAAAGTCCAGCAATTTGATGCTAGACTCCCATGGTAGTTATGGAGGGCTTTGGGGCAATTCTGTAGGGTACCAGAGCAGGGAGAGAGAGAGGTTTGGAGTGGATCAGTGTGCTCCCCTGAGCACAAAGCATAGAGTCACACCCTGAAGAGGCAAAGCAGGAAGGCCTCGTTGTGACAGCTCCCCTGGTCACCTGTGCCGTAGAGGTAACCTCTGTTCAGAGATAAGTCAGGTTTCACGTTTTACCCTGGGCCTCTGGATCCTGAAAGGCAGGCCCAAACTGGCAGATGTGTGGCGGGACGGGTGAGGGCTTGTTCGAAGTGCCTCATCTTTGCCCTGGGCTTAAACATTTAGAGTCAGGGGCATGGCCAATTTGATTCTCTAAACATGTTCTGGCTGGATTCAGCCCTCCTGCTAAGGGCTCTTGGGGTGGCTAAGCTGAGGGTCAGACATTCCGTCATGCCACAACACGAACAGGAGGTTCTTGTTTAGTTTGCGTGTCTTAGGTAGCTGGGCACTCAGGCATGCCCACCTCCGAGGGCAGACAGTGGGGGTGACCTTGGAGGCCATCCAGCCTGAATTTATCTAGGGAACAGGACATTGGAGTGGCCTCTTCCCTGCAGGCTGGAACCAGGGGAGCACAGAGAGAAAGGAAGTGTGTCCATGTTAGGGACCAAGGCCACTTCTTGGCATGCTGTCAAATGTCATTGGGACCAGGAAGAGGAGGGACTTGGGGAAAGGAACTTGCCTGAAGGTCAGACCCTGGCTCGGGTCGCAACACTGGGCTGGTGGGCTCCTTCCCTCTCCTACTGTAAATAAGGCAAAGGCCCTTCTCAGGGTTGTAGGAGAAAGCACCTACGGTTACTTGTGTGACATATGGCAAGTGACTGTTTGGAGTAGGGATGAAGAGGGACAGTGCTGTGGCCAGGAGGGGATTAAAAGATTTGTGCCAGCATTTGGGGTGTGACTCTTCCAGACCATAACCCCAGGGCTTTGAAAATGTGAGACAGGTAAATAGAGGCGGGCTTCTGCTTGGCTCCTCCCCCAGCGAGCCAGCATGGACTCCAAATAAGGTCTCCGAAAACAGGCTTGGGCAGACTCCACTTTCGAACTTTGGCTAGCCTTCATTTAACTTTATCTGGCAGGGTGTCCTTGAACCCCAAGCCCAGGCTAGAATCCCCCCGAGGCTTAGCAGCCCGCTTTAACAGTTGAGAGGGGCCCCCTTTCTCCTCATCTTGGACCAGTCTGGTTTTCATACTCTTCCCAGGCTAGGGGAAGAGAATGGCCTGCAGTGGGAAAGTCTGTCCCGGGCACTGGCACACAGCTGCCTTTGTGAGGGTGGCTGAGTCACATGGGCACCGCCATGCATGCTGGACCCTGGGGCTACGTGACAGGAGGTGGCGTTATCACGGGGGCTGTGGCTTCCCCCACGCTTGTGGGCAGGAGGCTTTCCCACGGGAATGAAGGGAGCAGGGAGGTGTCTGGGAGCACAGTACTGTCAGATCTTTGGGTTACAGGCTATAGGATTGTGGGGTGGCTTTGGGAAGGTCCTCTTTCTGGGCCTCTGTCTTTATCTCTGAAAAATGGAGGGGGTGCTCCTGTTGTACAGAGGGGACACTGGATGTTTACTAGCTGGAGCTTTGCACCCTTGTGTGCACTCAGCATCTGTATGCTGGGCATTGTGCTCCAAAATATACAAGATCACCGAGCTTGCAAGAGAAACCTGTGCTTGAACTCTTTCTTCTCGCCCAGTAAAAACCCATCTCTGAGCACGCAGTGGCTGTCTGGGCCCCTGGCAAAGGTGGGCACAGCTCGTTGCTGTTCACGAGGCTGGCTTGTGCAACCTGTTGTTCTCTCTGGCAGGTTAGAAAGAGAGCAAGGTCTGAATGTCCCCTGAAGTTCTGCCAGTCACACACTCCATCTTTCTCTCTGCCCAGGCCTTGTCTCAGGCAGCAGCCACAGCAGGCACAAGCCCTGTTGGTTTGTTCTCAGTATCCTGGGGTTCATGTGCCCCTGAAGGTCTCTCCTAAGTGCCTAGGGAGCAGGTGCCATGTTTGTCCTCAACCAACAGCAAAGAGGTGGTGGGGTAGAGACACTTGCCCAAGTCACCAGCTGGCAGAGTCTGCTGTAGCCAGTTGGCTCCAGATCAGCATCAGCATTGCCTCCCTTCCATCCCTTGTACAGAAGGAGCAACCATCGACTTCCTCTGTCCCCTACCCCACCCCTGGCTCTGCCACCAGTCTATAGCCCCCCAGCCCTCCCTGTGGAGCCACAGCTCTATGGCTGAGCCCCGGCACCATGTTTCCAGTGGCCATGGAGGATGTGTGGCTCCCATCCCAGCAGGCATTAGGGCTGCCTTTTCTCATCTCCCAGATCTGCACCCCATACCCAGCTATACACATCAGAGATGCTTTTGATACCTCCCCCTTTTCTGATTGACTTTCCCCAACCCTGCATCTGGTCTCTTGGATGAGAGTCTTCACCCCAGCTTTTCTTTGTCTCATCTTACAGGCACCCCTTAGTTGAACACCTTCAATGGCTCCCAGTGCCTTTGATGAGCCCTCCAGTTCCATGCATTCAAAATCATCCACCATATGCCCCCATATTCTTCAACAGGTTCTATTTCCTTCCAAAAATGGCTCTCCCCACCTCTCTACCCCTGTTGCTGTCCCCCTGGAAGGCCCTTCTGTGGCTCTCTGTTTATTGGCGGTCCTGTCTTCTCCTTCAATATTGAACAGGGGCTCTGGCTTCACTAAGTTCATACCTGGCTTCTAGCCTTTGAAAGGTGTGGCCAAGAGTCCCTTGCTTTCTCTATCCCTGGGGCCTCTTCTGTACGGTGGAGATATGGTGAAAATGATGAGGTGAAGGGTCTGCACCTGATAGGTGTTTGCTGAGAGCCACAGGCCCACCCATGTCTTAACCGTGTGGCCTCAAATAAGCCACCCGCTTGTGTGCGGTCACCTCGCCTTATGCAATGGTGCTGTTGTGAGGTGGACCATTGGGCTTCCCCAGCCGTGTGACCTTGAACAAGTTAATTCCCTTCCTCTGCCCAGCCCTCTTCCTTCCTTACTCCATTCCTGGAGAATATTTCTCAAGTCTCATTAAGTGTGAAGAAGGCACGAGGGAAGGCTGGGATGCCGGCGGTGTGATCGCTATTAGTCCATTACTGCCATTATTGTTATTGTTGCCGCTTGCCCTCATTAGGTTGTGAAATCCCCACGGCGCTTGCCACCCAGGACTTGTTTGTTCACACCCTATGGAGAGGAAAGACTGGAGACTTCCCTCTGGAGGCCTAGGCTTATCCCGCTACCCCCCATACCTCCCACTCACCCACTCCCGGCTGTGCAGGACCAGCGAACCTCAGAAGCGGAGGGAACAGCTAACACGGGCATGGTGGGGTTGGCCCATTTCCAAATTGCTCTTTCTGAGGTTTTGGAAGGGCTCTTTATCTGGGCCTCAGTTTCCCATTTGACTCAGCAGACAGACTATTTCTAGAGGTCCCTGGGGTCTCAGGGTCTAGGACGTGGGTTTTGAAAGGTTGCCGCTGATGAAGAGCCAGGAACTCTGGCCTGGCTTCCTGCTGGGAAGAAGATGCTCAGAGACACAGGTCAGCATGGCCTCAAGCCAGCAGCCTGACACCCCCTTCCTCCAGGAGTCTGCCAGTCAGTACTGACTTCTGCCTGCTGCCAAGGAGGTTCGGCTGACCTTCAGGAAGGGGCAGTTGTTGGCTGCGCCTGGAGGAGGGGGACAGCATCTGAGTGGCCTGTTGCCATGGCAAATTGGTTTCTTTGACAGAACTTCAGGAGGGGCAGCCCCCCAGGGACCTTGATAATAGGGGGTGAGAAGGCACAGTCACCCCAACTCATTCCCATCCCTGAAACCGGCACCGGGGTTCTGAGATTGATTAGAGGTGAGACCCAGGTTCCCACTTGCCAGGCCTGAGTCATGGGCATCCCCCAGGGTCCCCGCCTCACCTCTGTCAGCCCTGCCTCCTCCTGCCTCCCTCTGAGAAAGCCATGACTCACAGTTAGCCAGTCATCTCATCCCCAGCCTGAAGGGAGGAGCTGAGCTAGGGCAGGAGGGTGTCCCGGCTCTCTCTCCGGTTCTCCGGCTCCACACAGGCTGCTGACTGCGGCAGAGGGGCTGCCAGCTGCCAAGAGTCTGACCCTACCCCCGGCCAGTGCACTTGCTAGCTAGCTCTTGCTCTCTCTCTCCCGCTCTTACCCACGAGGAACCCAGACTGGCAGATTCAGCCTTGGAGGTGAATCCTGAAAGGGGGTCCAGCTGCCCGACTCCTTCCAGAGCCCTCTGCCTGGCAACAGGTACGGGACTAAGGGCGGCCAGTAGGTGGGAGGAGAGGCGGCTGCTAAGAAGAGAGTGTAGAACGTAAAGGAATCTTGTGTGTGTGTGTGTGGGGGGGCTTATCTCAGATGAGTACAACTGTGGGGGTCTCTAGCATAGAGATGTGTGTAAACTGAAAGCTGCCGAGAAAGGGTCAGGATCAGATGGAACCCAACTTTCGGAGCCCCTCGTTGGGCCTCTGGAAAACCAAGGCTTGGGCCCAGCAGTATGGCATCTGTGCTTTGGGACTTTCATTCTCTGTTCTCAGCTAGATGTGGTGGCACACACAACCCTGTCATCCCAGCATCTGGGGAGGCGGAGGCAGGAGGCTCTCAGGTTCAAGGCCTGCCTAGGCTACAGAGATCTCCGCTCCTATTGCAGGGTTGGGAATAGGGAGACTCTGAGAGGGCAGGCAGCTGGCCTGAGGTCACACAGCAAGTCTAGAGACAGAGAGCCAGGCTCCAGAAGAGGGCACTGTGGTGGACTGAGCACAGTACTCCTGAAGCTGGCCTTCCCTGTCACTTCCCTTGGGGACAGAACAGGGCCCCAGAGACAGCACAGACTAACACTCTAAAACCCAGGAAGGAAGGCCTGGTGCGGCCTCTGGTCTGAACGGGAGGCACCTGGACCAAGAGTCCTGGGAAGTGAAGCCAAGGGGCCAAGAGCTCCTTACCCATGAACCACAAGAGCTCAGGGCCCCCAGCTGCTTGGGCCTGATAGGCCCTTAGTCCCCCTTCCCCTGGTGTAGGAAATGGGGGCAGGGTTCCTGTCCTTCCCACTTTCTAACCAGCCATCTGGTGGTGACCGTTAGGGCCTCCAAGGGGCTCATTTTACTGAGGGGGTGGGGCGAGGAGGGGCAGAGTCCCTTTGTCCCCCTTCCCTCTTAGGCAGCTGTGGTGTGGGATGGATGGTATGGGAGGGGACAATCACATACCTTCTTCAGAAGGCCAAGGAGGTCGCCTATGCATCCACTCAGCCCCCACTGAGGGCTCCCTTCAGTCCTAGGGGCTCAGGGAGCAATAAGGCAAATAGGTCAGTTGGAACTTATAGGTGGCCCCCTCCCTCGAGGCCCCCAGGAGTCAGAGACTGTGGGAAGGGGCAGCTTGGGTCATTTGGAGCTGCAGGCTGCTGAGGGTCCCCAGAATTCAGGCCAGTCCCTGCCCCGTTCAGAGACTTTACTAGCTTTTGGGGCTAGCTTGTATCTTCCTTTGCTATTGGAGCCCCAGAAACTTGAGTTACAGCCTGCTTTGGTCAAAGCGACTTCACCTAGCCTCTCTCTGCATTGTTAAATTGGCATGGGAGGGGGTGGTCCTTGTCACCTTGCCTCTCACGGGCTGAGGACTTCAAGAATCCCAGCCAGGCTCCTGGTCCTATCTTTGATGAGGAGGGTGTCTGAGGTGGCATCTCCATCCTGTAGGGACAGGCTGGCCAGGGGGTGTGGCTGCAGAGGGAGATGAAGGGACCAGAGGAGGTGGCAGGAGCTAGGGGTCTGTGAGAAATGGAGAGTGAGTTGGGCTCTGAACTGGACAGAAGGGAAGGGGGAGGGAACGGTGTCTGAGAGAGAATGCAATATGGGAAGAGTTTGGGGGAATGATAAGAGCTTGGAGGCATGGGACTAGCTGCAGTCCTGTCGTCTGACGAGGGTCACTTCAGCACGCTTGGTGTCATGCCAGGGGGTCTCAGTCTTCCGCACAGGGGAAGCAATGGCGGGAGAACTGGGCAACAGGGCGGGAAGGGCAGAGGATGAGTGCTGAGGGTCTGGCCTGGCTGCTCAGCCCCTGGCTGCTAGCTTGAGCCTCAGGCTTAGGGATGACTTCCTGGCTGAGGAGAAAGAAGTGGGGGTGAGAGTCCAGCCGAAAGGAAGGGAAGAGAGCAGACAGAGCTCTGACAGGGCAGTGTGGTCCGTGAGGATGTCCTGCTTACTCAGGATCCCGCATGGTGAGGGAAGAAGGCAGCCTGGGCAGGACAGCCATGGAGGGGGCCTCTGTAGATGATCTCCTGTCTGGTGGATGCTGAGCCCTCCGGGAGATGTGGGATGGACTTCTAAGAAGTAGGGGAAGGGGCAGGGCCCTGAGAGGGGTGTGAGAGGTGCTGGCTGATGGGGAGGTTGGGGGAAGTGTGAGAACACAGCACCCAAACTCCAGTGTTGCACCCTCCCCCTAAGATTGAGTAGGGCTTCATACCGCCATCCCGGTCCTCAGCGTGGCTTTGCCTTCTGACTCACATCAGATGGGGGCATCATGTGAGTGCACCCGGCAGCCAAGGGTGACCAGCCTCCAGGGTCCTGGCAGATGGCAAATGGGGGGTGGGGCAGAGCTGGCACAAAAGGGCCTCTCAGAGGCAGTGGGTGGAATACTGGCAAGCCATCTCTCACTCGGCTGAGAGCTTGTCCCTTCTCCAGGCTCTGGATCTCCATCCCCATCTGGAATTACTGGGGGCCCCCGGGGAAGCCTGTAGATTCTGAGGTCAGGCCTGAGCTAAGGGAGAGAGGGACTAAGGTTAGCCCTCTCAAACCACTGGCCTACCTGGTAAGAGATGGTCTGAGACACAGTCCCAGGCCCCATGTGCTCCAAACTCTCCAGGTTCCCTGGGATCCCAGCCTGGATTGGAGCAACCCTAAACCTCCCATGCTGGGCTCAATGCTTTTTTTAGAGGCAAGGAATGTTGGTGAGGAGGCTTCCCCAGCAAGGCAGCTGAATCTCTGGGGCTCCAGGTCCCACTGCTGTCTTCTTCTGCCTCTCTTAGGAGGCAAGGTGGTCTTGTCTGGTCCTAAGCTAGTTGTTGGAGGGCATGTGCCCATGCCTTGCCACTGGCAAGCCCATGCATTGGTGATGGGATTCAGGCAGGCTTGTTCAAAGAGACCTTGGCTGTACCCTTTTTTGGTTGTGTGGGCTTAGACACATGCCTCTGTTTCTCATCTTTAGCCGTATCTTTAGGGGGCTGCTCAGAGCGTGGCAGAGTTAGCATGAACCATCTAGAATGGCACTTGCACCACTGGGGAGTTAGCATTTTTCTCTCTCACTTCCATTGGACAGATGGGCATACCGAAGCCAGAGACGTCACTTTTTCTTATCTCCACTGCCTGAGGGGGAGCTGGACACTGGAACGAGTCAGCCTGCCCCAACTAGCTCTGTGTGTCGGCAGGAAGACTTGCATGGTTGGGCACCAGGCTCCTGGGCTGGCATGGACCTTGGCGATGTGTGGAGTACAATTCCAGGCAGGCAGAGATAAGAGCTTACTGAGAGAAGCTGGCAGAGCATCGAGCATCAGCAGGCAGTCCTCTCCACGATAATGGGAGATGGGCTGGGGTTAAGGGACTGGTTCTCCTAAAGCCAGCTCTAGTGTCCTGATGTATCCATGGTCCCGTGGCCAATAGCTTCATCCTGCCTTCCCTGTTTCAGGGCTGCTCTGACTCCAAAATGTTGAGATAGAAGATTGTCCTTACTGCCTCTCCTTCCCGCCCTTCTGTCCTCAGCCCTCTTCCTTCCTACCTGCTAGCAACATCTGCCTGGATTCTCAGTTCCCATGGGAGAAAGTGGGTGAGCACCAGAGACTCATTACACTGCCAAAGATGGAGCTTCTCTGGGCCTCAGTTTCCTTGTCTGTAAATGGAAATGACCAGGCCTGTCTCTTGTGAGCTTTATTGCCAGAACACAGGGCAATACGGGCTGCAAATGTATAGTTAGCATTCTGCCGCTTTGAGGATCCTCTGGAAGCTCTGCTCAAATACTTGGGGATGCTTGAATTACAACAGAGTTCAGACCCTTGATGAGTGACCTTGAACAGAGGCCCTCTCCTCTCTCCTCTGCCCTTCTCCCCCCCCACTTCAGTCTTCCTCTCCTCTTTGTTTTTCACACAGGGTTATTGCTATGTAGCCCAGGCTGGCCTCAAACTCATGATCCTCCTGCCTCAGTCTTCTGAGTGCCAAATTAGTAACTTCCTTGCTCTGAGTCTTATTTATGGTAAGGTGAGGATGGGATACCTGAATCTCTAGGGGGGGATGTGGGGAGTGAAAGGGGTAGCCACATGTTGCTGGGACTCAGAAAAATCAGGCCTCATCCCCATCGGCCCCAGACCTTCTCCGTCTCCCATTATGGCAGTGCCTGGGTCAGATGCACTGGTAGTTAGGAGTGTGGGCTCTGGGGCTGCCTGGTTCCATCTCAGTGCCAGAAGCTATGTGGTGTGCTAGCCACCCTGTCCTTGTTTTTATCATCATCATTAGTAGTGTTTTGGTTTTTCAAGACAGGGTTTCCCTGTTTAGCCCTGGCTGGCCTTGAACTCACAGAGCTCCGCTTGCCTCCTGAGTGCTGGGATTAAAAGCATGCGCCGCTGCTGCCCGGACTTTAGTCTTAAAACAGGAGTGAAAACAGCATCTTGAGAGGGTTGAGGGAGCCATGAGATTTTAAGTGCATCATTCCCAGACCTGCAAGTGCTGTGCTCTACTGAAACCTTCTCTGAGGGAATAGTAGAGCCTTTATTCTGGAGCAACAGTCTGCCCCTTATCAAAGATGTCATTAGCAAGGCTCCAATCCATAAACAGCCCACACCCTTGCATATTCCATTGAGAGGGTGCTTCTTTGAGAATTGTGCTGTCTGGGACTTGATCCTGCTTCCTAAGACCCGAGGCCTTACTTCCAGACACTTCCCTGATATGCGGCACTTGAAAGCCAATCAGTTTTATACAAGAGCCACCTCCTTTGAGTCTGTCTTCCTCAGAGCTCCGCCTGGGGTTCTTGGGTGCACAGAAACCCTTGTATAGAGAGGAGAGGCTCAGTAAGATGGTGGACAGACAAACTGCATGATGAACAATCTTTGGCATCTACGGTGTCTGGTCCTCCTTTTTCTAGAGAATATCACTGTTGACCTTGACCCCTAGAGCTCCCATGACCCCTTAGATGTTACTTGTCTGCTGGAGAAATCTTTTTTTTTTTTTTTTTTTTTTGGTTTTTCGAGACAAGGTTTCTCTGTAGCTTTGGTGCCTGTCCTGGAACTAGCTCTTGTAGACCATGCTGGCCTCGAACTCACAGAGATCCACCTGCCTCTGCCTCCCAAGTGCTGGGATTAAAGGCGTGCGCCACCACCGCCCGGCTTGCTGGAGAAATCTTACTGTAGTTTACTGCTTGTGTTCATTGACACATAGTTGCTCAGTAGTAGCGGGAGGACAGCCCATTTTGACGACACCAAGGGTCATCAGATTCTCTGTGTTCTGCAGCCTTCGAGAGAGATGACTTCACAGTTAGCATCACCATCATTTATCTGGGACTTCTCTTTAGAACTTCAAGTATAGGGGAAAGGGATGGAAGACCCCTTTGCAAAAGGCATAGCAAGGGAAGGTGACCTTTAGACATTGCCTGCTGTTAGATGTAGGCCTGTTTGACCACCTTCCTGGCTTCAGGAGGGATGCCTGGGTTATAGCCAGGCTGGTGTCCTGAGCAGCATTCTGTGGTCCCTCCTCTTTTGAAATGAGTTCCCTTGGTCCCTGGGGCCTGCGTTGAGTGGGCATTCCCAGCTGAGTCCAACTCTTAGGGTGTGGTTCTGTGTCTGGAAGCCTGGCTTTCTGACCTTGTGGTAGGTGACAACTGCCTGGCCCACCTGTTTTGAGGTTGGCAAGTGTGAGTGGTGGACCCTGGAGGCTGGTCAGGACAGCTGAATCATGCTGAACCTGGGCCCGATTCCCGTCTGTTGTATCATCATCTGGGCAGATGCCAAGTGGCTTGGACCGGCCAATAGCCTGCCTCCTCAGCCCCACTTCCCTGCCCAAGGCCCTCATTCTGTCTTTGGTACTTCTGCTCCTCCAGGGCTTAATTTCTATCCACATTTCAGAGATGATGAAGCAGCATGGGGGTTCTTGGACAGTCCATGGTGGCAGGGACCTGGTCACTTACTTACCTCTGGTCAGACTTGTTCCCGTTTTGTCACCATGGCTGGTCCTGCTGGAGGTTGCGAGTACCCCATCCTTGCAAGTATTCAAGTTGGTTAGAGAAGCCATGTGAGGGCCTTGGGGGCTCAGAAGGTTCTTTTCGCAGTTCTTCTAGAGCTTTCCCAACTCTAGGCCATTTCCTGGGGAGATGGCAGCAATGACCACGACCTTTCCAGTTAAGTGCTAACCACACACGGGTGATGTCTGAGTGACATAATGACCCTCCCCACTACCTTGCTGGTCTCTGCATCTAAGTCCCCCGTCGGTACATCGGACTACATTGTCAGGGGTGTTTTCCAAGACAACACATGGGGAGCTGGGAGTGAGCGAGGTTGTTTTATACAGGAAGGACACTTTTCCACCTGAAGAGTCTGGGGCCTCTGGATCATCCGTATCCTATAGTCTTGAATCTGGGCAGCTGTGCAGGTTGCCCCATTCTGCTCCAACACCGGTGATATCATCTTGCTGGATTGCGGGCAGTGTAGTAAGGAAACTTCTTGTCAACACTTGTTCCAGGCCCTTCTTGTACACAGTTAGGATACCTGATGGTAGGGTCTGGTCTCTGAACCTGTCACAGGGGTCACCAATACTAGCTGTGACTGGGGAAGACAGTTGGCACTTCTCCCTGGAGTCCCTGCCGTGGGCATCAGCATAAGCAGGCATCCCACCCCTGTCCCCCTACTAGGGGAACCAGAGTTCAAAGCTGCAGTAAATGTGATCTGTGAAGACAGTGGTGTTCACACACCACATGAGTGTACAGGGATAGTCTGGCCCAGTCCCTCAGCTGTGAGGCCTCGGGGTTGCGGTGCAAACCTCTCTGAGCCTCCATCTCGACCTCATGCAGAGTGTCATGGGCCACTAACACTCTTGCGTTGTAGGGCTGCCCGTGTAAGAGTGGGGTGTTGCATCACTAGAGGCACAGGAGTGAAGGAGTTGCAGACTGGATTGGGGTCCAGTTTTACCAGTTCTATGGCTCTGGGCAAACAGCTTCTCTCCACACCTGTTTCCTCAGCTGTATGATGGGAAAGAGTCCCTCCTCACAGGTGGCAATAGAGGCATGGAGTCAGGTGAATGTCGTGGCGCTCACAGGCACATCTCTGATGTGGATTAGCGCTAGTCTGTGTGCCTAGTCCTAGTCTTCAGAGGCTCCCACATACCCTGGGTTCCTATACCCCAGCACCCACTTCCTCTTTCTGATCCACCTCAGATTTCCTGCAGAAGGCGTCCCATCTCTGTTCCCCTACTAGGGGAATGTGTCGTGACAGTAATAGTTCTGCGACCTCCCTTTGTAAGTGAGACACCTTTCTGGGCTCCCTAATCCCATGACACAGAAGCAGACCCTTGAGGGGTACAGGGTGGTAATATTGCCTGTGTGTGAAGAGAAAATCTGGGGCTTGGTGTTCACAGTTGCTAGTCAGATCTCAGACGTCATGTCATCCAGAAGCCTTTGGAGTACCCCCCCCCCCCCGCACCCTGAGGTTGGGTAGGAGTAAGAGAACCTGGGTGCTTCAGGACTTCTCAGAGCTTTTATTAGGCTACTACGTGTTGGAGGGGTTGGAGGGGGAGTTAGCCTCTCTAAGCTCTCAGGCTGTGCATGGTCTTGAGTTCCTTGCACTAGCCCAACACGTGGCAGAGGTGTGGGTACTCCTTCACACGCGGTGGAGGTGTGGGCACTCCTTCCCTAGTCAGAGGCTGGGAACGGCTCAGTGTTCAGCCCCTCCTGAAGATATTGTTAGCGTGGATCTACAGTATCAGGCTTGTGCCTCAGTTCCCCTCGCTTGCTCGCTCGTTCAACTAGCAGCACTGGGCAGCTGCTGGGGTCCCCACACTGCGCCAGCAGGGATGTCGTATGTGCAAAGCCAGCCAGGGCTGGAAAGATGTGACTCAGTGGCTTTTGCAGGGGATTTGAATTTGATACCATGCCAGTTCACTACCACCTGTCACTCAGCCACAGGGGGATCTCATACCTCTGGCCGCCAAAGCACCCGTGCCCACGTGCACAGACACACACAGAGACACAAGCAGGCATGTACGTGGAATTGAAAAAAAGCGTCACAGCGACAATAATAACTTTAAAAAGAAAAGACAGCAAATGCCACCGAAGAATAGTAAACAAACCAATGGTAGGGGCACTTCAGAAGTGACCACAAGCCTTCAAATGACACAGATGACTAGAAACACCACAATGGACACAGAAGACAGTTAGAACTGGGGAGTCATAGATGGCTTCTCAGGAGAGGAGACATTTGAATGAAGGCCCGTCAGAGGGGAGGTCTTAGAACACACAACGGTGAGGGAAAGCGTGTGCCAAGGCCCTGAGGTGAAGCTAGAGGTGCATTGGACTTGGTGACTGTGGGGAAGACAGGGGTGGTGGAAGGTGGCGCCGGAGTGGGACCACTGGTTTGTGTTGACAGCTGTATTGCTCTGGAGTCTCAGATATCGGGCAGACATTTCTGATCCCCTGCTCTCCTCAGCTCAGATGCATCCTAGAAGCTCTGGAGCAAAGCTGGTCTAAGTCCAGCTGTGGTTTCTGAGCAGCAATTAGCTGGGTCAGGTTTCTCGCGGTTGAAGATGGGTAGGAGGCTCAGGGGCTGCAGACGGCAATGAGACTGACTGTGCCCCGCTTCTTGATGTAGTGAGTAGGCACCAAGTATGTGTAAAGGGGCTGGGGTGCCCGCCCTTTGGGTCCGCAGAGCCTCGGTACCCTGCCAGCTTCTCTGAGGTCGCAGGGTCCAACATGGCTACCTTCCCAGCCAGTGGGCCTTGGGGCTCTTTCTGGAGGCAGGGAAGGTGTCTCCACCCCACCCCCACTCCTGCCCAGGACAGCAGCTCCTTTCTTTGCTTTCTTTTCCTCTTCCTCCAGGCCCAAAATAGAGCCTGAACAGTCCCAGGCTCTGGCAGTGAGACAATAGTGGCCTCCTGACCGCGGCAGCCTGCTGGCCTGGGTCCATGGGCTAGAGGCACTGGGCTAGTGTACCCAAGGCTCCAAGCCCTGCTGCTTTTCCCAGGGCCTGTGCCAGCCCTTCTACCTGAGGCATGGAATTCCCGGAGTTCCCATTGATGCTCAGGGGAAAGACTTGCCTCACTCAGCAGAGGCCTGGGACCCTGTGCCTCAGCCTCGGCAGCCCTGCTCTGTCCTTATCTGCTGCTGGCTCAGAGCTGGCGGCCTTTGTGCACCTCTCTACTCTCATTCAAGTTTGTCTGGCGCTCAGGGTCACTCCAAGGGCTGGATATCTTTCTACTCACAGGGTAGAAAGGCTCCACCGAGGTCAAAGCTGTGCCCACTCAGAAGGAAGTGAGCAGAGTCCTGTCTGGAGATCAAATGGAGCTTGGTTGTGCATGGTATTGGTGAGAGGGCTCCACAGGATAAAATGTGCGCTTAGAGCTCAGACATCTGTGTTTGGGTTCTACAACCTGCCCCTCCCAGTCAGGTAGCCTTGAGCAATCACATTCCTCCCTCCCCAGCCTCTAGGGTCCTGTCTCAGCCTGGGCTCAACCCTGTTCACCTTGCAGCATGGTGGAAATGAGTTTCTAAATGGCCCAGCGCTGGGTGCTCAGTGAAGGAGCCAGAAGCCTTGATCTATCTGCTTTCTTCCTAGGCAGGTAAAGAGTGGCCCAGAAGCTCCTGCCCTAGCCAGAGAGCTCTGGAAGAAAGGCAGGAGGAGCCTCAGTTCTGGGCTGGCTCAGAAAGGGGCTTCTGAGTGAGCTGTGGTAGTCTGGGAAGGCTTCCTGCAGGAGACAGACCCTTGACGTTTTCAGGGAAGAATGTCATATGCTCTATTCACTGCAGCTAATGACAGGGACCAGAGAATGTTCCACCTGGCTGTGGTCAAGCCCACAGGGAGGCAGCCAGCAAGTGCCAGCTTCCCACAGGTGTCATTTGGTCAAGGGTCTGGCTCCTACGGTGTTCTAAAACCATTTTGGTGTTAAAGTCATTGCCGAGGGCCAGAAGTGGTGACACACACCTGCAATCTCAGTACCTGAAGCTGAGGCAGTAGGATAGCAAGTTCAAGACTAGCCTCGACTACGTTGCAAGACCTTTCCTCAAGCCTCTCCCTTAATATATATATATATTTCATACAAAAATCTATCATTCTGCTTCTGTAGAGAACTTGGGTGCCCTGGGGCTTTGAGGTCCTCTCAAGAGAGACAGTCTACCTTCTAGGACTTGGCTTTCTTGCCCATGAGCCCAGCTTGTCCCTGCCAGCGCCTGCCTAGCCCAGGCAGCCTCAGGATGAAAGCACTCACACTCTGGTACAGACAAGTTAGAGAGCCCGCGCTCTCAGCCAGGCCGTGACGCAGTCCATGCAGCTGCCAACGGTTGCCAGGGGAACGGTTGCCAGGGGCTGCTGTCACCTGCGCCCCTTCCTCCCCCTTGGCGCTGGAGGCCCATCTTCTCAGCCCAGCTTCCCGCCTGCCCCCTTTGTTTGAAGCTCTAGAAAGGGGGTGGTGACTTGGAGGGGGGGCAGGCCTCCATGCAACCTTCAGCCCCTTGTACTAGGGGAAGTGTCCCTTACTCCAGCAGTCTGCCGCCTGCAAACAGGGAATCTTCGTCCAGTCACTCTTTTGCCTGGAGGAGGAAGCCAGGTAGATTTTTGCTCCTGTCCTTTTTTAATCTCCTTTTTCCTCCCTTTTCTCCCCCATCACCCTTCGCATCATCTCCTTCCCTTTCTCCTCAGCCTCCCCTTTTCATTCTGTCTCCTGAAACCCCGCACGCATCCCCTCTCCCCTCTTTCGCTGACACTGATAGGGAGATAATGGTGGTGGGTTGCCAGGGACCCTGGGGGCATCGTAGCTGGTCCTCTAAGGGGACTCAAACATCAGCAAGTCTGGAGAATCACCAGGAAGTGGTTGGGGGTAGCCACACACTCCCTCCCTCCCTTCCGAGCTGAACATTTTGAGTCAGCTATAGCCGTGGTCACAGCACAGGTCTCAGAGAAGGGTTGGGGGAGGATAGCCGGACGAGGAGGACTAGAAACACCACCACCTTGGGAAGAGCTGTAGAGGAGCTGTGACCCATGGTCACCTCGGTAAGTTCATACAGTGCCCTGAACTAGGGCCTTGCACAGACGGCAGCCAGCTTAACCCAAGGAGATCATTCCCCTGTGAATTCTAAACAGAGGCTCTCACCAGCAGGTAAGCTTCCCATCAGGAGCCGGCCTCTTTCGGAGCTAGCCTGGATTCCCAGCGACAATTACTCCTCTTGTGTGACCCTGGCAGGTGACTTGGCTTCCCAGGAGCCCATTTGTCCGGTGGGTCACGGTCCTTTTCTCATGGGTTTTTAAGAAGATTAGATGTGTTAATGTAAGTCAGCCCTGGTGGCTCAGGCTTGTAATCCAAACACTTGGGAGTCTGAGGCAGGGGGATTATAAATTCATTGCCAGGCTGGGTGGCATAGAGAGACACCATCTCAAAACACAAGCAAATAAATATATTAGTTGCTCAAAGAACTTTGAGTTCTGCCCTGCCTATCTGGAGTGTTTTGTTGACGCTAACTGTTACTGCAGGGGCCGGCACCTGCTTGTTGGTATTACGGAGGAGCTGAGGGAACCTTTGTGTGTTCAGGGAGCTGAGAGGGGGTTCTTCAATGCCTCCTGTCTCCTCCCTGCTGGGGCCTTGGATCCAGTCATAGTTGAGAGCTGCCTGGCTTTGTATCCCTGAGCTGGCAGCCTTTGGGCCAGAAAAGAGGCAAAAAGGGAGGTTTGGTAGCTGACCTTGGGAAACAGAAAGATCCTACAGTCCACAGATGGGCATTCTGCCTGATTTGGGGAGCCCAGCGCAGCCCCCAGAAAGCCAGCGGGTGGCCTTGGGCAACTCAGGAAAGCAGATGGGAAAGGGGAACTTCAGGCAGACACAGAGACTGCTGTAGTCTGAAAGGGAAGAAAGTCTGGCCAGGCTGTGTGTCCTCTTTGTCCCTCACTGCCAGCTCAGAGGTAAGGTCTTCACCTGCAGGTACCCTAAATCTGCCCGGTAACAGGCAGAGGACAGGGGTTGTAGTTGCCCATTGATAAAACAAGAAACTGAGGCCTATTGAGAGGCAGGCTGGTCCACAGGTCCAAGCTTAGGTGACCACAGAGCTTATCTGACCTCTGTGCCTGTAACTGCTGCCACCAAAGAGGCAGATGCTGGTCCCTTGTAACAATCCAATAGGCTGGCTATCCACAATGGCTCATTGAACAGGACTGTGCCCTGGACACTTGGCTTTGGCCTGGCCTGGAACACCCAGGACTAGAAGCTGAACAGGGTCAGCACCAGAGTCTGTGGACTGGCCAAGCCCTGTCCTGTACTGGCCATATGATAATTATGGTAGGACAGATGTGGGACCCCTGGGTGTTACCCCCTCCCCCTCCCTTAGCGTCTCAGACTCTCCAGTTAGGCCCAAGATTCCTTGAGGCTTTGAGCATCTACATCCTCAGACTCCCGTTTTCCTCGCTCTCTCCAACATTCCCAGTGTCTTAGCTGCTGGAGATTGAGATAAACTCAGCCAGCTAGGGGAGGTTGTAATGGGCCAGATCATGTTGGGTCAGGCATGGCACTGCCCTTTCCCCAAGCCGCTGCTGCCTGTGAAGGGAGGCAGGACCAGCCTGAGTACAACCCAAGCTCACAGGGGACCCATCGCCTGGAAGTGTCAGAGATGGTGATGAGGGACCCTGGGGATCACTGCAACCTAAATGACTTCAGTGGCCCATCTTGTGCTGGCTAATAGCCTTGGGGACAGCTCAGAGAAGGGCAGGGCTAGAGACTGTGTGTGTGTGTGTGTGTGTGTGTGTGTGTGTGTGTGTGTGCGCGCACATACATGTGCACTTGGAGGCGAGTGTGCCGATAGGCTACTGTGTGGTATAAAGGCATCCGAGGGCTTGTTTTTCATGTGAATGACAGAGGTCCATGCTGAAAATGACCTGCCATCCCATTGCTTTCGGGACTGGTGCCAGCAAGCTTTGTGCTGTTTCTTCTCGCTGGACTTATCAGAGCCATTGCTATGCTAGGGCACAAGAGAAAGTAGGGTCCAAACGTCTCTCTAACCAGAAGATAAGTAGCAAGTTCTCCTACGCGAAGGCCGGGGAGACTGAAGGGACTCAGTAACCACAGTGGCTGAAACTTGAGGTTTGCCGGACTTGATTTGAGTTATGGTATGAGTCCCCCTTTGTTTTGCAGTCTTGCCTGTGATGTGATTTTCATGTTAAGTTTCCTGTCTTTGCATAAGCATCGTTCCAGAATTAGTGGAAGGTAAGCAGACTACAGAGTTGAGAGCACTCTCTCACCATGTGGCAGTGACCCTGCCGGTGCTGGTACTGAGTGCTTGCTGGAGGGGACCTGGATTCCAGAGCCTCACTGTCTGCTGCCTACTGTCATCATGGAGCTGTGGGGGAGGCAGAGGCCTGAGCCCCGGACGTGGCTATGTGACAAGCTAGAACCACAGGAAGGGCCTGTGTATAAGAACAGTTAAGGTAGTGGCCAAGGCCAGCTTGGCCTTCCTAGGGTCTTCCATATGCATGTCTTCTTGTAAGAACAGGAAACTGCAGAATGGTCAGCTGCTGAGGTTGAGAGTCCTTTGTGCCCACAGACCCTTTGCTGGCTGGTACTCAATACCCACACAGGGGTATTGCTGTGAGTTTGAGGCCAACCAGGCTAATTGCAAGACGAACAAACAAATAAACAAACAAACACAGAAAGTGAGCCTTGCCTTAGTGGGTAAGGCCTGGGAACCTGCCAGCCTCCAGCAGGTGCCAACTTGATTTTTATTATCATGCAGTCTAGACAGATTCCTGAAGCCTGAAGTCACTGTGCTGCCCCTATGACCCCAGTGTTCCTTCTCAATGAGGGGTAGGTTCTGGAGGGGTCAAATTGCTTGGGTGTCAGTCACCCAACTGTGGCGCGGGGACAGATGAAGAAAGCAGGACCCAGCCTTTACAAGTATTGTGCTCAGAAGCGGGGCGGGGCAGGGGCATAGCCCAGTGTGCTCTGGCTGAGCAGGGAGGCACCTCTGGTCCCTGGTCTGGTTAGCATCTCCTCTGAGTATCTGGACATGCGGTGCTTGAAGTGGGGAGCTGTCCTGAAGGGCCACATCTGGAAGATGCGGGAGGGAGGATCCTCTCAGCCCTGAGCTCTATGAGGCAGCATACACAAGCCTGTGCCGCTCATGTGCCTTCACACTCCCATTTTGGCCTTGGTTGAGTTGCCTCCTCTGCAGAAACAACATAGTCTGCTCAGCCTTCCTCACCTCCCTCCTCACCCAGTGCACACTGCAAATGCACACTCATGGGCTTGTGGACCTTATACTCTGAAGGTTCCTATCATCCCCTGTCCTCTCCCTGAGTCTCCAGAGCTCTCCAGGAACACATTCTACAGCCCTATGTTAGAAAGTAACTGATCATATGCTGGGCCTCTCCTCTGTCTCCCCAGACAGGGCCTAGGTTGATCACAGGAGGCTCAAACCTGAAGAGTAGTTGGCCCTCTCCTTCCTCCCGTGGGCTTTACCTCCTTCTTTGGGCTATCCCTCAGATGGTCGGCCCCTTGCCAAATACTGTGGACCACGTGCCATGTCATGGGGAAGAGACAAAAGTCAGGAGAGGTGGGTTGCCCCTTGTCCCTGTCCAAGGTTTGTATTTCCCAGTCAAGCAAATGCAGCAGGCCCTTGCCTGCTCCAATGCTGCCCAAGTCCAGCTGCTGGGTACCCCTGGTTCCCACACGTGGCCTTTCAATCACTGGATCCTGCCAAAGCCCGGCTATGAGCCCCACCTGAGCTGTGGTGCACAGGACCCAGGCCAAATCCTTCACAGCATCTTCGGGGGGGGGGGGGGGGAGGCGGTTCCCAGGCCACTGGCAGTTTGGGACACCTCTAATGGGGCCAGCCCTTGGTAGGGAGACACACAGGGCTGTGTGTGGTTGGAAGTCTACTCCTGTGGACTCGGGCTTTGTGCAGAAAATCACAGCGGAAATCTGCCGTTCAGAACCCAGGACATCCTGGCAAAGGCCCGAGGCAATGACATATACCCTTGGGATACCCTGTAACCCCAGTGGAAGGGGGTACCGCTGGCCACTTGAAGGGTTAATCCAGAGCCCTCCTAGTTCCATCCATTCAACTTCCACCTCCATCCGAGGAGGAAATGGGTTTTCCAGGAGCTGGCAGTGTCTAGGCGACGCAGGTCCACACAGGATGGCAGGGGAAGTGACTCAGGCCTCAGGAGAGAAAGTGAGCTCTGGGACTGCTGCCCGTCATGCGGGGGACCCCTCCCCAGAAATCAGTCATGCTAGGAATGGGGGTGTCTGGGCTCACACAGCCCTGCCCCCTCTACTCCAGGGAATCCCTGGGGACCCTATGATATCCTCCATTGTGTCGAGCTGGCTCAGTTTGTTCTGTTCTCTGCATGTTTGCCGGAAGCTGAGGTCAAGAATGGCCACTCTAAAGAATGGGGAGTAGGGGGCTCATCCCAGCAGCTACTCCTCTCTAGGCTGCACTTGCCTACAGTGTGTCTGTGACCTCCACAGCTCCTGCTTCTCTCTCTCGGGGGACCCCAAACCAGGGGTTTTTTGAAAACCTTAGGGACTTTTGAAGAGAGGGCTCAGTAGCAGCCCTGTGTGCTCTTGGGAGTGATGGCCTTTTTTTTTTTTTCTGGCCTCAGTTTCCGCATTTGTACCCGGTCACCCTTCAGAGGTTGCTGTTACTATTGGGGTGAGGCTGTGGACCCACCGTCTCAATAACCGTTGCTTCTGGCAGTGCTGTGGCAGGTGGCACAACTTTGTGTTGGCTTGGCATTTGGGGACCGAGGCTTGTCTGCTCTGCCGTTCATCGTCTGTGCCGTTCATCGTCTGTGAGAGAGACATCTGTGCAGGTCAGAGGTAGTCCCCAGGAAGTGGGCCTCTGCTTCCCAGATTTGGTTTCTGGAACACAGAGGCCCCTCTCTCTGGCCAGGTGCCAGGCTGTGAGGAATAGGTGACCAGGTCTCAGGATGCCTGCAGGAGGCAGTAGGTGCTCCATCATAGGCATTGCCTGTGCCCTTTGGGTTGGTGGCAAGTGTACATCTATAGACAGCCCCGGGAGGGACTCAGGCAGGAATACGCTAAGTGGGTAAATAGAACAGTGTTCTCCCAGACCCGTGTAGATATGCTTTAGTTGTCTGAAGAGCAGCCCCACCCCCATCGTCCTCCCTCTCTGCCCCTGGGAGTCTGTGACACTCAGGGCCTGCTTGGAGGGGGGAAGTTCTCTGGGTGGGGCCCGCAGCCTTCCCGCTACTCTATCCGGAAGGGAGGCTCACATTCTAGGAATTTCCCCTCAAGCGCTCTGAAGGCCAAGCTGGCCACCTGCAGAGGGCAGGGGACTGAGTGAGGAGGGAAGCATAGGATAAGGAGTTGGGGGAAGGGGTCCGGGTCCTGGCCAGGCATGCACTGGTTGGAAGGTACACAGAGATGGTCGGACTTCAGTGGTACCTACCCTGTGTACATCCTGGTCCAAAGCCCTTTATGTAGAACAACAGACTTAATTCTCACAATGGCATCTGAGGTAGGCTTGGTTTGCAATCCTCTTTTACAAGGGAAGTGAAGCCCAAATATGGTGAGCAAGTTAACTCCAGAACGCACACTGGTGAAGTACAGGAGCTGGGATTTGAACCCAGGCTGTCTGACTCTGGAGTCCATTAAGAGATCCAAGCAACAAATACCTCCTCATCCAAACCTAAGAATGCTGGCAGGGGTGCTCGTCCTCTTTAGAGTGGTTCCACACAGCTGGGATTGAACAGGGACTAGGTGGAGGGGCAGTAGGGCGCCTTGTTTGTGTTTGACCCCTTCCACGGGTTGCCAGGGTGATCCAGGATGATCCAGGGTGACCTAGCCTCACTGGGTTGTTCCCTTTGCTCATTCCCTTCCCGGCCTCCTTTTTTCTCAAGGACCAGTTGGGGATTGGTGTAAGACAAATGGCTCTGTCCTGTCCTGGGCCTTCTGCTGACCGCGGTGGCCCATGTTGAGAGGGACATGAGTCCTCACCAGCTGTGTGACCTCATTAATTGTTGACTGTCTCATCTAAAAGTGGAAATTGGATCAAGTTTTCAAGTGATTTGTGAGCTTCAAGTTGAAGTGAGGAGTGAGGAGTCTATGTGGAAAGAGACGGTCGGACTGAAGGGTTGAGTGACAGGCGCTGCAGAGGGAAGGGAAGGGTGGACAGTGTCAGGGACCATAGAGGGAAGGGGGGATCTGGCCTGCTCCTAGATGCTGGCCTTCTGCTGGTTCTAGGTGACTGGCAGTGGCTTGATAGGACACGGGGAAGCCCACACGGAGGACACACTAGCTCTCCAACAACCTTCCTGTTCTCTCTGTTAATGCTCCAGCACCACGTGAGATTCCGTTCCTCACGCTCAGATGCTCTTCATGCTTGGGTGTGTGGGACTGGTTCTCGCTTGAGGGGCCAGCATGAGCAGAATGAGGCTCAGGAAGGAGGCAGGAAGGAGGAACCTGCTTGGGTCACATGGGCATGGAGTTTAACATCTGCCTCTTCCAGAGGGCCTTTTAGTTTCCCTCCAAACTCAACTTCTTTTGTGCCCCAAGTGTCTGGGCCCAGCAGATGAGTGTCCGTCACTGTGGCCTGACAGAGTTCCCGATAGGAGATCTTCATAGGCTGAGGGATGGTAGTCAGGGTCTTTCAGCACCCAGCTTGGTCACTGGGCTAGCAGGAGAGCCAACAATAGAGCTAGCTCCAGTTTTAGTGTGCGTTCATGTAGGTGTAGGGTAAAGAGCTGCCTAGGTTGGTAGCCATCCGGCACCCAGCTAATAGTGGCCTATGGAGTCAGTGTGGCGTGAATGGAGCTGGCCCTCATGGGGCACCAGGGTAGGGGTGAGTGGGTAGACAGCACAAAGAGCACGTCTCGGCTCCAGCTTCCCAGACTCTGGTGGCTGGCTCCCCCTGGTGGTCATGACAGACAGCCCATTTCCCCTCTTGGCCTCTAAACCTGGTAGCTGCAAGGTGAATTCTAGACAGGGCTACTCTATGGCCTCTGGGACCCCCCTGCCCCGCCCCGCCTCTCATGAGCCGCTTACACTCTGTGGAGAGTGGTGACTGTGCCTCTTGATAGCCTCTGGCTGCTCTGGAGGAGACCTGACCGTTTCTGTATGACCTGTAGCTCACACCCCACCTACATATAGGCTCTCGCTGTGGGGCTGCCCCCCCCAATAATGCTCTCACTCTTTCCCAGGTGGTGACTTCTGGGGAGTACAATGGCAGTCCAGCTGCTGTGGCAGATGGTGTATCTCCTACTGAGTCTGTTCTTCCTGGCTCAAGGTAGGCTTTCTTGGGGCCCTGGGACTGTCGTGACTGTTATTAGTTAATGCCTCTGTGTCTGTGAGTGGACTCTTTGGGTAAGAGGTGGGTCTGCAGAGCACAGCTTAAGCTGGTTGAGGACACCTTGGGGGAAGCCGAAAGGTACCCCTTCCTTCTGAGATTCAGTCCACCGAACACAGCTCGGGGTGGGGTTCGCAGACTGGGTGTCAGCCTCTCACTCCTGGGCAGATTCTTGGACAGCCCACACTTGTGCAACAGCCATGGCCGCTATGTTCTCATTAAATAACTTGTGTTAAAGTTGGGCTTTTGACTTTGAAATCATTCTTTATTTCCAGTTTTGTTTTGGTTTTTGTTTGAAACCAGTAATGTTTTAGCAGGATAGACACATTGTTATAGATCCTTGAAGTATAGAGGTTTGGAATGTGTGTGAGTCCCGGGTCCTTGCCCGTGTTTGGTCCCATCTATTGCCTCTGCCTCCTCAGGTGCCCTCGGTGGCAGTCCCCGAGAAGACTTTCGCTTCTGTGGCCAGCGGAACCAGACACAACGGAGCTGGCTCCGTTACAGCCAAATTCCGGAGCTGCACATCTCTGTGCGGAACACGGACGAGGCCCTCACGATCCACGCCCCCTTCTCTGCAGCCCCTGAGCTCCCTCGCTCATTCCCAGAGCCCAGAGGGCTTTACCACTTCTGCCTCTGCTGGAGCCGCCACACAGGGAAGCTCTACCTGCTCTACGGCAAGACGGATTACTTGCTGAGTAGTGAAGCCTCCAGCCCCCTCTGCTTCCGGAAACAGGAGCAGAGCTCGGAGCAGGGGGTCCCGTTGCTTGCCACCTCTGTCAGCTCCTGGCGGAGCCCCCAGAACACCAGCCTTCCCGGGGCTGCCATCTTCCGCTTCTCTTTCCACAGTAAGGAACAAACGGATGTAGGATGGGAGGCAAAATGGAAAGCCCGTCACGGAGGACCTGGGTTCTGATCGCAGCTATGGTCACCAAGCCTGGGCAGCCCCTGGCAGTAGGGAGCCATGAAAGGTGTCTGAGCAGGGGAGGAGTGGGATCCAAGGAGAACTTCTGGAAGCTCTGTGGAAAAGCTTAGGTGAGGGTAGGAAGGTGGAGCCCCGCGGTGGCCACACTGGAGAACTACACCAGCCCTGCAGCACCCTGTCTGTCCCTGCTCTGTTCTAAGACCTTTGTGATGGCTATGGCATCTCTTCAGCCATTAGGAGAGTGATTTAGTTACTTTTCATCTCTAAGATCAAGTGCTCTGACAAAAGCATCAGCCAGGGAGAAAGGGTTTATTTTGATTCCCAGCTCTAGGGCACAGTCCATCATGGTGGGGAAGTCCTGGCGGCAGGCGCTGGAGGCAGCTGGTCATTTGCATCTGTGATCAGAAAGCAGGCTGTGGTGGATACAAGCTTCCCTCCTCCTTATCCAGCCCAGGACTCAAGCCTAGGGGATGGTGCTGCCCACTTGTAGGGTGGGTCCTCCAATCTTTGTTAACCTGATCTAGATAATCACTCACAGTCATGCCTCAAGGCTTGTGTCCTAGGTGATTCTAGATCCTGTCAGGTAGATAATCAGATTTAACGCTCATGGAGAGCAAGGGATGGAGAGAGTTTATTACTTACAAGTCTTGGGGTGCAGAGCACACATGGAGGTCATAATTACACACACAGGGAGTGGAGGGGAGGGGGAACACAACTTGACCTGGGAATGTACCGTTAGGAAATGTCAGCATTGGCAGAACCACAGTCCAGCTTCTATTCAAAATACAAGGGCTGGAGAGTGGTTAAGAACAGTTGCTGCTTTTGCAGAGGACACAAGTTCAGTTTCCAGCACCTACATTAGGTAGCCCCCAAATATCTGTAATTCCAGTTCCAGGATCCCCCACATCCTCCTCTGGTCTCTGCAGGAACCCAACATGGACACACATACGTGTACTTTCCTCTCTCTCTCTCTCTCTCTCTCTCTCTCTCTCTCTCTCTCTCTCTCTCACACACACACACACACACACACACACACACACACACACAAATAAGTAAATAAATAAACTGATAATTATTTAATTAGATCATTAAAAAACAAAGTATGGATAGAAGCAACATGAACTATAGGCATGTTCCATACACCTTTGTGTCAATAGAGAGGAAACTGAGGTACATAGAGCTATACAACTAACAAACTGGGGGTTTGGGGTGTGAATCTAGCAGCTGATGGGTAGGGTCAGGAGAAATTAAGACGGTCAAAGTTCAGGAAAACAGGGAGATTGGCAGGGAGGCCTGGGAACCATGTCCTTGTGGGTTAGGGAACGAATGCTTTTTCTGCCTGCCTTTATCATCTGGATCTCCTCAAGTCCCTGATGACACCCAACTTAGAAGGTCCTGGAGACAAAGGCTAGAGGTTGTGAGGTCCCCAGAGCTGGCACAAAGAACCCACATTCTCCCCAAGGAGAATGTGCAGTAGACCCCAGGAGACACAACCTTCCTTCATGTTTCAGTGACCTGTGGTCTCCTCCACCTCTTGCATCCCCGGTTCCTTCTGCAAAGTCAATAAAAGTGTGGATGGAGTACCACATGAGGGTTGCATAGGGTTGTATGCTGGCCATTCTCTAGGTGGCAACCTCAGGCAGTCTGTTGCCTTCCCAGATGCCCCGCAGGTCTCCCACAATGCATCTGTGGACATGTGTGATCTGAAGAAGGAACTGCAGCAGCTCAGCAGTTTCCTGCAGCATCCTCAGAAGGCCTCCAGGCGGCCCTCGTCAGCGCTCATCAGCCAGTGAGTGTGGACTACTTTCTTAGGGGTTGGTGGGAGATCTGACCTGGGCTCCTTCCCTGAGGCTGGACCTCCCCATTAGATCCTGCTGGGCTCTCAGCAAAGATAGATATCAGTGCATAGCCAGGCAGTGCCCCGCCTCTTCCCCACAAGAGACTCCATCCTGGCGTCTAGCACATTGAATCTCTGAGAGGCTGGGACCAGCTCAGGCATAAGTGGGTCACAGACATGGGCTGAATTCTAGAACAATGTCCCTCACTGCCACTTCCCCATCTCCATACCCAGCTGCCTTTGTCCTTGGTCCCCTCTCCTCTGTTCCTGACTGCCCTGTGTATCTAGATCCCCTGCCCTGGCCCTTTCCTCTGTCACCTACCATGTATCCCTCCCACTCCCATACCAGGCGGTTACAGAGTCTGGAGTCAAAGCTAACCTCTGTGAGCTTCCTGGGAGATACTCTATCCTTTGAGGAGGACCTGGTCAATGCCACAGTGTGGAAGCTGCCACCCACAGCCGGGCTAGAGGATCTGCAAATCCACTCCCAGCAGGAGGTTGGGTGACCCAGGGTAGGGTGGGCTGGAAGGGCAAATGGGAGCATTCCATATAGTATGGTACCCCTTGGCTTGCCCCGAGTCCAGGGACAATCCACAGCCCATGGGAGAGCTAGTGTCTGAAGGCCCAGATTGTAAGACTCCATTGAGAGTCTCCTAGCTAGACTCCTGACACCTGACTCCCAGGCCTCATGTGGCGTTGCCCAGAGCACAATGTTTAGAAGTGGGGGGAGGGATTGTGCAAAGTCGGGGTGGCGGGACCTGGGGCATACGCTGGGCAGGGCACTGATGGTCCTTGATACGCAGGAGGGGCAGAGTGAGGTCCAGGGGTACTCGGTGCGGTTGCCGCGGGCCCTCTTCCAGCAAACCAGAGGCCGTCGCAGGGATGCTGCCAAGAGGCTCCTGGTAGTGGACTTCAGCAGCCAGGCCTTGTTCCAGGTATGGAGTCTTCCCTGCCTACTCTTTGGGGAACTGATTTTGTACGTCTGACAGAGAGGTGGGGAAGACAGTAGCTAGTCTCTTTCCTCCAGGAGCCAAAGCCTCTCCTATAAAAGCAGAAAGGGCAGGGCAAGGCCCAAATCTCCTGGGAGAGGTGTAAGAGGCTCTGTGTTCTCACGACAGGACAGTGTGAACGACCCACAAAACTCTGAAAGCAAAGTGCTAGGAGTGATGGAAGTCTGGCAAGAGTGGGTGGAGGCCTCCTTAGCTTTTCTTCTCAGGCTTAAACCTCCGACCTGCCCTCCTCACCCCCAACTTCATATATCTGACCTGCCCCCCAACTTCTTATATCTAGGACAAGAATTCTAGCCAAGTCTTGGGTGAGAAGGTCTTGGGTATTGTTGTACAGAACACCAAAGTTAGCAACCTCTCGGAGCCCGTGGTACTCACCTTCCAGCATCAGCCCCAGCCGGTAAGCATCCCTTCCTGCTCCCATCCCTCCCAACTCACTTGTCCGGAATGGAAAGGTTGTCTGGCTGAGAGCACCCAACAGCCAGGTCCCTGATTGGGGGAGGGAGAGAGCTGCAGGGTGGGCTGTGAAGAGAATGTGAAGGGTGGGTGGGCCATAGAAAGAAGGAGAGAGTACTAAGGTGGGCTAAAGAAGGACCATGGGAGGAGGGCAGAGAGAACAGAGGGCAGACTGTAGAGAAAACACGGGGAGTCAACTGCGGAAGGAACACCGAGGATGAATTATGGAGGGCCCATTCTTCTTGTCCCCACAGAAGAATGTGACTCTGCAGTGTGTGTTCTGGGTTGAAGACCCGACATGTGAGTATGGAGGGGTGTCTGGGAGAGACGGAGATCCCCAGGGATGGGTTTCTGGAGAAGACAGGCTTAGAGGAGGGAGTGATGGAGGCCAGGGCTCTGCTGGGGGAGGAGAACCTTGCAGGAATGGTCCAGTCTGTGTTGAGGGCATGGTGGGGTCTCAAGGTCGATCAGAGTCTCCTGCATCCCCCTCAGCAAGCAACCCTGGGAGCTGGAGCAGTGCGGGCTGTGAGACCGTCCGCAGAGACACGCAGACATCCTGCCTGTGCAGCCATCTGACCTACTTTGCAGTTTTGATGGTAGGTGTCTCCCGCTGTAACTCCCTTGCATTTTGGCCACAGGTCAAGTGGTGTGCTGTGTTATGTACTTGGAACCCGCTGACTCATTTAATCCCAAATAACCCTCCAAGGTAGCTCCTATCACTATCCTGCCTGGAAGGAGGTTGAGTCACACACCTGAGGCTGCGCAGGTCATTAAGTGCCGGTCCCTAAAGCTCCTGTTTGCTCTTTGTTCTCAAGTTTTGGTGTGTGATGAAAACGCAGATTCCCACCCACAAGCCTGGCCCAGGACACTGCTTCTTATACACCCCAACTAGAAGCCACTAAGATGTGCTCTTTCAGACCCCAGATCTCAGGGGCTTTATTGACCAACTTCATGCTCCCAGAATCCTTTGGTGTGAGAAGCTGGGGAGCTTAACTTTGGGGCCGAACATCATGAAAACCAAGATTCTTCTTGCCTCACAATGTGGGTACATCCTGATAAAACCACTGTGAGGAGAAAATATGTCAAATCAAAAATGTATACTGTGCCCGACACCAGCTCTTCTAAGCACACAGGGTGATCATCTCCTGCCCCAGAGGGCTGAAGCAGCTTCAGTGGCCCTAGGGGATTTCAAAGTCTGAGCTCAGCTTCTCCTGGAAGTTGGTGCTTGATACCATTGTCAATGGACAATCCCCAGCTCAAACTGCCTCAGCTAGGGCTTTGTGTGTTTCAGGCTGGGCCAGAGCTCACATCTTGGGTGAGAATTCCTGGTCTTTGAGAGTCAGAGTCTGCCTGGGTTGGAAGGGAGTCCCAGAGGCCTCTGGAAGGGCATTCAGGTGGGAGGGGCTTACCAGCCCCCAGCTGATCAGGAAGGGGCACACACTGGCTATTGGGGAGGGGAGAGTGCTGAGACTGTCATTCTGTCCCCGTTCAGGTGTCATCCACGGAGGTAGAAGCCATCCACAAGCACTACCTCACGCTCCTGTCCTACGTGGGCTGTGTCATCTCTGCTCTGGCGTGTGTCTTCACCATTGCCGCCTACCTCTGCTCCAGGTAGGCCAGAGGAAACAGTGTGGTTCTACATCCGTGTAGCCTAGGACCATGCAGGCTTGCTTCACCCAAAGTATGTGTGTTGTTGGGAAGCCATGGACTGACCGCCTCATGCGGCCATCATTGGATACCAACAGTAACAGTCAGTCCAGCTTTAGCACTGAGGATGTGAACAATTAGAACCCAAACTGCGGGGCACACAGGGTAACAAAAACACAACAGTGATGGAAATGGGACTAGGTGACTTCAGACCGAGTATCCATACGCCATGCACTGTTCAAAGAGGGTGGCAGACTTCTGAGGCCTCACATCGAGGGAGTGAATGAGATTGTCCCTGGGTGGAGGAGAGACATCCTTGGCTTTGGGTGACCCTCAGCAAGTCTTCAGTTGTCCTGGTGCAGAAGGAGGGGTGGAGCTTGGTACAGGTGTGTCATAATCAGGTGCATCGTGACCAGGTGCACTGCAGCTGTGCACCAAGGCTAGGCATGCCATTCTGAGGACAGGCAGTGGTTGGCTTCATGGAGGCCAGGGTGGGCAGGGCACTGAGCACAGGGCCAGGGGCAGAGGCAGGAGGATGAGTGGGAAATGTGGTCTTCCTGTATCAGACACTTTTCCAGCTCTATCTCCCACTGTGTCGAGAAGAGGGCAGTCTGAGGTGAACTGGATTAGCTTGGGGCAGCAGAGGATAAAAGAACAAGTTGAGGATGGTTATTGTGGGGCCAGTGTCTGCAGCTCTGGAACTCCTTAGAATCCTGGGGTACAGGGATACCACACTGCTGCTGGTGGGCTCGTGTTCACAGCTACTCAGAGCCACACACGACAGACAGCCGTGGAGCAGGCATACAAGGCTTTCTGGAAGAGGGGCATAGGGAAGAGGAAAGGAAAGGAGGAAGAGGAAGGAGAACAAAACAGGGCCATACCCCTGGACCTGCCCTGGCCCACCAGCACATGCTTCTTGTAGGAGGAAGTCACGTGACTACACCATCAAAGTGCACATGAACCTGCTGCTGGCTGTCTTCCTGCTGGATGTGAGCTTCCTGCTCAGTGAGCCTGTGGCACTGGCGGGCTCCGAGGCTGCCTGTCGCACCAGCGCCATCTTCCTGCACTTCTCCCTGCTTGCCTGCCTCTCCTGGATGGGCCTTGAGGGCTACAACCTCTACAGATTGGTGGTAGAGGTCTTTGGTACCTATGTTCCTGGCTACCTGCTCAAGCTGAGCATTGTGGGCTGGGGTAAGTGGCAGGGGAGAGGGGACACCAGCACCCACTGTCTTATCCACTGTCCACTGGGCTTCAGGCCAAGCACAGACAGCAGGTTCTGCCCTTCCCTGTTAGGGAGACCAACTGTTTCCTGTACCTGGACTGGGGCCACTTAGGCTAGCAATGACTCCACCCATAGACTGCCCACCCCCCCAAATCCTATGTGGCAGAGTCTCTATGACTTTGGCATTTGTTCTTGGCTGATGACAATTCACTTTACCTGCGTCTCAGGCTATTCAAGTCATACTGGGACCCAGAGTTTTCTACTATGGGTCACTTTGGACCCTGGACAGACCGTGACCTCCCCACACCCCTTGCTGTTCTTCCCATGTCCCTCTCATTCACCTTCTGCAGAGGATTCACAAAACCCGAGCTGGCTGTGGCAACCTTGGCTGTGTGAGGGGATTCCTCACCCCCACAAGGAACTTTCCATTTCTGCTATCAGAGAGTCAAAGTTGTCCTCCCTGCCAGAGTTCCTGGTGTCCTCTTACTGTCCACCCCCACAGCCCCATCACCCTCTCATCTTCCTTGTTTGACCAGGCTTCAACAGTGGACCGCAGACCTTTTCTCCTGGGAGACTCAGGAAGGGATAGGGCAAAGTTGAAAGAGAGCCTACCCATTATGGGAAACCAGAGAGGACCTGTTCAGGTCCTCTGGGAGTAGAGGAAATGGACTCAGAGGGTGGAGCCAGAGCCTCTGCTTACTGCCCACAGGTTTTCCTGTCTTCCTGGTCACTCTGGTGGCGCTGGTGGATGTGAATAACTACGGCCCCATCATCCTGGCTGTGCGCCGGACTCCAGACCGTGTCATCTACCCCTCTATGTGAGTGGCTGTGGCAGGGGCAGGAGGGTGGGCCTGGAGGGAGGAGCAGGGACAGCAGCCTCACCAGGCCATGCTGCCCAGGAGGCTATGAGCTCCAGTGAGCTGGAGCAATGGGCCTGGCAGTGGTCAGAACCCAGGGCTAAGGACCACAGGACCTAAGAGAGGCCAAGACTGTCCCCCAGCACTCAGATGCCCATGCTGCAGAGCCTAGCCCTTCTCTGGACCTCAGTGGAGAGGTGTTGGGCCACATGGTCACCCATCAGGCTTCCTTGCCACATCCACTGGTTCTGAGGCAGATGGAGGCCTGTGGCCTAGAGGGCATGGATGAGCCCTCCTCTACACCCCTAACTTACTCCATCTGGCAGCGGACATCCTCAGATTAGACCTGAAGCCAGGCCTCTTGAGTCCCAGGCCTGGAAGGAATGCTTGCCACTGGGTCCATGTAGATGACATTTGCCCCGCTGCACCAGGCCTGGTGGGTTTGCCTCAACCTTGTACTGTCAAGAACATGGTTTCCTTAATACCTGCTTTAAAGCTATCTGACTGGGTAACTCCTAGGTGTGTCTTTAAAAATGATGGCTCAGTGGTTAACAGTGCACACTGCTCTTGTAGAGGAGCTGAGTTTGGTTCCCAGCACCCACATCAGGCAGCTCACTGACACCTGTAGCTTCAGTTCCAAAAGATCTGACCCCTCTGACCTCTGTGCACCAGCACTCCTGTGAACATATCCACATGAAGACACACACATAATTAAAGATTATAAAATGTTTTTTAAAAACTAATTGACTTTAAAAACAGCACAAAGACAGCAAGGCAGTGGTGTTTGTACATGATGAGCATTCCCAACGGCTAGCCCAGAACTGCCCAGAACCACCCAGGACCCTGCTGCTGCTCCCCCTTCTAAGCTGAGCCTCCCCTTCCTGAGCTGCCTACTCTCGTCCAGGTGCTGGATCCGGGACTCTCTGGTTAGCTATGTCACCAACCTGGGCCTCTTCAGCCTGGTGTTCCTGTTCAACCTGGCCATGCTGGTCACCATGGTGGTGCAGATCCTGCGACTTCGCCCACACAACCAGAAGTGGCCCCACGTGCTGACCCTGCTGGGCCTCAGCCTGGTCCTCGGTCTTCCTTGGGCCTTGGTCTTCTTTTCCTTTGCTTCCGGTACCTTCCAACTTGTCATCCTCTACCTCTTCAGCATCATAACTTCCTTCCAAGGTAGGCGTGGTGAGGGCCCCGCCCCTACTCCATAGCCCTGACCCCTCCAGCTGGTGCTCTCTCCAAAGGTGGAGCAAAGGAAAGAGATGGCCAGGGAACCACAAGTGCTCTCTTCTCTGGGCCTCAGTTTCCTCCTAAGGGTACCCAGGCCACATGCAGGACGAGCCTGTAGTGAGTACTTACTGTGTGCACGTAGCCCCGTGCTAAGCCCCAGGGTGACAAGTGTGTGATCACCGAGGAGACTCAGGGAGTAGGAGAGCTATGGCAGACGATGACAAGTGTGGAACCCGGGCTGGCGGGGACAGTGGCCTTGGGTCAACAATGTCAGATTCACCAGGGGCTTGAAAAGACAAACTCTAGCCCGCTCAGACCCACTGATCCTTTCTGCACCTGAACAAGATGCCCATGGCACAGGTCAGGGAGATCTAGTATAGGAGCAGCAGGTTGGGGAGGGGCAAAAGCAAGGGCCCTGTGGTTAGAACAAGTGTTGGGAGGCTGGGGAGCGGAGTGTGGCTGAAGGTCAGGCAGTGGGAGCTGGAAGAAGGATCCTGGAGGCCTCACCTTGAGGCCGGCAGGGTCCACACCCTCTACCCCATGCCTCCCATACTCAAACACAAAGGCCTAGACACTTCGGCACCTGACTGTGCTGACTGACCAGGGGCCACACGGCTATGTCAGAGTCAGTGGAGTCACTGTGGGATGGAAAGGGATGAGGAAATTTATCCCAAAATAGTGTTGTTAGACATCTCCTTCTTGTCCCCTTGGAGGTACGGGACCCTAAGCTGCTATGTAAGGCCAGCGCTGAACCACTGACATGCTACAGGGTACCGAATCATCACGAGTGACTCCAGGGCCCTGAGTACATGGCTGGGTCCTGCACAGAGGGACTCTGAGAGGGAACCAAGGGCCAGACGTGGCTCTCACTTCCTACTGATGCATGTGTCTCCCTGCCCACAGGCTTCCTGATCTTCCTGTGGTACTGGTCCATGCGGTTCCAGGCCCGAGGCGGTCCCTCCCCTCTGAAGAACAACTCGGACAGCGTCAAACTCCCCATCAGCTCTGGCAGCACCTCTTCCAGCCGCATCTAGGCCCCTGCCCCACCTCCCCGTGGGAGGACACACGCATGGCGCCTGTTCACACTGTCTGTGGCTCGGTTTTGTGCCCAGCATTTGTTGGGTGGGGGCATCGTAGTAGAGAAGGCCCTAGTCCCTGGAGGGATAGGGCTGTTGTTCTGGTAGGTTGACACCTAGCTGACCTTGAGGACTACTCTGCTCCCAGATCTGGTCCTCAAAGCACACTGCCATGCTGGCTGTGGGGCTGTCCTCACAGCTGTATCAGGCTGGAGCCTCAGGCCTTGCCTTACTGGTCACCTCTGGGCCCAGTGTGAGACTCGCAGGCCCAAGCCACGGTTAGGGTTAGATTTTGGAGCTTGACACATCCTGAACGGTTGCCCCTGCCTGAGACACAGCTGCCTTGGCTCTTGCCACTCTGTCCCCGTGGTCACCGTGCGGCACTCTGCCTCTCTGACTTTTGATCCTGGGGATAACACTGAGGGTGGATGGGCTGTCTGGGAGAAGCTCTGGAGCCAGAACCCCTCAGGAGACAAACACCTCCTGCTACCTGCCTGTCAGCCCTCTTCCTTCCCCAATCCCCTCCTCCTCTGTGGTCCCCTAGCCCTCCACCTGCAGCTTGGGGTCCCAGGTCTATGCTGTGATTTGGGGTAGCTGATGCCTGCTATAAACTTCTATCTGCTGTGGGCCTTGGCCTTTCACCACCTCTGGCTCAGGGAAGGTTCCAGGGCTGGACCAGGCCAACCTGTCTGAGCCTCTCTCCAAGCTGCCTCCCCTTTGCTCACACCTCAGAGGGGCTTCCGCCTCTCCTGAAGCCTCCCTCCGGCAAGAACTGTGGGAAACGGCGCTTTTTTTTTCAACCCAATATTCTGAAGACCAAGACGGCCCTCTCTGGTGACATTGGCAGCTTGATGTTCTCCTGAGGGGTGATCTTCAAATCATTGCAGATGGCTCTGAGGACACTGGACTGCCTGTAGTGAATTCTGTCCCAGTAACACACTTTGGTCCTGTGCCAGGTGGGAAGATCTGGCAGTGGCCCTTGGAAACTTCCACAGTGTCCTGGAGCTTTAGTTATAGGGATGGGGAACCACTTCTCTTGGCTGGGAATCCAGGAGGACTTCCTGTAGGAGGTAGCATTTCATCTTGACCTCAGCCTTCAAAAATGAGGAGGATATGCTCTTTTTAAACTCCAATTCGTTTGTCTTTTGATATTAAAGCTCTGTGTAGAGAGTTTGGAAACTGTAGGAGATTGTTGAGAAGAAAAATAAAAATCGGCTGTTATCTGATGCCATGGCAAAGCAACACAGTTTGGAGAGATTCCGTCTCGGCTTTGTGTGTGCGTGCGTGTGCACACACGTGTGCGGCTTTGTGTGCATGAACACGCGCGCGTGCACTTTTTGGGGACACCTTCTCAGGAAAATGGAGAAATGGGCAGCTGGTGTCTGTTGGGGGGTGGTGCTGGGCAGAGGCGTGGCCCCAGTGAACTGGAGACCATGACCATCGGCTGCAGCTGGCTATTGCGATGTGGAGGAGGACCTAGGTAGCCACATAATTTGCCTTTCATGGGGTCGAGACTAGGAAGTAAAAAAATCCATCGATCTTAATATCTTGGACATGCAAAACCTTCCTAGCCAAGGAGGTCACTTGAGAGTTGAGCCCAGACGTTGACCAGACATGGTATACACGGACCAGCTGGGCCACCAGTCTGAGGCAGCTGGGCTGCAAAAATGAAATGGCTCAGCTTTTCTCCCAACCCTGCTCCTCACATCTCTCCTCCTCGTCATGTGACACATGTTAGACGTCTCAGGTGTCCCCTTATGTGTGATTGTCCCCATCTGTCTCCAGGTACAAAGGTATAAAAAGCAGGGTGTGGTGGTGCATACAGTCCCAGTACTTGAGAAGCTGAGGCAGAAGGACTAAGAAAGAGTTCAAGACCAGTCTGGGTTATATAGTGAGACCGTGTCAAGAAAGGGAAGGAGGAAGGAAGGTAATTCCTCTGCATTTGAAGTCTGAGATCAGCCAGGATCCACACTCACACCCCACCCCCACCCTTCACGGCTCCAGGGGAAGCTGGGAAGTAAAATAGGCCAGGCACTCTGTAACCAGACAATGCTGCTTCAGAGGATCTAGGTATATGAGCAGTTCTCACACCAAGGCATGAATGTGGCAGATATGGGGACCTGCAGGGACCTTAGCGTGTGGGAGCCTTTGGTACCATGTCTGTCTCCAATCTTCCTCTACAACTTTGGTAGCCTCTGATTCTACTTGGGGGCTGTTATTTGTTTGGTTGTTTTGAGACAGGGTTGCTCTATGTAGCTCTGGCTGTCCTAGAACTCACAATGTAAACCAGGCTGGCTTCGAACTCAGAGATCCACCTGCCTCTGCTCTGCCTCTCAAGTGCTGGCATCAAAAGTATCTGCCTCTACTGCCTGGCTTACTTTGGCTCTTATGTCCCCACCTTTGAGGGAAGAACCAACCCTTCCCAAGTTCCTCTGCCTGAGCAGGATCACAGTGCTTGTAGGCCTCTAAGTCTCTGTGAGCCCTATTGACCAACACCCTCTCCCCTCTCACAGGCAGAAAGCACCCCCTAACTTCTTCCCAGAACCTCTGGTTTCAAGGCTAGCTCAGATAAAGGGGTGAGACCCCTAATGGCTTTAAGGGGCTCCTTTGGCCCTGTTGGCCCTTTATAGGCTGAGCGGAGACAACACACTTTTCCACTAAGACAAGCTAGGGAGCCTCGGAGACACCTTTCTGTTTGTGATACAACCAGGGTAGCCCAGGTGATGCCGGCTGGCCTGGCAGAGGGCTTGAGGCCTTGCTGACTAGAAAACATTGGGATAAGCTGAGGAGGGAGGTAGTAGAAGGGGACATTACAGTTATGTTAGTCCTGAAATGCGGGGACCCCGGGGCTCTTGAAGGGACGCTAGGCCAGTCCCTGGTCTCATGGGGGTCTTTTGCCTGGCCCTTCCACCTCCCTGGCTGCTCCTGAACGGCCTTCCAGGAATACTTGACACCATTCCGTTGTCTGTGGATCACTTGGCCTTTTCTGTTGGGAGCAGTGAGACCCCAGACCCTGAATTTCTTGTAAACAACTTGTTTTCCCCTGATCTGAGTGCCTACAGCTGCTCTGAGCACGAGACCTTCAGAAGTTCCTGATGGCAGGAGAGTGGTTTCTGGTGGGTTTGGCTGGGGCATGGCTATCTCTATATAATCTGCCCCTGAACACAATAAAGGGGGCATCCTTGGGGAATTCAAGGATGACTTGTGTCGCTGTCTCTCTGTCTGTGTGTGTTTGTGTATTTTAACCTCCAGCCCCTTGCCCAAAGCTCGGAAACTGGGTATCAGTGCACAGAGCGCAGACACGGGGGCGTGGTGCGCGGCACTTTTCAGGAACCCATGGAGCCAGCATGAGTTCTAGGGTGGCCCCCAGGATGCCAGGACCCAGCATCTCACACATCCTTGCCCTTGCCTGTCGCTAGGAGGGAGGCCAGAAGCAGCCAGAGGAGGCTGGCTGGAGGAGGGGCAGGCCCGGTGGCTCTCATCTTCCTGTCAGAGGAAGCTCAGGACACAGGAACTTCTGGATTCTGACCTGGGAATCCAGGCTATATCCCCCACCCACCTTTTACCAGAACAAGAGTGACCCATCATCCCTTCTCACACCCCCTCAGGTCGAAAGGGCCTAGCAGGGGACGTGTGGAAGGAAGGGGAGACAGAGGACAGCTACAGAGTAACAGCTCCCCCAGAAAGACCCCAGAGCGGAGCAGAGCTAGGGTCAGATCTGAGAGGGGTGCTAGTGAATAGGGTCTCCTGTCCAACTGAGTGGCTGTGACAACACCAAGGGCCTGGCCTTACCCATGACTTCCTTGGGGTCACTCCTTCGCTAAGCACGTGTATATGTGTACGTGCGTAAGTGCGTGTGTATGTATGTGAGTCCCTTTCTTCCTGCCTGGACCAGCAGTGAGCAGCTTGGGGAGGGTGAGTAACCTTGTAGCACTCATTACCGTCACACGCTAGTTCTGGCCAACTCCACACACGTCACGTGTCCTGCCCAAGCCTCGTGAGGGGGGCCAAGCAGCAGACAGATAGTGCAGGGTCTCCAGGCCAGGCAGTAGCCATGACAGGTATGTCAGGATGATCACTTCCCCCAGACCCTGGCCACCTCCATAGGGCCCGCACCCCTGTTCCTGAAGCTAGGACACCAGTTTATTCTCCCTGTTATCCTGCCTTGTGGGAGAGGCTCGAGGCCCACAGTATCAACTCCCTTCTCCTCTCAGGCCCAGCAGGTTAGGTTCGCACTTGGTCTTATTCATATGACTTCCGAGTCTTTGGCCTCACGGGTGTACTTGGCCAGTTACAGGTCTCGACAAATCCAGACACTGACACTCAGCTTGTGCACAAGCTGTCCGCCACTTGGTCCCTGTCACAAGCACGGGAAGGACTAGTGACTTGAGATGTGTGGAGTTGCTCTGCGGAGGACATGCATAATCAGTTAACCAACACTGGCATGAGATGGTAATCCGCGCTGAGAAGTGACGGTTGATGTCCCCAAGCTGGCCACTGCTGGACCAGGCAGGAAGAAGGGAAGTCATATACACGCATGCACACTTACGCGCATACAGAGGCGGAAATGAGCTTCCCACACCCTTGCTAGGGGAATGGGGAAGGTGTGCAAGACTCCAAGCCTACTCAGGGCAGAGACACCTATGGCTGCTGGACTCCAGCTCCGCAGTGCCCACTGGCAGGGTGGTGGGAGTTCAGCCCAGTTCCGTCTCCAGGTGATCTCAGGACCATGTGGGTCACAGAGCACTTCCTAGTTCCCCACAGCCACCTTTCACAACCCCACCGATGGCGCCATTCATTGGGCAGGAAGAACAAGAAAGAAGAAACAGGAAACGGTGACCGCACGTCAGGCAGGAGGAAGGCCAGTTGGACAGAGCTTGCGACTAGGAGGCCACACAGCCACCGGATTCTGCTGAACACTGATGGCAACAGCCAGGAGCCTGGGCCTCCTGCTCTTTCTGCTACTGGGTTCAGGTGAGCACACGTGGTTCCTCTAGCCTTCCTGCAGAGGCTGCAAGATGCCATGCCGCGAAGGACCCCGGGGGGCATGGGGAGAGATCCAGGGACTCAGTCAGGCTGGGGAAGTAAGGAATGAGAGTGACCACCTCATCATCTCTTTCGTCCTGTTGGGTCATTCTGTCCTGATAAATCCCATCATGCTGGGTCTCAGCTCCCTCTGTCACTCCATAGCATGTTGTAGGTGGGGCGGAAAGATAAATGCCCATCCATCCCAGCTGGGCTAGAACCTGGTGGGCCAAACGAGCTATTGAGGAGCCTCTGGGTTCCAGACAGAGGTGTTGGGGCCTCTGGAATCTGAGCCTGGAAGGGTGAGCAAGTGCTCTGCCCCCATAGTCCACCCATCACAGGCTCCCCCTCCCTGTCAGCGCTGCTCGGTGTCATCAGTGATGGGAGCTGGGACCCAGACCACTTCCGTCATACTCATTTCTGCTTAATATCCCAACATGGGTTCCTAGTCTTGCTCTACCCAGGACAGCCAGCTCCCACCCTTACCTCTGTAGGCGGCTCCATGTCCTTGGCTGCCGAGTGCCGACTCTGTGGAGCGGTGTGGTGAGGTGCTCCTGTCTCTGTGCCCTGTCTGCCTTTGTTTCCTCCAACTTTGACAAATATCCTCGGGGTCCACTTCTCTGCATGTCTGTCACCTATGGACTTGTGACTGGCCACATGGGTCAGCATCTTTTGGTTTAAAAAAAATCTCTTTTCTTTAGATGTTAGGAGAATTGGTAAAGGACAGAGTTCAATGTCTGGCTCAAAAGTGGGCAGATACTGTGAGACATACTCACACCTGGGAGGTGTGCAGAAGGATCAGGTGTTTGAGTTCAGCCTCAGCTGTACAACACTTCTGAAGCTAACCTGGGCTATTGGAGGCTCCAGATACAAAAATAGATAGAAAATGACAGTGTTGTCTTTGCCATGGCCAGAGCACATCCTGGGGCAGAGCAGGCTGCCAGGCAACCCTGGGAAGGCCAGCAAGGCTTTTCCAAGTGGTGATGTGGATCTAATGGTGGCAGGGATGCTCAGGACTGGGTGATGTCAGTCATCTGAGTGACCTAGGAGTTGGCAGCTTCATATAGGACGTTGGATTCTGCCCTTTGCGGTGCATCGGATGCCATATTCCATTTACCCCCCAGTCCCTTTACTCACACACTCGAGAAGCATGTGTGGTGCTAAAAGGGGCGCACACAAGTGGTAGCTGCTTGCCTGCAACCCTGAGCCTGAAGCGAGAGGAATGGGCTGCGGCTGTAGAAGGGAAAGGTGCCAGTGGCGAGTGGAGGGTCTCGAGTGTGAACACGTGCTTTCTGAAGGGAAACTGATAAAGCCTAGCAACAGTCATTTCTGCATTTGTTTTGGGAGACAAGGTTTCCCACATGCTAAGTGGCCTGCCTAGTAGCCCCGCCCCTGCCCACACTCACTTCCCTGGACACTAGGACTGACCCATTGTACATATCAGACGGACGCTCTCCTGTGCCACACTCCAACCCCGCGTGGTGAAAATCTGATGCAGAGTCCTGTGATACGAGCCTTTCCTGAAGTTTTTGCAGAAGCTAATAAAGATAGAGACAATGGGCGATACACACATACACAGCACAAGCACATATGCACATGCAAAGTGCACACATGTACAAGCACACACACACATGCACACACACACACATGCACACACACACACACCAATTTTACTTTTATAAAATTCACATCGTAAGCCTGGCCGTGGTGGCACACGCCTTTAAACCTAGCACTAAGGAGGCAGAGGCAGGCGGATCTCTGAGTTAGAGGCCAACTGGTCTACAGAGCAAGTTCCAGGACAGGCTCCAAAGCTACACAGAGAAAATTTGTTGGATCTCTGTGAGTTTGTGATCAGCCTTGTCTACATAATGAGTTCCAGGACAGCCCAGGATATGTAGAAAGACTGATTCTGTCTTAGAAAAAAACAAAACCACATCGTCCTACATAAGATGGGCTGTGTGCCCAGGTGTATAATCTGTTTCCATCTCCTGAAACAAAAAGGTTGAGAAGATCAAGCCTCAGAGAGATTGAGTAACTTTCCTGAGGACAGTCAGGCTGTGACAGGAAGCCTCTGGGCTCCGCCGCACAGGGCTCTAAGTAGAAGTCACAGAAGCTGGTCTGTCTAGCTCTGTCTCCTCTTAGAGTAGCTTCCACCAGCTGACTGCTCCAGCCCCTCTGTTGTCCCTTCCCTGCACCTGGGCCTGCTGCAGCCCCTACCTACCCAGGCAAAGCTGGGAGGGCTAAGGTCAAGCAATACTTGTGAGTTAGAGCCGGCCGCAGTTGCCAGGCCTAGGAGGCAATGCAGGGAACCAGGCAGGCTCTGCGGAGGAGACGGTTTGAGGGTGACAGGACTGGCAGAGAAAGCTCTTCAGGGCGCACTGCACGGAAAGCCTTTGTCTGGAGAATCACATGCCATGCTTTCTTTTCCCCCAGTCACCACACCAGCCCCGTGAGGTAGGAGTGGCTCTTGGGAGTTGGGGAGGGTGGAGCCTGCTGGAGGGCAGCTAGCTGATTGACAGATGCAGCTACCTACCTAGTCCACTGCCCCTCCGCTACCTGGCCCTTGTTGCTCTGTTTCCTCCATTAGTAAAAGGCGAAAGATTTATACGATCTGAAGAGAATCCAGAGTATGTTGAGACCACTGAAGAGTCAAGGAACGTTTGCCTGCTCAAGGGGAACCATGAGTATGACAACTTTGACTTGAATGACATTGCTGAGTGCTTCACCACGTGCGGGCCATCAGAGAACATCTCCTGTGATGTGGGGAAGTTGCAGAGGTGAGGGGAGAGGGGTCTGTTGGGAAGCCATAAGGTCATAAGCCCCCAGGGCCCTGGAACATGCTGCTCCCTTCTTCTTCACCCTGGTGTGTTTTCTCTGACCTGGCTCCACCCACACAGTCAGAGTCCCTACTGACTAGGGCAATGGTTCTCAACCTATAGGTCATGAACCCTTTTGGGAGGGCCAAAGGACCCTTTTCACAAGGGTGGTCTAAGACCAACAGAAAACAGATATTTACATTACAATTCATAACAGCAGCAAAATTACAGTTATGAAGTAGCAATGAAAATAATGGTGGCGGGGGGGTCACCATAACATGAGGAACTGTATTGGTCGCAGCATTGGGACGGCTGAGAACCACTGGACGACTGGATGCAGAGACAATTATCCTATCTCTGCCTTGGGAACAGTGGAGGAACAAAAAGGGACACACATAGTGACGACTTCAGAGTATGGCCAGTCAGAAGTGTGGACAGGGAGCCAGTTTAGCACAGAAGAGGAAGTCTGCTAAGGCCTTCTCTGGAGGGCAGTCTGGGAAAGGGATTTGAGAAGCGTGGAAAAGTTTTCCAGTGGACCCACACGATGGTAGGTGGTATGACTGCATAGCTCCATAGTGCTGAGGACGGCCAACAAGGCTTGAATTGTGAGAATGCAAAGACGTTCAGGGGACAGAGGCGACAGTGTCAAGATGGGATGGGTAGGGGATAGAACTGAAAATATAAACAAGGAGTCAGGTGTGAAGGACCGTTATGGGAAAAAGGAACACGGCATAGTTGAAGTTAAGAAGGGTTTGGTCAGCTCTGCGTTCTAGACTGATTGCTTGGACTTCAGGGCAGGATCCAAGGATGGTGTCATAGGCGGAGGTGAGACGGGATAGGGCGTAATTCTATAGGCTCCATGGGGCTGCTCAGGAAAGATGGCCCCGGGGAGGCCAGAGATGGGCTTCATAAGACCAAGGGAGCTGGTTAGATGGGGTGGGGGAAGGGAAGCCTCCAGGTGCTGTCCCGGCTGGAGCCATTGCCAGAATAACTCTGTCCTCTAGGCAAAACTCACCCGGGTGCTGTCCCGGCTGGAGCCATTGCCAAGAGTAGCTCTGTCCTCTAGGTAAAGGGACCCAAAACTCATCAGGGAATGCTACCAAAGTGCCAGCTTACAGCCAGGACTCAGGAAACGGTCGTCGAAGGGTTGAATGAAAACCTTTGCCCAAAGCTGGCTATTAAGACCCAGGTTCAGGTCGGCAGTCAGTCTTTCAGTGGCCTGAAAACATTCCCAGCCCTGCCTGCCGCTACTCAGGCAGCTTCTTAGACACCTTACAACCTGAATACACACCTTGGAGAGAGTGAGTGCCTCAGCAACTGAGTTGGTTCCCACTACATCCCTTGAGTTTGCCCTTTTATCTTCATAACACTGTCTACAGTTACTTTTCCTATCCCTGAAACAAGATACCTTGCAGGAGCAAGCTAAGGGGAAGGCTGGTTCACAGTAGAGGGTGCTGTCCATCCATGGGGTGGGGAGGGCACGGTGGATGGAGAGGCTCTGTCCATGGAGGCAGAGGCTTTCAGCATGACTTGCTCATACACACCTTGTCAGGGAGGGGCACAGGAAGCAGAGGCCAATAGGAAGCGGGCCTCGCTTGTATTCTTCAAGGCCTGTCCCCTGTGTTCTACATCTACCATCTAGACCCAACCTCCCAAACAGCACCACCAGAGGAGGTCAAAGTGTTCCCACGCAGGAACCTGTGGGACGTTTGACATCCAGACTAAAAAGAGCTCTGAAGTAGGTCCTGCTACAAACCCATTTCTCAGAGAACTGAGTGGGGTTCTGTGCAGTCAAAGAACTTGCCTATGATTGCACAGCGGGTAAGAGGTCAAACTGATGGAAGCTGAATATGTGACAAGCTGGACCAGTCTGCCAGTGCTCAAGTGTTTAAGTTACCTGTAAAATGGGATTCAGAGAATGACGGTAGAGGTTAAACACACAGCTCTACACCTGAGCGCTGGGGTTTCTGCCATCGTCCACACTGCCATGTTGTCACGTTCTCAAGCCCCTGCTTCTGACCGCTCAGGCTTCCTCACAATGTCACTGAGGATTGATTGCGTGAATAATTCATGGGGGAGTATTAGCAGACAGCAGGAGCTCAATAAATGTTAGTGTGCTTTATTTTAAAGGCTCTTTTGATTATAAAAATAATACATGCTGAGTGTGGTGGCCATTAATCCCAGCACCCAGGAGTCAGAGCAGGCAGAGCTTTGAGTTCAAGGCCAGCGTGTTCTACATACTGAGTTCCAGGACATCCAGGGCTACACAGAGAGACAGTGTCTCTGCAAACAAAAGGAACTACAAAAAGTAACATGTATTCATTGGAAATCAGCTACAGAAAGGAGGTGAAATTCCCCCTAACCCATGAACCAGTGATGGCTATTGTCTTCATTTGGGTATGTTTCCTTTTTCAGCCTCTTACATGACATGTAACTTACACCTTATTTCTTTGTAGGTGACTCAAGCTTTTAAGCATTTGTAGTTGTGTATTGTAGTGAACTTGTATTCCTAGGCGTGGAGCTAGTGATTGGGGGGGGGAGGCACAGGGTTAACTCCAGAAGAAGCTACTGAGTGGTCAGATCAAATCTTGCTCCACAGGTTGTGTCATTGGGGTTGACCCATAGCTGTGCCAGCTCTTGGTATTGTTTGCTTTTCCCTTTAGCCATCCTTACAGTTCCTAGTGTACCTCACGGAGACTGTAATGACATTTTCCTGATGACTGATGTTAAACACCTCGCCTTGTTCCTCTTGAATCTTGATATTGTTGTTGTGCTTGGTGGTATATAGAGCTGTCTGGATTTTCTGTACTGATTTGGGGATCCTTTGGCTATTCTGCATGTGTCTCTGTGAATACGCACACTGAGAGTATTCTTTCTCTTCACGACTTCCTCTTCACTTTCTCAGCACTGTCTTTGACTGCTGCTAAGGTTTTTAATTTTAGTTACTGTAATTGATCAGATCTTTAGGTTTGCTTTAAGTGTTATTATTGTGTGTGTGCATGTGCATGCACGTGTGTGTGCATGCATGTGTGTGTGTAATGTTAGGGAACTAGCATGCCACAGCATATGTGTGGAGTCAGTTCCCTTCTTCCACCTCCCACGTGGGTTCAGGGATTGATGACAAACATCTTTACTCCATTGAGCCATCTCACAAGCCCTATTGCTTTTTTTTTTTTTTCAGAGAAAATGGGTATTTATTTAGTGGGTTATGAAAGGGAAGGAGAAAGAGGAGAAGGGGAGAAGGGAGAAGAGCAGAGAGAGAGAGAGAGAGAGAGAGAGAGAGAGAGAGAGAGAGAGAGAGAGAGAGAAACAGAGGGAGGGTGGAGGAGAGAAGCCACGGCAGCAGCTACCTCTTCGGGAGAGAGATGGAAAAGGAAGGTGCCCCATTGCCTTTTTAAAGAATTTCTAGTCGAAACCAGGCAGGTGGGACTGCTGGAGCACCTTTAATCCCAGAACTCAGAAGGAGGAAGCAGAAGGCTAAAGAGATCAAGTCCAACCTCAGCTACACGGTGAATTTGAGGCCAACCTGAGCTATATAAGGCCAGATCTTGTCACAGACAAAAAGAAAAGAAAAAACAAAAATAATTTTTTCTATGCTAAGATCACAAAAAATGCCCCCTTCTGGTTTCTTCAAAAGTTTTATTGCTTCCTTGCTCACATGTCTAAGCTCTCGTGAGAAAAGAGCCAACTGCTCGATTCCTCAGAGCTTTCCGCTTGGCTGGCAGAGGCAGCAGACAGTGTGGGGAGGAAAAGCTTGCTGCTTATTTGTGGCCTTTGAGTCTCAGGTTTGTTCCTCTTCCCTCACACACCTCCCTGAGACCTCCTGATGCCCTGCTGTGGCTCCAGAGCTCTGAGCCTGTCTGAGGCAGGGCCTGAGCTCCTTGCTGCCATAGTCAGCGCTGAGGCAACTTTCTTCCCCTGGGTTTGTCTGTCCTGGTGACAGAAAGGGAGCCAAACAGTATTTAGGAATGGCTTCCCTCCCTTAGCGTGCTCTTTCGGTTCATCCCTGCTGTGGCCAGTGAGGTGTGCTTTGTGACCCACGGTGACCTCTATTCACCAGGAACTCAAACTCTCAGTAGAAAGATCTTAGGAAGAACAGATGTCCTAGGACAAGAGAAGCCACAGGTGCTGAACCTCATGTTCACGATTTTATACAGGATGTCACCCCGAGGTCGCCACTGTCCTAGACTTTATCCATGATGTCACCCCAAGGTTATCACTGTCCTAGCTGCCATTGACAGGGTGCCACAGCCATCGTTGCATGACTCTGCTTCTCCATGCATTTTTGGGAGAATAAACAACTCTTCTTGATCCCAAAGCAGAGGTCCAATACCATGCTTCTTTAAAAATAGATATGTTGAGACATCTAATAATAATAACAATTATTCTTTTAATGCACAAAGGTTGACACTAGAGAGGATGGCTCAGCAGTTAAGAGCACTTGCTGCTCTTGCATGTGACCCAGGTTCAATTCCCTGTACCAGGCCGCTCACAACCACCTGTAACTCCTGCTGCAGGGGATCCAACATCCTCTTTTGGCCTCTTCTGGTGCCTGTCTGGAGTGTGGTACAGTTTGCATGACTACACACATCTGTCAAGCCCTCCCCTCAGAAAGCTGACAAAAATTTCAGTCTCACAGAAAGCCTGTCATGCTCCACCCCCAAACATGGAGGATATTAGTAACGGTGGCAACCATGACGGGGTGGTTAATTTTTCTTAACATTTTCAGTTATTTTTAGATTTTTTTTTAATTTTATGAGCATGAGTGTTTTGCCTGAATGTGTGCATCTACACCATGACCATGCGGTGCCTGTGGAGGTCAGAAGAGGGCATCCAATGCCTTGGAACAGGAGATACGAATGGTTGTGAGCCACCATGGGAGCCGCTGTGTATGTGTGACTTCTGTAAGAGCAATGGGTGCTTTTAGCTGCTGAGCCATCTCTTCAGTCTTTGATGGTGAGTCTTGATTGTCAACTTATTTGTGTTGAGCAACTGGATGACAGAACTACCTCCGATGGTGTCGGAACTCCTTCCAGAGATAATAGAATTGTGGGGGCTCTGAGCTAGCTCATGAATTTAAACTTGGAACAAACCGCTGGGTGGGAAAGTGGAGCTGGGAAGGTGCTGCCTAGCTGGGGCATCCTTTCAAAGTTACCTCTTGGCCCTGTCTGTTTCCCATATGCTCTGCTTCCCAGCAGCAGTGAGGTGAGCAGCCTCTTCCTTACCTCACATGGTTTTCCGCCTCACCGAAACAGGGAAACAATAAAGACACTCACCTGGGGGCTGAGCCCTCTGAAGTCATAAGTCAAAATAAGTGACTCCTCCCTTAAAACCGTGTCTTTCAGGCAACACACTGATAGCAACAGTGCCCTTGTGGTCACTGTTCTATAGTCCAGTGCTTTTTCAAGTTTACCTGTTTTCACATACCACATCATTTCCCCCCTATCAACATGCCTGTGCCATGTGAGCCCTCTTGCTCTCTCTTTTCCTCCACCACACCTCCATGCTTCCTTAATAGAGTCTTTAGAGGCTGGAGAGATGGCTCAGAGGTTAAGAGCACTAGCTACTCTTCCAGAGGTTCTGAGTTCAATTCCCAGCAACCATATGGTGGTTCACAACCATCTTTAATGAGATCTGGTGCCCTCTTCTAGACTGCAGGCATACACACACAGAGAACACTATACATAACAAATAAATAAAGCTTTAAAAAATATAGAGTCTTTAGCCCAGGTTGACCTCATACTCACTATTATAACCAAAGATAACCTTGCCCTTCTGATCATCTTACCTCTATCTTCTATGTATTGGGATTGCAGGCATATGCCACCACACCGGGTTGATGCTTCCGGCATGCTACAGTTTATTTTCTTTTTGTTTGTTGGTTTTTTGGTTTCTTTTTTTTTTTTTGAGACAGGGTTTCTCTGTAGCTTGGGAGCCTATCCTGGAACTAGCTCTTGTAGACCAGGCTGGCCTCAAACTCACAGAGATCCACCTGCCTCTGCCTCCCAAGTGCTGGGATCAAAGGCGTGTGGCACTACCACCAGACTACATTTTATTTGCTTTTAAATTTGGTTGTATTATCTTCTTTTTCAGCAGTGGGGGGGGGGGGTCAGGGTCTCTTATAGCCCAAGCTTCAAACTGACTAAAGATGACCTGGAACTCCTGATCCCTCTGCCTCCGCCTCCCAGGAGCTGGAGTCACAGGACTGGGCCACCTCAGATTGGCATCCTGATGTGGATGCAGTGGATAACAACACACACACACACTGTTCACCACTAGAGTTCAGTATTAGGATATTTATACAGTATGTGAGGCCATTGCTGCGGTCACTCTTGATGCTTGTCTGCAGCCTGCTGCTGCTCCTGCCCCACCACCATCGGTCCGGCCAGCCTCCTCCTCCTCAGGACCACCTCTGGGCATCTTGTATAAAGGGAACTCTTTCAAGTGACCCTTCCTTCCTTTAGCGCAGTGAGCCTCATCCATATTTTATGGTCTTTATTTTAGTTTGATTACCCATGCAAATATATTACATTCTTTTGTCCATTTACCAATTGATGGGCATTTGAACTGGTGCCAGTTCTTGATTGGTCTGAATATTGTTCCTATGAATATTTTAATCCAAGTCCTGAGGCCATATGTTGTCATTTGTTGGAAGATCTATGCCTGGGAACAGAATTGCTGGAATATATACTGAATATATGTTGTGCTCCATAAAAGACTGCCAAACTGTCTCCCAAAGTGATTGTGCCATTTGCTTCCTATCAGCAGTGTAGAAGGCCCTCATGTGGTTCTGGCCACTCAACATCTTTGCATGAGCTCATTGGTCATTTAAATAGTTTCCTCTGTTAAATGGCGCTCTCTCTCTCTCTCTCTCTCTCTCTCTCTCTCTCTCTCTCTCTCCCTCTCCCCCCCCTTCCTCCTTCTCATTTCATTGTCAGAAATTCCAGAAGGTCACTCTCTGACAGAGAGTTGTCACCACAATGTATTGTATCTGTATGGTTCGTATAGGGTGTGAGGGTCGGGGAGATCAGTCAAGTGCTTGTTTCGATCTGTCCTCTTGGGGAAGAGGTCATCAGAACTAGCTTACCATGAAGCAGATGTCTGGATTGAACCCATTAGAAAGACTGGAGGAGGGGGTGGAGTGTGGGTGTGGAGACGCTTCTGGACGGGAATGTTCCGCTTACATTCCAGATGATTGGGAGCTCCAGTGTTGTTGTGCGCATCTATAATCCAAGTCTCAGGAGGTGGAGGAAGGTGGGCTGTGAACTTGAAGTCATTCTGGGACTGTCTCACAGAAGTGAGGTGGCACTAAAGGAACATAAAATAATGAGAAGTCACTGTACCCAAGAACCACTCTGGGGAATCTTCCTTAGGACAGTGAAGTGTGCTGTTTTGCAAAGCTGAGGAAGGTCTCTAAATATATAAGGTAGGAACGTATAGAAACATCTATTCAATTCACTATTTACCACTTTTTGTGGTAACAAAAATGTCAATTCTTCTACAATTTCTTATTTTATTTGTTACCAATGAAAGCCAACCCTTCCCTGACTATTAAAGGTAAATCAAAGCAGGATAATATACTCTGCTCCATGGATTCCACAGCCTCATCTCTATGATTCTGGTCCAATGGTTTTCTTATGCTGTCTCCATCCAATGATACTTGCATATTTTTGCATAGTTTACTTTTCTATTCTGCAATCTATTCTCTGTTATCTCTATAGGGTCCTTTCTCTTTGATAACTATGGCTATTCAAAAATGGTGACAAAGATTGGGGTGTAGTTTAGAGCACTTGTCTAGCATGCCTGAGATCTCATGTTTCATCCCTACTACACAGAGAGAGAGAGAGAGAGAGAGAGAGAGAGAGAGAGAGAGAGAGAGGAGAGAGAGGAGAGAGAGAGCTAAGAGAAGGGAAAGAGAGAAGGGGGAATAGAAAGAAGGAGGAGAGGAGAGGAGAGGAGAGAGAGGAGAGAGAGATCTGCTCAGTG
>NC_022011.1:14181525-14182269 GCF_000317375.1 Microtus ochrogaster | reverse complement strand
AGAGGAGAAGGGAGGGGAGGGGAGGGGAGGGGAGGGGAGGAGAGGAGAGGAGAGGGGAGGGGAAAGAGGGAGAATTGCCTTTTGTCTCCATGGCCTCAGTCTGGGTGTATCTTCCTCTAGCCTCTTGCCTCCTATCACTACCTCAGCCCTACCTGTTCAGGGTTTCTTGGAAAGGGGAATAGTGAATAGGGGACTGGAGAGAGGTCAGTAAGGTGTGGTGTACAAGCATGAAGACCCAAGTTCTGATCTCCAGGGCTACATTTTTAAGAAGTGGGTGGGGGAAGTGCTAGAGAAGTGGCTTAGCAGGTTAAAGCTCTTGACACACAAGCTGGACAACCTGACATCAATTCCCAGGACCCACAGATAGAATGAGAGAACCAATCCCTGCAAGTTGTCCTCTGGCCTCCAGATGCAAAGTGTGGCACACAGTGTCACTCACATAATAAACAAATAAAGGTAATTTTAGAAGATTTTAACCAGGCAGTGGTGGTGATGCGTGCCTTTAATCTCAGCACTCAGGAGGCAGAAATAGGTGGATCTCTGTGAGTTCTAGGCCAGCCTGGTCTACGAGAGCTAGTTCCAGGACAGCTAAGGCTGTTACACAGAGAAACTTTGTCTCTAAAAACCAAAAAAGAAAGAAAGAAAAGAAAGGAAGGAAGGAAAGAAAGAAAGGAAAGAAGGAAGGAAGGAAGGAAAGAAAGAAAGAAAGAAAGAAAGAAAGAAAGAAAGAAAGAAAGAAAGAAA
>NC_022011.1:14157161-14181425 GCF_000317375.1 Microtus ochrogaster | reverse complement strand
AAGAAGGAAGGAAGGAAGGAAAGAAAGAAAGAAAGAAAGAAAGAAAGAAAGAAAGAAAGAAAGAAAGAAAGAAAGAAAGAAAGAAAGAAAGAAAGGCTTGTGACTCAAGCACTAGGAAGACAATAAGAAGGCAACAATTTGGGCCCAGGCTAGGGAAAGAGACCTAAGCACAGAGAAGGTTCTAAATTTCAGCACCACGGAGAGTGACACCAGCCCTTTTCTACAGAATGAGAGACAGCAGCCTTTGTGTTGTCTTTACTACCCTCTGCTCGTAGGCAGTCAAGTCCCATGTGGCCCAGTTTCTCTCTCTTTTTCCCTCCCTTCCTTCCTTCCTTCCCTCCCTTCTTTTCCTCCCTCCCTCCCTCCTTTCTTTCTGTTTCTTCCTTTCCTTCTTTCTTTCTAGTTTGAAGTCTATTTTGTTAGATATTAGGATAGCTACACCAGCTTGTTTCTTAGGTCCATTTGATTTAAAAAAAAAAAAAAATCCCATCCCTTTACTCTGAGGTGATGTCTGTCTTTGAGGTTGAGTTGTGCTTTAGGTATACAGCAGAAGAATGGATTCTGTTTCCATATCCAATCTGTTAGCCTGTGCCTTTTTATAGGTGATTGCCAGGGATTGCTAGCTCCTGTTATTTTAGTTTTTGTTGTTGGTGATGTTATTGTGTGTGTGTTTTTTTTCCTTCTTTGGGATTTGCTGCTGTGAGATCTATTACCTGTGTTTTTGTGGATGTAGCCACTTCCTTGGGTTGGAGTTTTCCTTCTAGTACTTTGTATAGGGCTGGGTTTGTGGCTAGTGATTGGTTAAATCTGGTTCTGTCATGGAATATCTTGTTTTGTCCATTTATGGTGATTGAAAGTTTTGTTGGGTATAGTAGTCTGGGCTGGCATTTGTGGTCTCTTAATGTCTGCATAATGATTGACCAGGACCTTCTGGCTTTCATTGTTTCCATTGAGAAGTCAGAGGTAATTCTTACAGGTTTGCCTTTATATGTTACTTGGCCTCTTTCTTTTGCAACTTTTAATATTCTTTCTTTATTCTGTATGTTTAGTGTTTTGATTATTATGTGGTGAGGGGACTTTTTTTGATCCAGTCTATTTGATGTTCTGTAAGCTTCTTGTATCTTCATATGCATATCTTTCTTTAGGCTGGGAACGTTTTCTTCTATGATTTTGTTGAATATATTTTCTGTGCTTATGAGTTGAACTTCTTTTCCTTCTTCTATCCCTATTATTCTTAGGTTTTGTCCTTACATGGTATCCCATATTTCCTGAATATTTTGTGTTAAGCTTTTGTTAGATTTAATGTTTTCTTTGACAGATGAATCTATTTCCTCTATTGTATCTTCAGTGCTTGAGATTCTCTCTCCCATCTCTTGTATTCTGCTGTTTATGCTTGCATTTGTGGTTCCTGATCATTTTCTCATAAATTCCATTTCTATCATTCCCTCCATTTATATTTTCTTTATTGTCTCTATTTCAGTTTTCATGTCTTGAATAGTTTTCTTCATCTATCTCATTGCTTTTTCTTGGTTTTCTTTAAGGGATTTGTTGGTTTCTTCCAATTTTTGTTTGTCTTTTTCTCCATTTCTTTGAGGGAATTTTTTATTTCCTCTTTAATGGCCTCAAATATTCTCCTAAAGTCATTTTCTAGGTCATTTGCTTCTGCTTCATTTATATTTAGTTGTTCAAGTCTTGATGTTGTAGGTCCAATAGTTTTTATTGGTGTCATATTGCTCTTTGTGGTATTGAGTGTGTTCTTACCTTGTCTACCCATCTTTTTCTCTGAATGATATAGTTGAAGCTGTGTCTCTGGTTGTCAGTCTTCCAGGTGCCAGTGGATCCAAGGCTCAGATGGTTGCTCCTCATGGTGCAATCAGAGCCACAGTTCCAGTCACCCCAGAGGTCACTCAGTGTTTCTGGAGGTCACTCAGCACTCCCAGGGGTTGCTCTGCAATACCGGTGGTCATTCGTGCCTGCTCCCACAGAGGTTGCTTGCTTGGGGTTGCCACTGAGGTCACTGCCTTGGGCCTGCTCTAGCGAGGTCGCTGGCTCAGGCCTGCTCTGGTGGAAGTCACTGGTGTGGACCTGCTTTGGTGGAGAGGTCACTGATTCATGCCCAGTCCCACAGAGGTCTCTGGTTTGGGCCTGCTCCTTTAGTGGTGACTCCCTTGAACCTGCTCCTATGGAGGTCATTTCCTGGGGCCTGCTCTGGCTAAGGTAGCTGACTTAGGCCTGCTCTGGCAGAGGTTGCTGGTTCAGGCCTGTTCCCACAAATGTCCCTGGCTCAGGCCTGCTCCCTCGGAGGTCCCTGACTTGCACATGCCCCACAGAGGTCTCTGGCTTGGGCCTGTTCCCTCAGCGGTTGATCCCTTGTACCTCCTCCTATGGAAGTTACTGCCTCAGGCCTGCTGGGTGGGGGTTGCTGGCTTGAGCCTGCTCCTGTGGCCTTCTTTCTTTCTTTTTTGGTTTTTCCAGACAGGGTTTCTCTGTGTGGTACTGACTGTCCTACAATTTGTTCTGTAGACCGGGCTTGCCTTGAACTCAGATATCTGCTTTCCTCTGCCTCCCAAGTGCATGGATTAAAGGAGTGCATTATGCCACTTTTTTTTTTAACACACATACATTTATTTAAGTCAGGTATCATGGCACATGACTTTAATTTCAGCACTTGAGAGGCAGTGGCAAGTGTATCTATGAATTTAAGGCCAGCTTGGTCTATAAGGCTACATGAGACCTGTTTTTAAAAACCCAAAATATATTTATTATTGTGTTTTATGGTGTGGGTAGGGGCACACATGCCACTGCACATGTGTGGAGGTCAGACAACAAGTCTGTCCAGTCAGTTCTTCCTTTCTGCCTTTATGTGTGTTCCAGGAATAAAACTCAGGTCGTCAGGCTTGCTCAGCATGTGCCTTTGTCTTCTGAGGCCTCTTGCTGGCCTGTGGCTCAGTATTCAAAAGCTGAATTTTTAGTATACAATTAGCCCTCAATAAATGTGCCCAACCAGCCTGGTCTACAGAGCTAGTTCCAGGACAGGCTTCAAAGCCACAAAGAAACCCTGTCTCGAAAAACCAAAAAAAAATTAAAAAAAAAATTTAAAAAAAATAAAAAAATAAATGTGCCCAAAGAGATGTATTCACATAAGATATGCATAGCCAAAAGTGTATGAGAAGACATTCAACCTCACTGGGTCACTAAAAAGATGCAAATCAAAGCCACCACCTCCTTATAGCCATAAGTGTGGCTACAGGTGAAAACAATATAAACTAAACCGTTGTGTTGTCAAGGCTATGGAGCTACTGGAGCCTTCATACGCCGCAGGTGTGGACGGGAAATGGTGCAGCTGCTGGGGAAAACCATCTGGTAGCTGTTCAGGAAGCGAAACGGAGAATTAGAATATGACCTAACCATTCTACTCCCGTGTATGTGCCCAAAAGAGTTTAAAATAAGTCTTCTGCGAGCACTCGTGAGTTGGCACAGCAGCCCTGTTCACAGCAGCTGGAAGGTGGGAGCTCTAGTTTGCTTTCTGTTGCTGTGATCAACACCACAGCCCAAAGCAGCTTATGGGAGGAAAGGGTTTATTTGGCCATCATCATGGAGGGGAGTCAGAGGCAGGAACTGAAGCAGAGAATTTGGAAGGAGGCTCCTTACTGGCTCACTCCCCATGACTCATTCAGCTTGCTTTCTTATACAATCCAGGATCACCCATCCAGGGTTGAGCCACCCACAGTGGACTGGGCACACATCAATCATTAATCAAGAAAATGTCCCACAGACAAGCCCGCAGGACAATATGATGGACTCAATCTCTCGGTCCCTCTTCCCAGGTGTCTCTAATTTGTGCCAAGTTGACAAAACCTGTCTAGCACAGTGGGAAATATTCAAGTGCCCTTCATGGGTGGGTGCACAGAGCCGTGTGTCCATCAGAGGTACAAAGATCCATATGCCCATCAATGGTGGTATCCAAAGATCCATATTGCATTTTGAAAGACAAACATCTTTCAAAAGATCTCTAGCTAGACTCCTTCAGGATCAATTTCCAAGCCATTCCTCTTTCTCACATTAACAGTCCAGGGTCTCTGAGATTCTGGGCTATCACCCCAAGAGCCTGATGAGTGGGTGGCTCAGCCTACAAGCTCCTCCTTCCCTCGTCCCTTGCCCCTTGCAGATACTGGCTGAACTATGAGTCCTACCTGCTGGAGAATTCCAAGGAGACTGTGGACAAGCCTTTTGTTAAGGCCTTGATTCAGAATGTCAGCACAGACATCTCAGAAGACCTGCTCTTCTCTCTGACGCCCTCCAAGGTGAAGAGCTTCCTGGTGGCTGGCTCAGGCCTCTGTGGTATCCATCAAAGCTTACCCCCTCCTGAGCCAGGGTGCTGGGAGATCCCTGAACTGGCCCCCCTTCTCAGCCCTTAATGTCCTCAGAAAGTCTCCTTTCTCCCAGAGGCCTTGGGTGCTCATCTGGAAGATGAATCTCTGGCACCTCCAACCCTAAAGTGCCCACTAACCTCTCTACCAGAGCACACATCTGAAATCAGAGTAAGGGCACACTTGGCCTCAGAGCAACTGAACGGGAGGGAAGGCTGTAGATTTACACTGTCCCAGTGTAAATTTCCTCTGCCCTTAGCCATGGCCATTATGGGTACACTACTTTTCTGACCCTCCATTTTCTTGCCTATAAATAGTGAGAATATTGCCCACTTTCAAGAGATCAGAAGCCAGGCAGAATGATGCACACTCATTCTCCTGGTACTCAGGAGGCAGAGGCAGGAGGATTGCTCCTGAGTTCTGGGCAAACACAGGCTATCCAGATGGCCTCTGTCTCAAAAACAACAGAACAAAAACATATTGGAAAGAGCATCTGACTTAATATCCAAGGAATTCTTGGTCCAGCAAGGGCTCAGCAAGTCCCCAGTCTTCCCTCAGGGATGAAGTTGAGGGCAGAGGTCCGGGCATCTTGCTGAGTTGCTCATCACCCAACATCCTCAGCCATTTATGATGCTGTGCCCTCTGGGTAGGGTATGCACTGACCCAAGGCATCACCCACATGTCCTTTTGACAAGATCTGGACTAGGAAAGTGAAACTGGGGCTTCAACCCCAACTCTTCCCATGAGCATGGACCCTTCTGAAGCAGGGAACTGGCAGGTGCAGGCTGAGGCCCCAGGGTACCCAGGAAGCCAGAGACTAGACAAAGTATGACCGGTGATTTGTGGGGGAGGTTTGTTCTAACATTCTAACTATGCTTGGTTCCTATAACACTTCACTGTTGGACAGGAAGGACTTCACACTCAAGGTGAATACAAGTCTCTTGCACACCAGTGAAAGCTTCTTTCCAGGATGCCCCCCACTGGCCCTCCCCACACTTAAAAGCAGAGCACGGTTGCACCAACACAGTCACACTCAGCTGGCCCCTAGGATGGGGAAGCTGGGCCCCACTATTGATGCCTGTCCAAGGGCCTAGTCCACGAGAAGCAGAGCCTCCACCCCAGAACTAAAAGTCCTCAGATGCATCCCTTTCTCCCGACATGCTGCAGTTTCTCTCCCAACGGGGATAGTAGCACCACCTGAGTGGGGGTTGGAATCCTCCAGGTAATGGAGGGGCTTCTGGGTCCATGGTTACAGATCCCAAAGCAGGTGATGCAGGGTGAGGTCCAGCCCACTGACAGAGTCCGACTTCCCAAGAGCCTGTTTGGAGCCCTCCTGCCTGGCAACAGGTCTGCCGTCCGGTTGGCCATAACTGTTCTGGACATTGGTGCGGGGAATGTCTTCAAGGTAAGAGGCCTGCTGGGAGCTCAGGAAGCTGCAGTTAAATACTCAGTGGGCCAGAGTCCCTGGGATGTTTCTCTAAGGCATCCAGGTCATCTAAGAGCCATTTCTACAGTCTGTGGACTGAAGATGATTCTGATATCCTGACATCAGTAGCTGTTGGCTGTGTAGGAAGTCCAAGTGGGCTCATGCATGGTCGTGTGTCCTTGCACATGCATAAACACACTTTGTATTCCCGAGAACACATAATCAGGTGTGCTCAGATATTACTGTCCACACGGGCCAAAATGCTCTCCCTGGACAACGCATGCCAGACAGCGCTCCTGAGGCATGCACCCATCCGCTTAAACTTAGCCTCAAACTCTTTCGGTTCAGAGATGTCAGGGGTTGGCTTTCAGCAAGGTAATAGGGAGCCTAGATCCCAGTTCAGCCTAGCTCAGCATGTTATAGGGGGCAGCAGGAATATGGCTGCCTATGCCCCTGGGTCGCTGGATCCCTGCTCCCCTAGTTTCAGGCTTTGACTCCAAGTGAGGGCATGTCCTAGAGTTCTCTACCTAGGGCAGGTAAGCTCAGCCCCTCCTACAGCCTAGCCTCCTGCTATTGCCTCCCAGGGCCCCAAGCTCCTCCAGGACAACGGCAGCACCGTGTTGAACAACCGCATGGTGGGCCTGAGTGTGGGCCAGATGCACGCCACCGGGCTATCGGAGCCAGTGGAGATCACCTTCTCCCACCAGCGACAGCCACCTGTGAGTCTTCTGCCCAGGCCTGGCGGTTCCCGGAGGGCGCACAGCACCTGAACTCTGAGAAGCCATGCATGGGCCTTGTGCCCTTTACCCAGAAGAAACCATCAGGGTCGTGCAGAGTTATGCCCAAAGACATCTGTCTGCCCTGCCCATGTGAACACACATGCCCCATAGTGTCCCATCTCCGTGTTCATAAATGTGTGTGCGTGCTTCCATACCCAGCAGGCAATGGTCCTGCAGGCGTGTGTGCACAGACAGGCAAACCCTCTTATGTGTGCCGTGTTTGTTGTATCTCCCACACGCACAGCAACTGTCCAGGGAGCACCGATTCCCAGGCATGCAATCTCCCCGTGTAGCCTACAGAGGTCTTCCTCTTAAGCCACATGTAGGCCCCGGGAGCACACTGTCTCCTCCCTGTCTCCCCTTCCTTCCTTTCCTGACGTGCACTCTCTGGTTTCAGAATATGATCCTCACTTGTGTATTCTGGAATGTGGTTAAAGGTAGGTCTGGAAGACTTCTCTAGAATGAGACAAAAGGAAGCTACATGCTCCCATAGGGCTGAAGGTGAGGGTAGAGGCGGGTCCTCCCTTCCCTCTTCTTCTCCCCCCCCCCCCGCCCTTACTTTCCTGTGGCCCCCAGGAGACTGGGATTCCCAAGGCTGCTCCACCGAGCTCAGGGATGAGAGGACTGTCTGCCGCTGCGACCACTTGACCTTCTTCGCCTTGCTGCTGGTAACAGCCCATGCCCTCCTGATCTCAGAGGTCCAGCCTCTGTCCTGGGAGAGGCTTCCTGGCTGGCTGGGGTTTGGGAGATGTGCGGACCTGGCCTCTCAGTGATGTGATGTGGACTTGGGGTCATCTACAGAGGCCGATCTTGGACCTGGCCACAGCACAGACTCTCACTCGCATCTCCCAAGCAGGCTGTGGAGTCTCCATGATCTTCCTGGCCTTCACCATTGTTTTCTATGTTGCCCTCAGGTGAGCGGCCCCACCCCCTTTTTCTCATGCCCTCAGGGAGGTACAGGAAAGGGATAAAGTATCTTTGTCCTGTGGCCTCACCTGGTAGCCCTCTCTGGTCCTGAGTCTGCTAGTTGACAAGGTGGGACTAGCATTTGAAGTTGGAAGTAGGAGAAATTCAGCTCAGATGGGCAAACACAGGGCATGATTGATTCATGGAACTGGAAAACTCACCTCCTGTGGCCCAGGCAGGGCTAGAACTAGGGGCTCCACCTGAGGCCCCAGGGGTTGGCCCTACCTTCCACAGCTTTTCTCTGTCCTTTGCCAGGATGCTAATTTCACCCTTTTCCTCAAGAACTGCTCCTTAGATATTCAAGCAAAGATGAAGCTCCAGAATTGAGGTCTTTAAAAGCAAACATTTTGAAATAATTATAGACTAACTGGAAACTGCAAAAATAGCACAGACAGTCTGTGGCTCCTTCCCGGAACTTCCCCAAGTGTCATATGTAACTGTAGAGTATCATCAAAGCCAGGAAGCTGTCAGTGGCAGAATATGGTTAAGTAGTCTCAAGACCCCTTCAGTTCCACTGCTTTAGACATCATCAATATGTGCGTGCATGCATGTGTGTGCCGCATGCATGCAGGGATGCATGCACGTGTGTGCATGCATATGTGTGCATGTGAGTGCATGCATGTGTGTTTGTGTGCCCACATCCACGACTGGAATGGGGATATAATCTGTCTCAATGAAACTACTTGGCCCCTGTTAGAGTATTCAAAGTTGCAGCAGAAGGCTGAGCACTTCTGTAGGCACAGAACTCTGGGGGTCACACTTCTATGTGTATGCATCTTTACCTCATGAATATCTAGTTGTTTTAGGGTCTGACTTTGATCACAGGCCGATGACCCAGGCCACAATGGTCACAGGGTAGAATGTACAGGCCGGCCAAGCCATTTGACTACTCTTGGATTAAAATGGCAAGAGACTAACCACCACCTTCCTAGTTCCTTGTGGCTGAAGGTGGGGAAGAGTGCCCCTTCAGGGACATGCAAATTTCTCCAGCAAGGAACAGGCACAGGACAGACACAAGGGACAGATAGCCCTGCCACCTGGCTCTTCTGAGCCAGACTGTAGCAAAGACACTCCATACCTGCTGATGTGGAGGAACCCATGAGATAAGCCTCTGTCCCAACCTTCCCTAACTCCAGCTCCTGGAGCCCAAGCTCACTGGAACCCACCGGGAGCATTCTTTGACCTTCCCATCTTTCCAGTCCAGGGACCCTCTGTCTTTCTCATGTGCCTCTGTCACCGAGTAGCCCTGGGCTTCAGCCCTTGTGTGCCGCACCCACGCCATCCCTCCCCTTTCCCACCCCTCCAAGCACTGGCCTAGAACACAGTCCCTAGCCTGTTCCCATTCTCAATGAGCTGAGTGTACCTCACCAGCTAGCCATGCTGCTGGATCCTTGAGCCAAGCCTGGAGTGCTAGAGGAAACGGTTGCCGGCTTCCAAAACCGGAGCCTAGCAGCTTAGGTAGACATGCCTCTTATCTCCACTCCAGAAAACTGTAGGCTCTGACTCTCGAGTGGGAGCTCTCCTGGTCTTTATTTGCTAAGAATTCAGAGTGGCAAGAAGCCCCACAGAGAAGCAGGGCACACTGGCTGGGTAGAGACTCTGGGACCCTGAGCAAGTCTCTGGCCTTCCGCCAGCCCTGCTCACTGCTACATTCTAGGCCTCACCTGTTTGCCCACATCTGCTCGCCCAACTCACATACCCAGAGCTTCCTGCCCCCTGTGCAGGGCTCTGAGGCCCAGCATGGGTGGATCCCCTGTGGCGAGGTAGCGGAGAATTTCACTGCTACTGGGAAATACCTGCATGGTCAAGCCTGGGAGACACGAGAAAACAAACTCCATCATTGTTGCAAGTTCCATGGCTTAGCCAAGCAATGTGTCAGAAGGTGAGGCTGGCAGGACCCAGCGCCCACACAACCCAGAGAGCCAAGAAAGGCCTTGTGGATTTGAACCTGAGTGCTCGCACAGAGGAGTCCCCTCTGTATGCTATGAATATGTTTTATTACCATTGGTTATTAAAGAAGCTGTTTCAGCCAATGGCTTAGTAGAGTAAAGCCAGGTGGGAAACCTGAACAGAGATGGAGAGAGAGAGAGAGAGAGAGAGAGAGAGAGAGAGAGAGAGAGAGAAAGCTGGCTGAGTTGAGGAGACACCATGTAGCTGCTGAAGGAGACAGACACCCAGAACCTTACCAGTAAACCATGAGCCTCATGGTAAAATACAAAATAATAGGAATGGGTTAATTTAAGATATAAGAGTTAGTTAGTAAGAAGCTTGAGCCATTGGCCAAACTGTTGTAATTAATATAGTTTTTGTGTGATTATTTGGGTCTGGGAGGCTAGTTGTAAGCAGTCTAAGCTTACAACTAACCACTGGTAAAGATGGAAAGTGAATGGTCAGTCAGGAGCTGGCCATGAGGGTCATAGCAGCTACATATGGAACTGTGGCCGGGAGATAGACCAACCTGAGCACCCCAGGTAAGCTGTGGTTCCTTGGGGCTGCTCCCTGGCCCTTCTCTCCCAGGCTCTCTCTACAGAGGTTCAAGTCTGAAGATGCCCCTAAGATCCACATGGCTCTGAGCAGCAGCCTATTTCTCCTGAATCTTACCTTCTTGATCAGTGTGGGGAGCAGCTCTCAAGGCCCCCCATCTTCCTGCGGGGTCCGAGCTGCCATCTTCCACTACTTCCTGCTGTGTGTCTTCACCTGGATGGGCCTGGAGGCCTTCCACCTCTACCTGCTGGCCATCAGGGTCTTCAATACCTACTTTGGACACTACTTCCTGAAGCTGAGCCTGCTGGGATGGGGTAAGCACAGGCTGGAGGGGTAGAAGGCCGGTTTAGAGGGCTAAGGAGTAGAACCCATGGAAGCCCAAAGCTTGCGGGATGGATGGCTGCAGGGCTTTGAGACGAGCTCACCCAAGGGAGCACTGGTGATGCCCACCTCCTCCCCTTGCCCCAGGCTTGCCTGCCCTTGTGGTCATTGGTGTTGGGAGTAGCAACAGTTACGGTGTTTACACTATCCGCGACCAGGAGAACCGCACCTCTCTGGAGCTGTGAGTGGGGCTGTGGGGAACAGAGGGTGTGGAGGTCTTTGGTTTCCTGGGAGGGAGAGAGTGAGGGGAGGGGGCCTTAGGAGGAGAACGACAATGCTAAGGACGGTCAGATCCAGCTGACTTGTGACACAGGAGGCAAATGGAAGTCTGGAGTCAAAAAACAAAATAAGGGGTCAGTCCAGGAAAGCCGGGGCAGTGGGGGCGGGGGGGATCTTCTTGTCACTGAAGATCAGCCGGGGAAGCTTCCTGAGGCTCAATGGTCAGGGTTTCCTACCCAGCCCCAGCAGCTGTCCTCCTGCTCCTCTTCCTTCAGGTGCTGGTTCCAGAAAGAACCTGCTCTGTATGCTACTGTCCACGGCTACTTCCTTGTCAGCTTCCTCTTTGGAGCTGTGGTGCTGGCTCTGGTGGCCTGGAAGATCTTCACCCTGTCCAGTGTCACAGCGGGCAAAGAACAGGGGCAGACCTGGAGGTCGGTCTTCACTGTTCTGGGCCTCTCGAGTCTGGTGGGCATGACCTGGGGGCTGGCTGTGCTCACGCCCCTGGGGTTGTCCACCATCTACATCTTCGCCCTCTTCAACTCGCTGCAAGGTGAGGCTGTCTCGTCGGCACCAGGGTTACCTGGGGGTCAGGGAGGGCACTTTCCAGGGCACAGGATCCCACAGAAACCAGCTCAAGTCAAAGGTGCTAATTTTAGATATGCAAGACTCCTGTGGGATTCAGGGCAGCAAGGGTGGCTGGTGTCACCGGGGCCAGGATCAGGAAAAGCCACATAAATCAAAGCAGACATTCCCACCTTCTGTTCTGGAGCTGAGTGTTGTCTCCTACCTAGGCTCTGTGGCAACTCTATCTCTCTCTGCTTTCCAAAATGACTGCCTAACACGACTCTTTCAAGCCTCTGAATTAGTTGACCATCGCTAGTCCTAACCAGTCTTATCTAGGAAGGCAGGGCCATGTGATTCTACAGGATGTAGAATTCTAAAGAAGTTTTTAATGTATTTAATTTTTTTAAAAATTGCTACAACAAAATGCCCAACAAAAGCAGCTTGCTAAAGGCCTCCCCTTGGCTCATGTCTCACGAGTGCAGACCCTGTGATGGGGAAGGCGTGATGCAGCTGCTCACATCATACCTGTGTCAGGACACGGGAGACAGACGGTGCTGGCACTTACTCTCTCTTTCTAGTTATTAGAATTGTATTGGTTTATTTATTTGTGTATGAATGCAGGCACATGTGGCAGTCAGAGGACAACCTGTGGAAGTCGGTCCTCTCCTTCCACCATGTGGTCACAGGTATTGAGTCCCAGGCGTCGGGTTTTCTGGCAAGCACCTTACCGCTGACCCTTGAGATTTCTTCCAGGCCCTTGGAATGGTGCCCCCTACTTTTAGGGTGGGTCTTCCCACCTGAATCAACTTGATCTACAAAATCCCTCAGAGGCACGCCTAGGGGCTTGTCTCCTAAGTGAGTCTAGATTCTGTCAAGGGGACAGTGTTAATCATTGCCCCCCACCAACTCCACCAGACAGTCAGTACTTCTCATCCTCACTCATCTCTAAGAGTAGCATTGTCCCTTCCTCAGCCCAGTTTTCACAATGGATACGTGCGTGTGTGCGTGGGACCCAGGAGATCTTCGATGAGCTGGTGTATCATCAGCATCCTGAGCCAGAGGCCTGGCTTCCTCTGGAGAGCGCACATAGTCACTTGCCCACCCAACCAGATAAAACAGAAAAGGGTACACTGAGAATAGCTACCCTGGAGGAGGAGGAGGAGGAGGAGGAGGAGGAGGAGGAGGAGGAGGAGGAGGAGGAGGAGGAGGAGGAACAGCATCCTCTGCCCTGACTTCAGGGTGATGTCAGCCTTGGCCTGGTACACGGAGGAAACAAAAGACTGGGCAAGTGGCATGCACAGTCAGGACCTTGTTAATCATTACCTTAGAACAGTTATTCAGGGAGCTGTCTGCAGTGAGAAAGTGCTCCCACCTTGGAGTAACCTTAACTTTTGTCAAAAGATGCTCATTGGTTAGACACACTCTTCCAAGAATCCAAGGTGACTACAGGAGAGGAAGACTCAGAAAATGGACAGGTCAGGAAGACGGGGACACGCATGTTAGGACCGTGTGTCGGGCCGTGACTGTTGAGACAGCCAGCACTGCTCCCCTGCTTGGGAACAGGACCCTGCAAAGGCTGCTGATTAATAATCTACTGATTACATCAGCCTTGAGGGAGGATCGCCATTTTAGACGTACACTCCTTAAACGTTCAGCATGTCTGTGTACACAGTTGAAGTACCCAGTTTAAGGTAGGGAAGGAGAGACCCGCCAAACTTCTACTCTGGGTTTGGTTACATGCTGGCATCTGCTGGTCCAGGTGAAGATCTGTGCTGTTAGCCAAGCCTCTAATCTTTAGGGGCACCATACTGACTGCAGTAGAAGCCACATACCACAGACACTCTCACGTTAAGGTCCTAGCTTTAAGTTTGATGAATGTATGTATGTGCAGTATGGGCAAAGAAAGGGACCATGGGAAGGAAAAAGGTTTAAAGGAAGAGGGTGGGGAGAAGGAAGTGGAATACGTAGAGCATGAGAGTAGATAGGGTGAAAGGTACAAGCTGGGAGACAGAGGTGGAGAGAGAGAGCACCCAAAACAAATTATGTATGAAAAAGCCATGGTGAGTACCCGGAGAGGTGGTTCAGTGGCTGAGAGCATTGGCTGCTCTTCCAGAGAACCCAGGTTTGGTTCCCAGCAGCCACATGGCAGCTCACAACCTCTGTAACTCCAGTTCCAGGGAAGCAAGTGCCTTCTGGCACCAGGCACATCTACATGCAGGCAAAAACACTCATATGTATATCATAAGATAAAAAAAAAATATCTTTTTCTTTTTTTTTGCTTTCTTTCTTTCTTTCTTTCTTTTTTTTTTCTTTTTCAAGACAGGATTTCTCTGTGGTTTTGGACCCTGTCCTGGAACTAGCTCTTGTAGACCAGGCTGGTCTCGAACTCACAGAGATCCGCCTGTCTCTGCCTCCCAAGTGCTGGGATTAAAGGCGTGCGCTACCACCGCCCGGCACAAATCTTTTTCTTAAAGAAAAGAAAATGTTACAGTAAAATCTATTTCTTTGTATGTTAACTAAAACGATAAATAAAAAATGGGCTGGAGAGATGGGTCAGTGGGTGAGAGCATTTGCTGCTATCATAGAAAACCCAGGTTCAGTTCCCAGTGCCCCCATGGAAGGTCACAACCATCTGCAATTTCAGTTCTGGTGAATCCAGTACCTATAGCTTCCGCAGATACCTGGTCCACATACATACATGTAGGTAAAACACTCATATATATAAAAAGTAAATCTTTAAAAAACAATATACAGACACACACACAATTGCTTTAGGACTATCTGAGATAGTCTCCAGATAAATAATCATTAGTTCATATTTGGACTATCCCAGAGGTTTGGAATTGGGGAGAGAGGCATCTTGAACTAAGAGATGACATTATTCTTTTTCGCTTGTTTGCTTTATTTTGTTTTTGAGACAGGGTTTCTCTGTGTAATGACTCTGGCTGACCTAGAACTTGCTTTGTAGACCAGGGTTGACCTCAAATTTACAGAGATTCACCTGCCTCTGCCTCCTGGGTGCTGAGAATAAAGGCGTGCACCACCACCACCACCTGGCTAATCTCACTATTCTTGCATGGGCTACATTAATATTGAAGCCTGCTTGTCTCGCTCTGATGAGTCTAAGTTATTTGGTTTTCCCACCTTCCTCCACATACAACAGACAGAGCCCTTGGTACCTTTTAGTCTCAATATGGGTTACCGTTGTGTGGTCTTTTCATTATGAGTTCCCTTCAGACACACAGTTGTACTTCCCAGTCAATTCTGTACTTCCTCTAGTTTTTATACGCTACTACGCCTTCCCTTTTCATCCTGCTGGCAGGCACCCTGTAGCTGTCCTTCACAGGAGGATGGTGGGGAGCGTGGTAAGGCGAGCCTGTGTGATGAGCCCGGTGTGGCAGTGGCGTTGGTTTATATAGCTGGGAAAGCCTCTGGTTTTTTTTTTTTTTGTTTTTGTTGTTTTTTTTTTTTTGAGACAGGGTTTCTCTGTAGCTTTGGAGCCTGTCCTGGCACTACCTTTGTAGACCAGGCTGATCTCGAACTCACAGAGATCCGCCTGCCTCTGCCTCCCGAGTGCTGGGATTAAAGGCGTGCGCCACCACCGTCCGGCGAATGCCTCTGTTTTGCTCTTCCTTTGCTGTGGTAGGTGTGTGTGGAGATTATCTCAAGGCTGGTGTTTGTGGTCTCTAAGGTTTTATTTGGTTCTCTTTCAGGAATAGATTCCATTTTACCTAATTCTTTCGTCAAGTATCTGACTTTAGAGTGGAGCCCCTGCTTTGCCGCAGCCTGTCCAAGGCTCACTGAAACCCTTTCTTTACCACAGGCGTCTTCATCTTCTGCTGGTTCATCATCCTCTACTTCCCGAGGCAGAGCACCACAGCCCCCTCCTCTGGCACTGCCCGCCTTGGCCAGGCCCACTCCATGTCACAGGAGTAGGTGACTGAAGTGTGCTCTCACCTCCAGCTGGGTTGCGTGACCTCAGACAGCTAGCTCCCCCTACTTCCTTCTGGGTTCCGTTGCCTTCTCTACACAGGGTGTCTGAGGAGGAAGAGAATGGAGAGCACACTGAACCATATGACTTCGAAGCTCCCATTCAGAGGGCTGGAGATAGATTGATGGCTTGAGGAGGACACTGGTTCAGCTCCCAGCACCCACACGCTGGCTCACAACTGTCTGGAACTATAGTTCCAGGAGCTCTGATACCTCTTCGGGTCTCCAAGGGCACCAGGCATGAAGGTGCTGTATACACATATGTGTGGGCAAAACACTCATACACGTGAAATAGATATTAAAAAACATTTTGAAAAGCTCCCATTCTGATGTGTTCATGGGTCCAAAAAGCTGCAAAAGCAGATTTGCAGGAGAGTCCCTATTAGCCTGAGACCAACCACTCTGGCAGAGTGTCATCTTTACCCCTGCTGCCATGGAGACGGATCTCTACATCTAAGCAGCTGTTTTCATCTCACTGAGAGCCTGGGCCAAAGAGAGGAAACTTGGTGAAGCCCCTGGAAGAAACTCCAGTCTTTCGTGTTCTTTCCCTGCCACTGCCACTACAATCCCACTATTCCACTGTATAGCTGCATGTCCATCTTCCCCAGCCCCCGGGACATTCACAGGCCATTGTTCCGTATGTGCCAGGGGAGCAGAGGGCTGGAGGTTTCTTTGGGGGCTTTGATGATCTTCTACCTACTCTACCCTCATCTTTGCTTCCTAGTCGGAGCTCATCCTAACTGCAATGACTGCACCATTGAGGGCTGAGGTCCTTCTAAGTGCTCAGGACACTTTCAGAGAATGCCCCTCAGAGGGTGAGCTTCCAGGAACACCCGCACTCACTCCACTTGACTGCCAGGTGGGAGGTCTGAATCTGACCTGCTGCCTGCTGTCATTGTTGGGCCACAAGTTGAGGTCCAGAACTGGAGCCATGCCTCCTCCATCCATGTTAGTGCATGTGGCCAAGGGGGGGGGGAGGAGGGAGAAAAGGCCACCCTTTCCACAATGTCCAACTCCTATAAGCAGGGACCTAGACAGCCTTGTCACCATTTCTACCCAGCCTGAGCAGCAGGCCTTCCCACGTTAAGCCAATAATTGTCGCACATATTTTAATAAACGAATACTCGTTGGCTGAGCAAATGGATGTATGTATTTGCATAAAGCTGACAGATTCCCGGAGAAGGGGATGCTTCAGGCAGGACTCAGGTTAAGAATGTGGCTTTCGGTGGCTCAGCCTTCATTTCTCAGCCACAGCTTTCTTCTGTAGCTTCAGAGGCCTTTGAAGAGAAATGGGCCAGCACTGCCACCTGCAGCCTGAGGAGATCCCTTATCCTCGATTTTGTGGAAGAAAGGAATTTCTGTAGAGCCAGCGTGAAGCATGTTGTTAAAGAGAGAGAGCGTGTGTGTGTGTGTGTGTGTGTGTGTGTGTGTGTGTGTGTGTGAGAGAGAGAGAGAGAGAGAGAGAGAGAGAGAGAGAGAGAGAGAGAGAGAAATAGATTTAAATGTAGATTTAAACAGGGGAGCTAGAAGAGGCGCTCAGGAAAGGGATAGGTCACACCTGAGCATGTGAGTGTGGCCTCTCAAGAGAGCCTCTAACTTCAGGTCCTGACAACTGCCGTTGATACATGTGTGATCTGAGTGGCTCTCAATTGACAGCTCAAGCAGTTGGTGAGTAATTTCTTTTCTTCTCCCTTTCGGATAAATGAGATTATACAGTTTCTCCAGCAATGCCTTGCAGGACCATTATCTGGTCAGGTAAAACCGTGGGTCGCGGGCTGCACAGGGGGTTAAGACGTACCTGTTACTGCAAATGGGGTTCCTAGAAAGCTGCCCATTTCTCGTTGGGAAAGGGAAGCTGTCATACACGATCAGGACTGGAGCATAGTTCATTGCTAGGCTGACATTCTTTGAGATCCCTCTGCGAAGAGAAACCACTGTGCTGTGTGGGCTGCCAGCCGTCACAGCAAACGTTCATCGTGCTGGGACGTTTGACTCTCAGCTATCAAGAGTCTTCAATCAGATTCCAGCGTGAGGGCCTCTTTTCCTTTCTATGTCTCCTTAATTCCCCCTCTTTCTCCAGCCTCCATGAGAAGCAAAAAGCAGCAGAAATAATAGAGAGAGCCAGATCTGGTAGGTTACCCCAATAATCTCAGTCCTTAGGAGGCAACGGTGGTATCATCCTAAATTCAAGGCTAGCTTAGGATACATAGTGAGACTTTGCCTCAAAAAACAAAGGAAATAATAATAGAGGTGTGGGACAGGGCTAATCTTCATTGTCTACTTGGCTGCATCCGATATCAACTAAAATCAACTTGTAAAGGATTTTTCTAGGTCATATTAGTTGAAGCAAGAAGACCCACCCTAAGTGAGTGTCACCTTCTGGTCCCAGATGAAAGGGCAGCGAAGAAAGGCTTTTTGCCTGCTTGTCCCCGCTCTCCCTGGCAAACCCATCTCCTGTCGCTGTGGGGTTCTTCAGCTGATACTAACACCAGCTTCTTTGGGAATCCAGTGTGGACTGAAGATCATCAGCTCTCCAGGAACCTTCACCGTCAGATTGGGGCTGCTGAAACATTCAGCAATTTCCGTATTCTCAGCCTCTCTAATGTGAGGCAGCCATTGTTAGGCTGCCTGTACCGGCTCCTTCCTGTAAGCCACTCTAACAATCCCATGGATGTTCAATTATCGGTTCTCTTCCTTTGGAGAACTCTTACTAATACAAGAGGGAAAGGAGCAAAGGTGAGCGCCCCAGCCCTGCCCTGCTGTGGCCTGCAGAGTACCTTTTACCTCCCAGGGCTTTCTCTCTACCTAGATTTCTGTCCCCCTCATTACCCATTCCCAGAAGGCCAGTATAGATGCCTAGACTGGAGGCTACCAGCCCCTTCCTGCCCAACTGAGTATGCTGGTAGCCCCAGGAACATCATTGTCCCCTGACTTCTGGCTAGTAAGAGGAAGGAAGGCAAGAAGGCTGCTGTTGAATTATGGGAAAGGATCCCATGCTTTGGTGTGTGTTGAGCCGCAGTCTGTTTTGGAGGACAGGCTTGGGGCCTTCGGTCTTACCATCACAGGTGTTTCTCATGCATCGGAGCTAATGATAGAGTTGTCTTAGAAACTGGAATCTTGACTATGCTACTCAGGAGTCGTGTGACACTGGGCATGTGGCCCCACCTCTCAGAGCCTAGGCCTTGCCTCACCTCAAATAGGTATTATAGAGTTCCTGCCCTATCCTGAGAGGTTTGTGGCAAAAATAGATAGCTGGCCCTGATTCCTATTGATGCCCCCTTCCCTCCTCCACCACCACTTAAAGAACAACTGGCCAAGGGTGCTGCGATGTGGAAACGGAGTCAGAGAGGGACAACAACCTGTCCACTCAACGCCCCTCCACAGGTTGGACTGAAGCCAGGATGGCACCTTGTGGGTGCCGGCTCCTCCCAGGACCATTCCCGGATTCAGGAAAGCACATGCGTGTAATCCCAGCACTCAAGAGCGCGTGGAACCAAGGAAAAGGCAGTGGGCAATGCTGAAGGAGATTGTGGGGCAAGGGGATGGCAGGTTTCAGGTCAGCCTGGCTATTGTGGGGATTTAATGAGAATGGGCTCCCTAGTCTCATATATTTGAATGTTTGGTCCTTAGTTAAAGAATTGTCAGAAGGGTTAGGAGGTGTGGCCTTGTGTGTCACTAGGAGTAGGCTTTGAGGTTTCAAAAGCCCATGTCAGGCCCAGTGTCTCTTCCCCCAGCCCTCCTGCTTCCTGTGAATCAGGATATAAAGCTTTCGGCTACTGCTTCAGCCCCATGCCCGCCTGCTTCCTACCACGATGATCACGCACGCACTCACCCTCTGAAACTGTAAGCAAGTCCCAATTAAATATTTTCTCTTATAAGTGTTGCCTTGGTCACAGTGTCTCTTCACAGCAATAGAACACTCACTAAGACAGGTACATTGCAAGACTCTGTCTCAGAACTATCTCCACGTCCCCACCCTGGAACTCAAGGCAACCCGGGCTGTGGCTTTTCTGGGCAGGCTCAACGAGACGTGGGCCAACCAGGCTACAGCCCCGTTGACTGGCTTCTTGATATAGACAGGGGCCAGAGAGGGTCTGTGGGGCTGGGACCCCTGGCTTTCTAGAATCCCAACAATAGCGACTCCCAGTGCCCCGCAGAGCACCCAGGTTGAAGTCAAGTGTGTCCTTGATTGACAGGCTAGATTCTTCTGTCATTGCCTGGCAACAGTGACTGCTGGGGAGCAGACATCTTCTTAGAAGGACCAGCGTCCCCCAAAGCGGGCTGTCTCTGCCTCTGCCTCTGCCTCTGCAGCCCCTGAAGCCAATTCCACTTGCAGACATGGAAAGCAAGACTTCTACTGTCCCAGGATGGTGGCAGAGTGGTTACCAGAGATGTTAGCTTCAGTCCCGCCCAGTGCCTGACACCTGCCATGAATGAAGGTGACTAAGCCAGAGCTTGGCCTGCCCTGCCCTGTTGGTGTCCTGGTGAGCTGCAGGGAGGGCCTCTTCCCCAGCTTCTTGTTGCTTTGTTCTGCCTGGCGCTTCATAGCCAGCTTTTGAAGTTTGTTACACTCTAACAGTTAAAAAAAAAAAAAAAAAAGAGAGAGGCAGGAAACAGGTGCATTTGCTTTAGGCTCTCATTAAATAGCTTAACATTCAAAGACATGAAATTCTTCCCAGAGTAAAACATATTCATCTGAAACAATCCAAATTATGATTCATGCTGATTTTTCTGAGTTTGGGGCCATGCTCTCTGTAGCTTCCCTCCCCCTAGGTTCAGTTATGGAAGGTGACAAGTAGCTTGCTGTCACCCTGCATCAGAAAAGGCAGATGTGGTGGCCTTGAGGGTAAAGGTGGCAGAGTGGTTACCAGAGATGTTAGCTTCAGCCCCGCCCAGTGCCTGACCCCTGCCATTGCCTTGCTTCTAAGCCTGGTGGCCTGAGCTCAAAATCCAGACCAACCACATGATGGAAGGAGAAAACTGACTCCCACAAATCGTCCTGTGACCTCAAACATGGGCCTCTCTCTGTGAGTTCGAGGCCAATGGTTAACAAACAGGTAAAATGGCTGAGTAAAGCATTAGACTGTAAATCTAAGCACATAGGACAAAGCCTTTTTTCACCAAGCCTTAAGGTAATAATCACATCGAATTGCAAATTCGAAGGTGTAGAGAAGTGAGTCTACTAAGGCTTCTCCCACCCCCTTTCTATAGAATGAGTTCTAAGATGGGTTCCAAAACTATGAGGAAACCTGTCTCGAAAAAAAGAAAGAAAGAAATGTATTTACTTTATTTGTATGCATCCGAGTGTACACACATGTAGGAACCCATGGAGATCAGAAGAGGATTCCCCAGGAACTGGAGTCAACCAGTCCTTGTGAGGCACCATTGGGAAGAGTTTCTGCATCCACCATGACATCTGCTAGACCATGAATTGTCTGCTACACGAAGAGGCCCAGGTTAGCCCAAAGCACACATTTGGTCAAGTAACCTGCCTCCCTAGATCCTGCACTTCCAGGTGTCTTGGTGAAGACTACCTCCCCTATGGCAGGGCAGAGGTAGCTTGAGGGTGTTTAGCCATTTGCTTCCCAAGAGGAACCTTCATCTGCAGCCTTTTCCAATTCCCATGGTGTAAATAACCACCTTGCATTCTAAGCTCTTGCTCGGACATCCCTGGACAGAACAGGGAGGAGCTGCCTTCACACTGTACCTAAGAGGCATGGGTTAGCATAAAATTACCTCAAGTACACAGAAAGCAGTCAAGTAATTGGGAAGTGACGAACTTGGAGGATTCACTGCTTTTTTTTTTTTAATAGAAGGGCTTTGTGGAGTGGTTCAAATGAGAACGACCCCCATTTGAAGGTTTGGTGGTCCCCCAGTTGGTGGAACTACTTCCTAGAGTTAGCAGGTGTGGCTTCGTTGGAGGAGGCGTGGCTTCGTTGGAGGAGGTGTGGCTTAATCGGGGGAGGTGTGTCACTGGGGCTGGGCTTTGCGCTTTCAAAAGCCCATGCCATTCCCAGTTTACTCCCTGCCGCATGCCCGTGTAAACACTCAGCCACTGTTCCAGGGCCATTCCATCCAGCCTGCTGCCGTGCTCCCTGCCATGAGTCATGGATTCTAACCCCCTGGAGCCGTGAGTCCCAATAAACTCTGTTCTAAGATGCCTTGGTCATGGTGTCTCTTCACAGCAATAGAAAAGTGACTAAGACACTTCATGGGAGATTTTTATCTTTTTGTGATTCTGTGTTTGACAACTGGCTCACAAAAAAATTCCTAAAATCTTGGTGATCAGCTCTTGCTCTCTGATACTTTACCACGCAGCACACTATGGTGGTGGTGGTTGGGAAACCGGACCCAGGGCAATCACAGGAAACTACATTTCCCAGAAGCCTCCTCTTTCAGGACCTGCCCTCTGTTGTTACCATGGAGACAACTAACAGTAAGACGGTTCTTGGAGGGTAAGGAGGCATCTGGGAACTAGGGGTGGACATAGGGAAGAGGAGGAACAGGGGCGGCAGGGGTGGATAGCAGAGTACTTCTTGGGGTCTTCCAGCCCGGGCCTGTCTGATGAAAGCTGGGGGCGGGGGCTGTTTTGTGGGGAGGAGAAGGTTGCTGCTGGGAAGAGGCTCCAGAAAGGACGCTGTGGGTGTCAGGAGCTGAGAAGGTAGCTGCATGCGGAGTAGTGTTGCAGGTCTGGACCCCATCCGCTCTGACGACCCAGTCTGTGACCTTGAGCCCCAGCTGGAACTGGCCTGCCCACTGATACCTTCTTTCTGTCATGTTTCTTTCTTTGCAACCCATTCCTCATCCCCTTCTCTTCCATGACTCCTCTGTCTTACATGGGTTTCAGAGCCAGAACTACATCTGTTCTGTGCTAGCTGCAAACTGGATGGGTTCTCTTGGGCTCTCCAGTTCTCAGCATTCTTGCCTGTAGAGTGGGCCACACAGGACTAACTCCATCAAAGTCACTTCAGGATGAAGGATATCATTTTTATATAGCCCCAGGGATTGTCACACAGTAAGTGTCTGGAGAGCTGGGGATGCCTTAGAAGGCATTACCCCCTCCCTTGTTATCTCCCCTGTGCCCAAGAGGCAGGCAAAGAGCTTTGCTAACCAGATCATGCTGCTTGGCTGGAAGTCTGTCCCCAGGAACAGGAGTACTGAATGGGCCTGCTGGACCCGAAGCTTCAGCTGGGATTCAGGCAGACTGAATCTAGCTATAGGCACCCAGCCCTTCCAGAGTCCTAGAGCACAGCATATCCACATTGCAGGAAGGGAAATGGGGGGGGGGGGCTAGAAAAGGGTGGGGTGTGGCCTGTGAGCTCCAGCAGGAACTACTAGCTGAGGCAAAAAGAATAGCAAATACTGCCCCCATCTCTCCCTGTGGCTCAGTCTGGCCAGGCAACCCACACCTTCCTCTGCAAGAGTCTCACCTTGCAATGCTAGAGATGGAACTCAGAGGCTCATGCACACTGGGCAAGCGCACTACCACTCAGCCACATCCCAGCCCATCTGCCTGGTCCTGAGTCTGATTCCTCTCTCTGAGCTGAGAACAAGTCTGCATCCTCTTTCTCTCTCACCGTTACTGCTGTCCTGCCTGCACCGCTTCCATTGGGTGGGGGCTTCTGTTCTACTGAGAGCAGATCTGAAAGGAGGAGAGTGGAGGAGAGGCCTGAGGTGCAAGGCAGAGGCCAGACAGGTGCAATCGTGTTGGGTAGCAGGGAGCAGACACCAAGCAGAGGCCAAGTTCTACATGATTTGGAAGTCTGGGAGTGGTCCTAGGCTCACAACTTGCATCCGTGGGAACCTGACTCTCTCACTCCCCCGTCCTTAGCAGGCAGCCTTGGTACACCAAGTGGCCCTTACCAATGACCTCCCCACCTCCCACTTGGTGTGCATGTCTCAAGCATAAAGTGGTCATAGAACCAAGGCTGTGTGTGTACTTGCTGCCCTCTAATGGCCTCTCTTCCCACATATTACTGGTCACAGCTGGGCCATGTCTTCTCCAAGACCTCATTGCCAGAGAGGCCAGGAAGTGGAACACTTCAAACCTGGCACCTTGCCACCCCAATTCAAACCTGGGGACTCTGTGGTGTGGAAAGGGGCAGATCTTTGGGTCGGTGACCATGGATCTTAGTGAGGTCTTCCTCTGTGGCTGCAGATATAGCATCCTGTGTGTCACAGGATGGTAGCCGTCCTCTGGGCTGCCATCACCCTCTACATGCCTTGGCAGAAACTCCGCCTTCTTAAAAAGATGGTCTTAAAGATCTTAAATTTCTTGTGTGTGTCTGGGGATGGGAGTCAGTTTCCATACATGCATGCAGTGCCGATGGAGGCCAGAAGAGGGCATCAGATCCCCTGGGACTGGAGTTACAGATATTTGTGAGCCACCATGAGTGTGCAGGGACCCAAACCCACGTCCTCTGGAGGAGCAGTAAGTGTTCTTATCCACTGAGCCAACTTTCCAGCCCTGCAAGTCTTTGCGAGCTTTGCCCCAGTTTCCATTGTAGTAAGATGAGATTTCATTTACCTGCTATTCTGTGGTTCTTATTTTGATTTGTCTTGCTATTCTAAACAATTTTCTTTAATCCAGGAAACGTATTGATTTATTGAACATCGTCAATATACCTAAATAGGAAACTATATTCAGCAATCTCTACAGCATTAGATTAGCATTAGTGACATTTGCTAGAAAGAGACAGTGGCCACCAAAGCCACATTAATAACTTTGAGTAACCTGACACTGACCTTGTCTGATGTTTGTTGAAAAGGGGCTTGGCTATGTAACGCAGATTAGTCTGGAATTTAAACTCCTCCTGCTTCATCCTCTCAAGAGATGAAATGGGCATGCATCATTGTGTCCAGTTCTTTGTCTTTGTTCTAAGGGAGATTTGTATTACAAGGTATTAGAGATGGGCTAGCAACAAATGGAGACTTCCTCCCCGGTGGAAGGGATGCTTGCATGGGATGTTGTTCCTTCTCTATGAGGAAAAGCATCCCCAGGTCCCTCTGCATGCCCAGGTGGAGGAGAGCACCCCCAGGCCCCTCACATGCCCAGGTGGAGGAGAGCACCCCCAGGCCCCTCACA
>NC_022011.1:14142274-14156803 GCF_000317375.1 Microtus ochrogaster | reverse complement strand
CTCACATGCCCAGGTGGAGGAGAGCACCCCCAGGGCCCTAGGCAAGTACAGGTTGTCTTGATTTCTTTCTGGCTGACCATGGCCATTTTGAGAATATCTGCTTCTCCCTACAGAGATATTTATCTTAGTTATCCAGAGACATCAGGATGGAGGTCCTGAGAGAGAAAGTAGAGGAGGAGGAGGCAGCTGAGCGTGAGGAAGCCGCTGAACGGGCAGAATGGGCTGAAAAGATGGAGAAGATGATGAAGACGGCCGAAGTGAGCAGAGAGGAATCCGTCCTGACACAGGATGAGCTTCGAGACCTGGAGAAGAAGCTAACAGCCATTGAGATCCCCACCCCAGCCGAGTACTCGTGAGTATCACCACTGGGGCTGTCCACTTAGCCGCCCTGGCACAGTTAGAAAGGACCAGGCTCAGGAAGGACCAAGGCAAAATGGTGGCACCTAGGCCAGGAGGGTGGCCATGGAGGGATGAGGTTCAGTTTGAGGGTCTGTTTCCTCTATTTGTCTGTGTAAAATCAGAAGTGTGAGTAGTGATACTGCCTCTGTGTAGTTGTGAGGAATAAATGAAGAAAAGACAAAGTCAAAGACAGCTCAAGTGCTTTGGGGGTTCCCGGGGTGCCAAGCATGGCCTCACTCAGAACTTTGCCATCCCTGCTGGGACACAGGATCATAAACAAGGCCCTCATTGATGTCACCAAGCTGCCTGCTTCCTACACTAGCAACTCCCCCAAGGAGGAGCACCTGCTGCAAGTGGCGGACAACTTCTCCCGCCAGTACAGCCACCTGTGCCCAGACCGCGTGCCTCTCTTCTTGTACCCGCTAAATGAGTGCAATGTGCCTGTGAGCCTGGGGCTTGGAGGGCGGGGCCAGAGCAGGAGCAGAGGGGGTGAAGGAAGGCACACCCAGCTCTCCCTGTGGAGCAGTGCTGGCCTGTGGGGAGCTGGAGGAGATGACTCCAGGGGAATGCGGGTCTGGGACCTGAACTGGAAGTGGGGCTACCACCCTGTCACTGGGCTACACCCCCAGGCTTCTTCTTAGTCTTGAGTCTTACTACGCAGCCCAGGCTAGCCTTGAGCAAGCTGTGGCTTTCGGCTCTGACTTACGAACACATGCTAGAAGACCTCACACGCTTGAATGAAACTGAGTGAACAGGTATAGATGAGGAGAACTGAGGCCCGGAGGGGTTCAGGGAGGTGCCTGGGGCCATGTGGAGGGGAGCAAGAACCCTGTGCCAGGGTTTAGGGTGTGCTCTGCCCCCACTTTGTCCCATTTCTTTGTCCTTTCTTTGAGGTGCTGTCACCTGCTACTGGAGACCACCCTGGTCACCAGCCACCCCTCCTCAAAACCTCTGTAGGCTTGCTCTACAAGGGCCTCAACCTGGTCGGACATCTATCTCCTCTAGACCTTAGGCAATTTACCTGGCCTCTCTGAGCTTGGAGGGAAGGGTTTTCCCCAGTCCTTCCAGCTCAGATCCAGAACAAGCTAGTACTGTCCCCATGGAGTGCTGTGAATAGGTGCATCTCAGCCATTGCCACTTCCAATGGCCAATCTTGACCTTCCCAGCAAGGGACTGCTCCACCACCCTGAGACCAGTGAGCCGGGCCTCTTCAGGGTCCCCCTGGGAAGTCAGGGAAGAAGGCTGGGCCAACCAGGCAGGGATGCTCATACGTCCCTATTCCACATGGTCACTCACATGATCTCTCACTTTCAGAAGTTCGTGAGCACCACCCTGAGGCCGACATTGATGCCCTACCCCGAACTCTACAACTGGGACACCTGCGCCCAGTTTGTGTCCGACTTCCTCACCATGGTTCCCCTGGTTGATCCACTCAAGCCGGTAAGTGCTGCTCCCTGGCTGCGTGGACTAAGCCCAGCAGGTTTAAATACGAGCCTGGCAACAGGAACTCAGGCAAGCTCCAGCCTCCTGGACCCCTGTAGGGAAAGGCACAGAGAGGCAACCACTGGCCTGAGAGTACACAGCAAGGCTGGTCCCCAATCTGGTGGAGTCTGCCTCAGTCTCCCTTTTTTTTTATTTCAGGAGGCACAAAAGAGCTGGGGATAGCAAGCTGCCTCTAGCCTGCAGCCCCATCTTGGGGCTTCTGAAAGGTTCAGTCAGCTTTTTATCGAGAAAGAATGGAGGCAGGAAAGAGGGGCGAATAACCGAGCGCTGATAGAAGGATGAGAAGGATGGAGGGGAGAGCTTCGGAGGAGAGCCATACGTTCCTTGAAACGGCAGTCCCGTGTGTGGGTGGCACGGGTCTGGTGTGCCAGGTCCTCAAGAGGCTCCTGATGCAGCAGGGCCCCTACCCCGACAGGTGGGTGGTGAGTGGCGAGGGGTCTGGCTGAGCTGACGGGTGTCCTGTGCTCAGCCCACGCACCTGTATTCCTCGAGCACGGTGCTCAAGTGCCAGAAGGGGAACTGCTTTGACTTCAGCACCCTGCTCTGCTCCATGCTCATTGGCTCCGGCTACGACGCCTACTGCGTCAATGGCTATGGCTCCCTGGACCTCTGCCTCATGGACCTGACAAGAGAAGTGTGCCCGCTCACCGTAAAGGCCAAAGAGGTATGCCTGATACCCCCTCCTTATATGCAAACTGTCCAGGCTGCCCATCTGTCTGAGAGGATCAGGGTCTGCCCTGACCATCCTTGGAGAAGCAAGAACTGGGTGGGTCTCTGACCTGGCCACCCTTAGGGGTGTGAGGATTGTGTCCCTGCCCTGGCCAACCCTTAGAAAAGCAGGTCCCCATCCAGACTGTCCTTACACTCATGGGTTTCTTCCCCATCACTACGCGTCCTCTGTCGCTCCAGATCCCCCGTTTCAGTTCCTTGGAGATTTCTCTGTCCTCAGCATCACCCAGAGCTCATCACCCAGAGATTTCTCCCAGCTGCTGTCCCTCCCGCCTTGTCCTAGTTCAGTTTAAGACACTGTGCTGCCACTGGGCAAATGTTATGACTCACGTGGCTTCTACCTTATCTCTAACCATCACAAACCTACCCACTTCCGCTTGCAGCTGGTAAAATCCTATCTGGTGGTTTTAATGGTGGGAAACAATGACCAAGTGAGTGCTTGATTCTCAGCCCTCCTAAAACACACACCCCCTTTGTGTTTCCAGGGTGGACCTGAGAACCTCGCGCTTGCTAGGCAAGAACGCTAGTCTGAGCTGCATCCCTAGCCCCAAAGTATCCCATTTAACGGGGCAAACATTACCACTTCCCCCAGTGAGTGGCAGTTGAGTTTCCTGTCTGCTGATTAAGAATCTGAGGATGACCAGAGTTTATGCAAACAAAAGAAGCACTTTTTAAACAGTGTTAAAGTTAGCGTGGAAGTACTGAGCATGCGTGTGGCTACTGTTGTGGGTAACGGGCATCCATGAAGGCATTTTTATGCATATGTTTCATGCCAGAATCACATCTATGTTTGGAAAAACACCACACTGTGCCCACAAGAGCTTCCCACACCCTGGGTGGATTCCAGGGCTCTGTGACAAGAGTCAGGCCCCTCTGCAGCTGATGGATGGAGACCCAGGGGCCTGAGGCACTAACCGGGAGATTGAGGAAGAAGGAGAGGTGCCAGGCAGACTGCTCACTCAGGACTGGTTCCCCAAGCAAGGTGTCTCAGCTACGGTTTCTTTCTTTTTTTTAGAGATTTATTTATTTATTATGTATACAGTATTGTCAATATTTTGTTTGCATGTGTGCCTGCAGGCCAGAAGAGGGCACCAGATCTCCTTACTGATGGTTGTGAGCCACCATGTGGTTGCTGGGAATTGAACTCAGGACCTTTGGAAGAGCAGTCAGTGCTCTTAACCACTGAGCCATTTCTCCAGCCCTCAGCTAGAGTTTCTATTGCGTGAAGAGACACCGTGACCATGGCAACTTTTTTTTCTCATAGAGTTCTCTTTTTTAAAAGCTCTATTTATTTATTATGTATACAGCATTCTGTCTGCATGGATGTTTGCAGGTCAGAAGAGGGCACCAGATCTCATTACAGATGGTTGTGAGCCACCATGTGGTTGCTGGGAATTGAACTCAGGACCTTTGGAAGAGCAGCCAGTGCTCTTAACCTCTGAGCCATCTCTCCAGCCACCATGGCAACTCTTAATAAGGAAAACAATTATTTGGGGCCAGCTTACAGATGCAGAGGTTTAATCCGTTATTGAAACAGTAGGAAGCATGATGGCACACAGGCAGATATGGTGCTGGAGAAGGAGCCAAGAGCTCTACATCCCCATCAGCAGGCAGCAGGAAGATATTGTGTGACATTGGGCTTGGTTTGAGCATTTGAAACCTCAAAGTTCACGCCACTGAAACAGTTCCTCCAACAAGATCACAGCTCCTAGTAGTGCCACTCCCTGCGGACCTATGGGGCCATTTTCATTCAAACCACCACACAGGGATGAGCAAATAGTTTTGTTTGTTTGTTTTGCTTTGCTTTTTTTTTTGAGACAGGGTTTCTCTTCACAGCTTTGGAGCCTGTCCTGGAACTTGCTCTATTGACCACACTGGCCTTGAATTCACAGAGATCTGCCTGTCTGTCTCCCAAGTGCTGGGATCAAAGACCACTGCCTAGCAGCAAAGCATGCGGCCCAAATGCCGTCTTATGTCTTTTCCTTCCGTGGTCTCTGAGCTCACACCTCCTGGTCTTCTTGTCTCTGCTGCAGGTTTAATGTGGGCATGGGTTGACTCGGTGGCTACTGATGACAGCCCTGTGTAGTTGGAGTTGTCATTCTTATAAAAGGGCATGGCCCAAAAGCAAGTGTTACCATGTCTGGAGCTACCAAACTGTGATGACATTTTTCGGATGGATGGAGACCCAAGTCTGACTCCCAAGACTGGACACTGCATTTCTTTTACCGTCACAAGCCCGCTTCCACAGCGTCTGGAGAGTTCCTTCATGGCAGCACAGTCATCATTTTGTACATAGTTACATACACATGTGCATGCATATACATGTAGAAACACACACACAGAGGATTTTCCTTCCTGGCCCAGAAAATTTGAACTTGGAGTCAATGTATGAAACCTCCCAAGGATAACCCCTGAAAACTCTGACCCCTGACAATCAGCTCCACCTTCTGGCTGGGATCCAGATCAGCCTGGTCAGCAGGGTAATAAGATTCCCCTTCCTGTTCACAATTTCCTGTGCAAGGCTGATGGGGAGATCCTTAGGGCTCTCTGCAGCGCAGCTAGGCTGCAGAGAGGACCCCGCCCCACCCCACTCCTCTCTATGCTGCAGCTCTCCCTCTTCTGTCAGGGTAGGCCCTGTGAAGGATGTGGGTGGAAGTTGGCTTGCCTCTCTTGTTGGGTGACAGACAGTCAAGAAGAAAGAAAAGGCAATGCCTAAGAAGTACGCCGTCAAGCCACCGCGGGACCTGACCAGCAGGTTTGAGCAGGAGCAGGAGGAAAAGAGACTGCAGGAGATCAGGAACATGGAAGAAAAGCAGCGCAAGGAGGAGGAAGAGCGCCTGTTGGTGGGTATAAACGGCACTGCACCCTGGCATGACTGTTCACGGTACCCCCTCCTCCCAGGCCCCCCCCCCCACCGCCAAGGGATAACATACCAGGGCCATATTGCCCATAGAACACATTGCCTTTCTTTGAAGGAAATCTCACCCAGGATACAATCGCTCTGCAGAATGAACCACAGATCTATCTGGTGGTTGCCTCTCCCATTTTACCAATTGAAACCTTGGGCCTAGGAGGGGAGATGGAAAGAGAGATCCCCTTGGCTGGTGGTCACCCACCTTTCCTGTGTAGGAGGAAGAGAAGGCGAAGCCCGACCCCCTGCATGGACTGCGCGTGCACGCCTGGGTCCTGGTGCTGGCCGGGAAGCGCGAGGTGCCCGAGAGCTTCTTCATTGACGCGCTGACAGCTCGCAGCTACAGCACCAAGGACGACCACTTCTTGGGCATCGAGAGCCTCTGGAACCACAAGAACTACTGGATCAACATGCAGGACTGTTGGAACTGCTGCAAGGTGCGTGGGAGCAGGGTGTGACCAGGGATGGGGGCCAGGGGCGGCCATGCTACCGGCCCCTGACATCAGGAGGCCCCAGTACCTACATTCCTGCCTATCAAGGGTCTTTCTGGCAAGATGAACGTCTCCAGTTTTGTTGTCTGTATCCTTTTTAACCTGTTGGCTATTGGTTTGTGTGAATGAACTTTGGGCAGAATAATAACACCCATGCCGCGATGTGCATACACATGAAGCGCTAAGCTCCCTGTCCACGGTCTGTAAGCTGATCGGGCCCTGCTTCCTGCACCCAGACTAAGAAAGAATATGACCCATACCTCAGAAACCCTCTGTGTTCAGTTCCTACTCCCCCACACTCCCAAATGTATACTTGTACGTTAAGGTCATAAACAGCACAGGCATGGGCTGGTAGGATGTTCAATGGGTAAAAATGCTTGCCACCTGAGTTAGATATGAAGGGCCCACATGGTAGAAGAAGAGAACCGATTTCTGCAAGCTGTCTTCTGACCTCCATATTCACACACCCACACACACATACACAAAGAGGTGCTCAATCTTAAATGTATACCTTACTGGATTGGTTTGTGCAAATGAACTCCCCTACGTATCCAGGACCTGCCCCCTCCCATCCAGTAACCCCTCCAGCCATGCGCTCAGTGGTAGAGCAGGTGCTTAGCCCGTGTAGGCTCTGGGTTGATCCCCCAGCACCACAAAAATGAAGAAAAGTTCATTTATACAAACCAACATTCTTCACTTGAAAAGGATGCCCAGGTCCACAGGGAGATGGCAATCTGATTGGAACCATCAGTGAAGGGTGGGAGTGTGGGCAAGTGGGCTCGGCTATGAGGACAGAGCCCGTGCTGACTTCTTACAGCACCCATCAGTTTATTCTGATTTAGGACAGCTCATCTACTGCGTTATACAGTGTGCATTCTTTGTGTTGGATTTGTGAAGTCATGGAGATGTTTGTGAGATTCACCCATCTTTTCTGTGTGCAGTGCTCGGTTCATTTTCATTGCTTATTAATTTCCTCTTCTTAGCATTTTTTTTTTAATTTTTGAGACAGGGTTTCTCTGTGGCTTTGGAGCCTGTCCTGGCACTAGCTCTGTAAGACCAGGCTGGTCTCGAACTCACAGAGATCCGCCTGCCTCTGCCTCCCAAGTGCTGGGATTAAAGGCGTGCGCCACCACCGCCCGGCTTATTCCCTCTTCTTGAAGCACTCCAGAACTTATTTTTCTATTTTAGAGTAGCATGTTTCAGTTGTTTCCAGCATGGGACTATTTGGGATAGCCCTGCAGTGAGCAATTCCCTACCCGCATTTCAATGAACACATGTGCTCACGTCTGATTGATCAAGACCCAGGAGAATCAGATTCTTCTCATTTGCAGAAAATGACTGCATCGACCTACAGCCCCCACCTCCAGCGTTGTGTGAGAGTCCGGACGCCCTCCTGCTCCTTACCAATACTCCTAGTTACTTGTTTGGGAGTTTGAGATGGGGTGGCACTCTGTCTTGGCCTCCTGAAGCTGAGATTACAGGTGTGCACACGGATGCCCACCCAGTTTCCTCTCTTCTCATGTTAGCTGTCTTGTGGGTAGCTCGCATACTGCATTGTTTTGAAACTACAGCTGATTTTTTTTAATATTTATTTATTTATTATGCATACAATATTCTGTCTGTACAGAAGAGGGCGCCAGACCTCATTACAGATGGTTGTGAGGCACCATGTGGTTGTTGGGAATTGAACTCAGGACCTCTGGAAGAGCAGACACTGCTCTTAACCACTGAGCCATCTCTCCAGCCCCCCTACAGCTGATTTTTGCACCGTGCACATATCCAGGATGTTTTAAGCCTGCTCATTAACTCTAAAAATTAGAAAGACTTCAGGGCTTTTCTACTCGCGAGATCATTTTTAAAATCTCCTCCAGGGAGCTGGAGAGATGGTGCAAAGGTTAAGATGGAGTCCTGTTCTTTCCTGCTCCTGCTGAGGACCAGAGTTCAGTTCCCAGCACCCACATCAGGGAGCTTACACTGCCTGTAACTCTAACTCGGGGGGATACAGCACTCTTCTGGACTCTGAGGGCACCCGCAACACGCTTGGCATTCTCACACAGTGCCACATACATGTGAATAAAAGGCTTAAAAAAACAACCTTTGCTAGGTGACTTTCTATAGAATCACTATTGTTTCTTCCTTGGAAGCCATTTGGGTTTAGAGCTTTCTCTGTAGAAATGTTTTAAACTACACATTCAGTTTGGATAATTTGATTTTTCTGGAAGTTCTGGGGATGGAACCCAAAGCCTTGTGTATTCCAGCCCAGGGCTCTAGCATCAATCCACACACTCCTAGCCAGGGCTTTTATTCTTGAGTGAGTTCTGGTAGTTTCCATCCTTTGGAAACTTTATCCCTTTATTTACATTTTCAAATTATTGCTATAAAATGTTGATATTCACTCCTTATTTTCCTTTTGATATTTCAGAGCCCATAGTGATGACTCTGCACTCTCTGTTGGCACTGATAATGTACAAATATTTTTTTTCTCCTAGTGAATCTAGCAAGAGGCTTATCAATACTGTTAGAATTGTCAATAAACCGTGTTTGGTTTTGTTATTTTTTTTTTCCCTATGGCTTTGTTTCATTTATTTCTACTCTGATCCTTATTATTTTCTAATGCTTGCTTTAAATTTCATTAATTAGTTTCTTAAGGTAGAAATCGAAGTAATGACTCTGGGCCAATTTTTCTGGCAAAGACCTTCATTTCGTTAGTGAGTTCCTTCACTGGCATCCCACACATTTCAACAGCCTGTGAACTTGCTTTTTTTTTTTTTTTTTTTGGTTGCTTAATATTTATTGTATTTTTTTCTTTTTTTTAAATTTCAATTGAAATAGTTACATAACTTTCTCATTTCTTTTTCTCCCTCTATCCCCTCCCAACTACCTTTTCTCTTCTCAAACCCTTCTCTCTCATATCCCTTCATAACTCTCAAATTGATAACCACTTTTTTCTTATCATTGTTCCATACACATATATCTATATACACACACAAATAGATACAGATACAATCTGATAGGTCTGTTTCTGTTGTTTCTATAATATTTCAGTGTTGAGCATCCTGTATTGGACAACAAATAAGGGGTGTGAACTTGTTCTTCTTCAGTTCAAAATTCTCTCTCGTTTTTCTTTTCCTTTATCCTCTGATTCACAGGTCATTTTAAAATGTGGTGTTTCAGACAGGCAGTGGTGGCTCATGCCTTTGGTTCCAGCACTAAGAAGGCAGGGACAGGCGGGTTGCCAGGGCCACACCGACAAACCCTGTCTTGAAAAACCAAAATCCCAAAACAAAACAAAAAGTGGTGTTCCATTCATAGACTTGTAGATATTTCCTGGTGACCGATTTTTTATTTCAGTGTTGATTCTGTGATTGTTAGAGAATGCTGACCATGCGATCCCGGCTCTCTTACCGTGGCTTGGTTTTTGGTCCAGACTATGCTGTATCTTAAACGTTCTGTGCATTTGAAGAGATGTCTGCTCTTTGGGGTTAGGTGGAATGTTCTATCGCATGCCAGTGAACACAAGTCAGTTGCTGGTGCTCAGCTCTTCAATATCTTTGCTGGTTTTCTAGATTCTAAAATGATTGACATTATCTAAAACTCGGATTACACTGTCGGATTTCTGTTTCTTCTATTGCTGTTTGCTTTACACATTCTAGATGTTGTTCCTTTTGGAGTCTACAGCTCCCAGCATTCCCCTGGACTACCAGCGCTCACAGGCGCAGGACATTTCTCCCAGACGCCCCTGCGTTCCCGTTAAAAACAGGGGTCTCCACGAGCCCCCTCCCTCTCTCTCTCTCCCTCTCTCTTCCCTTCCGTCTCTGCATACCCGTCCCTTACCTGTTGTTACCCGCCCCCATTAAAGTGCACCCACGTGGGACCGCCGCGTGTCTGTGTCTCCTTCCTAACCCCGTACTGCCGTGTGTCTTGCGTTCCGTCTCCACCCTCTTCCCCCGCAGAAAGAATAACACTAGATATCTATTTACAATCCATAAATATAGGTTCTCTGGATTTCTTTTGGTTTATGCTACCATGGGCTAGCTTTGCCTTTTACAAAACTCTATTTGTATTTTCTAAATTTAAGTGTGTATTGTTGGGCTTTTCCTTTATCTATTTTGACATTCTCAGTCTCTGATTATGGTGCTTAGACCATTTATAGTTATTGATAAAATTAGTTTTTGATAAAATTAAGTTTATAGCTATTATTTTTCTATGTACATAATCAATTCTGAATTTTTTATTTTAATTGAAAATAGTTTTTAAGCTGGGTATAGTGGTGCACACCTTTAATCCTAGCACTCAGGAGGTAGAGGCAAGAGGCTCTCTGTGTCGGAAGTCAGCCAGGTCTACACAGAAAGACCCTATCTCAAAAATAAATACGTAAATACAATTTTCTCATACGGTATATTCTGATTATGTTTCCCCCTCCATTGTCTCCCAGATCCTTTCTACCCCCTACCCACCAACATCCATAGGCTTTCTCTTTCAGAGTCACGACAAATGTCGTTCATTGTACTGGAATTCTCTTCCCCTTTTCCCATGTCCTCTTTTTTTATGATTTTATTTACTTATTTTGTATACAGTGTTCTGTCTGCATGTATGCCTGCAGGCCAGAATAGGGCACCCGATCCCGTTACAGATGGTTGTGAGCCACCATGTAGTTGCTGGGAATTGAACTCAGGACTTCTGGAAGAGCAGCCAGTGCTCTTAACCTCTGAGCCATCTCTCCAGCCCCTTTGCTTTCTCTTTCTTATTAGAATAAACAGGCATCTAAAATAATTATAATAATAACAAGAAGAAAAAAGATGATATGTAGGCCTATATTTTGTGCCTATTACATGGCTTCGGACCTTGACAAAGATAAAATAAAAAAATACAGCAGAATAGGACAAAACAAACAGAAAAAAGGAGCCAAAGAGAAAGCACAAGAAACTCATATAGATACACACACACAATTCACATACATAAAAAAATCCCATAAAAACACAAAGTCAGAAACTATAATGTACACACAAAAGACCTGTAATGCTAAAAACGAAACGAAATGAACAAAGCATTATGAAACCAAAAACCCATTCTGTGTCTGCCTTCTACTGCTGGGCATGGGGCCTAGTTTGCACACCTAGTGAGACTCCACTGGAGAAAACCAATCTTTCCTTTGCAAGCACATATTCAAACATTCCACGTGTGTATGTTTGTGCATGTTACTAAAAACTACATATGAAATTTTTTTGGAGATAACTGAGTGCTTAGATGTCATAATCTTTCTGCAGAGATGTTGCGTGAGATTCTGGTGGAAAATGCGGAGATCTAGCAATCCTGGAGAGCTTTAACTGAGCCTTTGCGTTATCTTTACTCCCTTGGTGCGGCCCATCAAAGTCTCAAAGCAGAGTCTGGGACATTTGTCACTTTTTTCCCCTTTGGAGGACTCTGCATTCTGATTTCTGCCCCTTAGTGCTGTGGATAAACTCAAAGCTGTTTCCTTCTCCTCCTCTCCTTCCTCCTTCTCCTCCTCTTCCTCCTCCTCCTTCTGTTTGATAAGGTTGCAGGCATCCCAAGCTAGCCTTGGACTTACCATATAATCAGGGATAACCCTGAACTGCAGAACATCAGCTCTCCTGCCTCCAACTCCTAAACTGGGATCACAGGCATGTTCCACCATGCCTAGTTTATGTAGGTCTAGGAGGGCTCCCAGAGCCTCAAGCAAGCATCCTACTAACTGAGCTACACCCCACCCCTCCCAGAAGCACTTCTCAGTCTTTGATCTGCTTTGGACCCCTACGTGGAGAAAATGTTCCCAAACCGGAAACACCTTTCAAGCTTCTCTGCATGAATCCTGGCTTCTTCATTTGTTTTCCTAAGTGGCAGACTGAACCTGGGCCTCACGAGCCCTCTACCACTGAGCCTCATCCCCAGCACAGCCTCTTAAGTATTGTGGTACCCGTTGTTTGTTTTTGAAATAACATCTTCCTTTATAGCCAAGATTCTCAGAGGGAACAAAGTCCCAGCGCTATTTTTAGCAGTGTCCACGCTGGCCAGTGTCATGGTCTCTTCTTCCACGCCCCTATTTGGTAACTCAGTACTGGCTCCCTCACCTCCCTTCCACCTGCCACAAATGTCCTTCCCACGGCACTGGTGTGGTGGACACTAGAGTCCTGGTGGGGGTCGAAGGACAAGATGAGGACCTGCAAGCTGGAGGAGGGGCTGAAGACTACAGTCATCTCTGAAGGGCCGTTAACACTGAGCATGTGTTCATTGTGAGCCTGGTCCCAAGGAAGGCAGCTTTGACTCTGCATCGTCTGTGTAGGGTGGGATAAATGTCATTGACCTGGGTGTCAGTGTCCTTACCCGTCACACGAGTTAACAAATCTGACACTCATCAAATGCCCAGGACCTATTAGCACCTTCTGAGTATCGTTTTCTGTGAGGGAAATAAGGGCCGAGAGACCCTGGGGTCAGATGAGTCAGGTCGAGTCCTGAGATAGATGTCTTTCTATCCCAGGAATTCAACTTCCACTCACTGACACAGTTATAGACCACATAGGGGAAGCTTGTCCACTCTGCCTGTCTCCCATGGGGCCACAGTCATCCCTCAGACCAGTACATTGCAACAGGGTTCTATCTGGTTAGGAATGGCGGACACTGGGGATAACAACAGAGCACAGGACTTGGAGGCCTGAGGTCTGAATTCGAGTCCAGTGGCTTGTTGCTTTTCCCTTCCGCTGGACAGGAAGTGCCTGGGATTGGAGACCTGATCTGTATCGATTGCTCTGTGTGCGTTCCTAGGCCAGGTACGGGCCTGGCATACAGTAGACACTTCGTGGAGAAGTTGAACACACCGCTTCCCCTCCCAGAATTGCCACTTGCCCATGCAACAACGACCCCACCAGATGAGTTAATCACATATCACTCCCCTGACTGCACTCTCTCCACATTCTCTTTATGCCAATCCACGTTTAAACGTTTCTTCCCCACGAGTAGGGTCTTAAAGAACAAAAATTCTTTGTCTTACAATTCTGGAGACTGGAAATCTAGGACTGAGGTCCTGGCAGGGCTGGATTCTTCTGAGATCTCTTGTATCCTCCTGAGTCCCAAGTAGCAGTTGGCTCTTGCCTCCCTGACCTGGGGCAAACAAAAACAAAAAGAGAAACCAAGGAGGCTCACTTCCTAATACTTTACCTGCTCAGAAATGCCCTATAGTGGCATATACAGGTCTGTCCCCAGGGCAGGGCACTGATGAGTCTCCTCTGGACATGCTGTGGGATTTCTTTCTCTGGAGATGGGTCAGTGGGATGGGAGTGGGGCCTGCGTCCCTGTTGAGATGAAGAATGAGGCTGGACTCTTAGAGACTGACGGAACTGACTTTCTGCACAGCCCCTGCAGGCCTCTGGGAGCAGCTGTTTCTATTATCCTAGGAGCGGGCCCAGGCATGGGGTTCAGGAGTGCATTCAGTTGGTTCCCTCTCCATCAGGACTTGATCTTCGACCTGGGAGACCCTGTGAGATGGGAGTATATGCTCTTGGGGACTGATAAGCCGCACCTGTCCTTGACTGAGGAGGATGACGAAGGCCTGGACGATGATGACGATGTAGAAGATCTGGTGAGTCGGATGGCCTGAGGGTGGGTTGAGGGGCTTCACCTGTTTTGCGTCAGGCAGCCTGACAGACATCCCTGAAAGCATGTCCATGTACGGGGAAGTCCAGAATCATACATTCTTCCGAGCAGAAGGGCCTGGCCTGAGCCCTCATTTTCCAGATGGGTAAACAGAGGCCCAGGTACATACAGTGACCAGCCTAGGACTTCCCAGTGTGTTGACAGTACCTGAATTCAGTCTCTTCCATCTGGAGCCCCGTTCAAGGGTTGGGGTGCTCCTCAGAGAGATGTGCTCTTTAGAGTGGGAGCCCCGGGACTGGCCACCCTGCTAGCTCCTCCTTAGTCACATTATGACTATCAAGTTCAGCCTTTCCTTCCTGTTCTATTACATCTTCTAAAGACCACTGGCCTGGGGGATCCCCTCATCAGCCTTCCTTCCGTCACCTCCCAACAAGGTGCGTATGTGTGTGTGTGTGTGTGTGCGCGCGTGTGTGCGTGTGTGTGCGCGCGTGCGTGTGTGTGCATGCAAGTGTGCGTGTTTGTGTGGTGTGTGTGTATGTGTGTGTGTGCGCACGTGCGTGCGTGTGTGTGCATGCAAGTGTGCGTGTGTGTGGCGTGTGTGTGTGTGTATGTGCATGTGTGTGTGTGTAGAAGGTGTGCTTCCTGCATGAAGTCTTGAATGAGAAATCCAAGACTAGGAGCCCAGCAGGCAAATTCCCCCAGCTTTGGGATCTTCCATTTCCCCCTTATGTGTAAAAGTAGGTGAGGGTTGGGCGTTGGTGGCGCACGCCTTTAATCCCAGCACTGGGGAGGCAGAGGCGGGTGGATCTCTGTGAGTTCGAGGCCAGCCTGGGCTACAAGAGCTAGTTCCAGGACAGGCTCCAAAACTACAGAGAAACCCTGTCTCTG
>NC_022011.1:14103115-14142174 GCF_000317375.1 Microtus ochrogaster | reverse complement strand
CAATTTCATAACCTACTTTTTTTGTACCTAAATTTTCTTAATAAAATTTAGCATAGCACTATATTCTTTTTCAAGCGATGTAAACTTTAGTTTGTTTAGCCCCTTCATTTTGAATATGATGCCACATATTAATGTAAATATTTATGTATACATATACATATATATATATATATCTAAAACGTAGGTGAGGGTCATAGTCTGGTATCGACAGTAACAGGTGTTTTTACACGTCTAGCACTGCCACAACGAAGTGTTACAAACTGGGGGTCCCACACTAATGGAGGTTGGAATTTCAGGATCAAGGTGCTGGCAGGGCTGGTTTCTTCTGAGATCCTCTGGGTTTGTTGATGGCCATCAGGGCTGTTTTATCTGGCCCCTCTCTATGAATCTCTGTCCTAATCCCCTTGTCTTATAAGAACCCTTAGCATATTTAAGAAGCACATTTAGACTTCATTGCCTCCTCCCTTAAGACTTGCTTCCAAATGCAACCGGATTCATAGATACTGGGGTGAGGGTTTGGTGTGCGATTTTAGCGGGAGGTTGAGCGATGCTCCCAACAAAAGACAACACTGAGGGACGGGCTCTGCTTTGGCGTGGACTCTGAGCTCACTCATTTAAATCGCCTCTGCCTGGGAGGCTGGCAGCTTATAGGCAGCAGGCAAAATGAGGCACCAAAAGACCCACCCAGGAAGTGAAAGAGCTGGGAGCTGGGTTCCTAGTGGTGACCTTCAGCTCTGGGAGCTGCCAGAGAATGACTGGGTCACCCTGTTCGCCAACTCCTCATTTCTGAGCACTGGCGCCCCCTGCTGGCTGCAGGCACGAACCAGTGGTGTGCCGGGCAGGTAAAAACCCAAGTGGGGAGCCCACTTTCTGCAGGCCCTGTCACATCCCTAGAACGAGAATCCTTATTGTCTCCAATATGGACAAATGCTACAGCGTGAGCGGCAGCCCTCAGCCATGGGACCCTGGGATTTTTAGGCTGTCTCAAAAATGTTCTGCCCATGCCGCCTGCTGACTCCTCGCCTTCTGTGTCCCTGAAAGGACTCACAGTTAGATGAACAAGTATCCAAGGGCTAAGCATTGTTTGTGGCAGGAAGTGTACACATGGAAAATCTAGAACCTGGTTTGAGGGTTATTTGTCTAGACCAGGCCGTATTGCACAGCACAGACCAGGGATAGACAGCAGACGAGCTCCGGGCATTATTCATGACATCCTTTAGTCCTCCCAGGAAACAGCTAAGGAAACCAAGGCTTAGTGTGGATGAGGAACTTTCCCAGCCCTCCTTACCTGGGATAATAGTTAAAGGTATGGCTCCCCTCTCTGAGCAGCCATCATGGCTGCAGGTGGTACCATCATCTTAGACCAGGCAAGCAGGGAATGGGGGTCTGCCCAAGATGACTCCCCTTCTTGCCCCATCGTGATCACTGTCCTGATTTCTGCCTCTTCCAGGGAAACTGACAGCCCCCTTAGCAAGGCTGGGTCTGGGGTAGGGGACAGAGTTGCGTTATGGCCTCCAAGGGCCTAGCCAGCACCCACCTCCTCTCCTTACAGGGCAAAGAGGAGGAAGAGAAGAGCTTCGACATGCCACCTTCATGGGTCTCCCAGATTAAGATCACACCTGAAGGTCTCTGTCATTCACCAGTTCCCAGAGCCCCAGGGAGTTCTACAGCCATAACTCAGCAGAGAGGCCATAGAGGCTTCCTGAGCTGCCGTCTCCACCCCTCTCAACACCCCACCAGCTCTGTGCCCAGAGCCTGATACCATCTGGGACACAACTGGACTGTTAACATGACTCCCAAAGTCTGGAACATGGCCTCTTTCCTTCCCTCAGATCCTCTGTTCTGAGGAGACCACAGGCAGGACCTGTTCACGATAGTGTAAGAAGGTCAGGCCCCGGGATGTATGGGCAAAGAAGGCAGGAGAGTGGGTTACCTTCTGCTCCATGTCTGCATAGACCCATCTGGGAACCCCAAGACTCAGAAAAAGGATTCAGGCTGCTCCAGCAGGTGACAAGTGCTAGAGAAGAGGTCATGGAACCTGACCTGGAGTACTCATCACAGCCTAGATGAGGGATGGAAGCAAAATGGGGTTCAAGAAATAGGGAGCCCTGGGGCTGGGTCTTGAAGGCCCAGAAGTCATTCTAGCATACCGTTCTCACTGGTGAAGGCCTGGCAGGGGTGAGGGGTGGCTGGGCCACAGATAGGATTCTTGCGTGGCGCTGGGATTCTGGCTTGGATACCTGGAATACTTGGAAGAGTTGAAGCCAGCACCAGTGACGACTTTCGTCTTCCCTGGAGCTGTTTCTGGACCTAAAGGGTCTTTAAAGGTGATGCAGAAAAAGGATGAGTGGCCAGGAAGGGTGGAAGGAGAGACCCTCAGCACCCTCTGCATCCACAGAGTTTGAGACCCGCTACTCCAATGGAAAGAAAGTGATCCAGTACAAGAAGGCCCAGCTGGAGAAGTGGGCTCCATACCTCAACAACAACGGCCTGGTGTGCCGCCTCACCATCTACGAAGACATACAGTGTAAGGCACCTTGGGGGCCAGGGTGGGGGACAACCAAATGTTGTGCTAGGTCACTCTGGGCATAGCACCTCTACTTTTTTGGCGTCTGTGGGGCAGAGGCCAGAGGAGCTGGTCTGCCTGCAGCAACCATCTTTTGGGTCCCCACAGGCACGAAGGTTCTGGAGATAAAGGAGTGGTACCAGAATCGCGCGGACATGCTGGAGCTGAAGCATATAAACAAGACCACGGGCCTGAACGTGGACTACTTCAAGCCGGGCCATCCCCAAGCTCTGCGTGGTGCGTGGATCCCACTGCTGGGCAAGCCAAGAGCCCTGGGGGAGGGGGGCTTACTTAGAATGCTACATGATGGGAAAACCAGCCCCAGGTATCAGCGAGGTCCTCGGGTGGCAAGCACGGACACTGTTTCTGCCTCTGTAAGATAATGAGGTGTACAGACAGCTGAGGAAGCTCAGAAAAGGGAGACACTGTGGCCAGCAGCTCCCCAGGAAAATCAAAGGCAGGGCCACATGCAGTTCTGTGGCTGCGATCAAGCTGGAATCTCCACCAGAGGGTACACAGTGTGGGTCACACGTAAAGGGTCTAAGGATGTTGGACAGTAAAGCCAACCAAACACCATAGACAAGGGTAAATGCAGAGGGCAGAGCGCCCACTGGATGGCTGTGGCTAGGGGTCCATGAGGTTGAGAAGAAAGAGTATGCCTTCCAAGATCCATATCCTACCCCAGAATTCACCAGAGAAAAATCTGGAGCCAACAAACACATGGAAACACATGCATTTGGGAGCTGAACATTTCAAGATGAAACCAACAAGGGGCCACGCCACTGCTTTTGTGTGAGCAAATGGTCCTAACCAGATGTGACAGGGGTTGGAAGCAGCAGAAAGCCCCTCCCTAGTGACTTGGCAGGCCACTCTTAAGCATAATTAAGCGAAATGTGTTAATATGGGGATGTAGCTCAGCTTTAGAACACATGCTTAACATTCCTGAGGCCCTGTGTTCCACCTCCAGCAGCAATGGCCTTAAAATGTGCAAGCATTTTGACCCAGTAATTCCTCTGCTGAGAATTTGTTGTTAGCGAACACTGAGCAAGATCCATAAGAGCATGGCATAGATGCTCCTCATGGACTTGTTTGTGAAAATGAATAATTCGACGTAACGACCATATCCAGAGAGTGGGGGTTGGGCACATGGCTAATGCTCCTATGCACTGAAGAACTGCCCTCTCCCTGGGCCTGGGCTTGGGTGCAGTGTCAGTTGACGATGCTCACTCGACCCCTTCCCTCCCCGCTTGCCACTCCCCTCCCCCAGTACACTCATACAAGACTATGCTGCCCGAGATGGACCGTGTCATGGAGTTCTATGAAATGATCCGTGTTGATGGCCTGATAAAGCGGGAGGAGACGCCCATGACCATGACAGAAAGCTATCAAGGGCGCTCAGACTTCCTCTCCTACCGCCACATCAATTTTGGACCCAGAATCAAGAAGCTCACCCAGAACAGCGCAGAGTCCAACCCCAGGCCCATGGTGGTGAGAGCATGCTGGGGCCGGGGACTGCTGCCCATCTTCCCTGGCCGATAGAGGGTCAGCAGGATGGGGGAAACCCTGGTTCTGGGATGGGATCAAGGCCTGTGATTTTTGCCAGGGTTCTAAATCTCAAACAAGCAGTTTAACAAATGTAGAGCCCTGGGCTCGCTAGAGCAAAACTGCGTCCCCAGTCACCAGACAGAGAAGTGCTGTTTCCTTATTGTAACACACACTTATGACCAGATGTGTGGGAATAGGAGAAACCAGAAAAATGTGAAAATATCTCAGAGTGACTTCTCTCCAGTACTACTGTGGACTGGTAGGTTTGTTCCTAGTTGAACAACTAACCCCAGCATTTGAGCGGGGGTAGCTGAAGGATTGAGGGTTTAAGGTAACCCTCGGCTATCGTAGTGAGTTCAAGGCCAGTCTGAGACCCTATCTCAATGAACTCGGAGCTGAGGGATAGCTCACTCCATAGAGTATGAAGCCCCAAGTGTGATCCCCAGAACCCACGAGAACAGCCAGGCACTGTGACACACAGCTGGAATTCCAGCACCAGGGAGGCAAACACGGGTTTGTTGGCCAGTCAGTCCAGGCAATCCAGTGAGCTACGGGTTCAAGGGAGTCCAGGTTTTGAGAAGTGCAATTGAGACAGACAGTGTCAGTCTCTGGTCACCACACAAGTACGTGTATGTACACCAAGGCACACACACAACTTGTTCTGAGAGACTTTAATTTTATTGAAATCCGAGATGAAGGTTAGAACCCCTGTTTTCTACCAAGTTTTTGGCCACTGAGCTTTCTGACCATGCCCCAAAGAAGCTCGTCTCCATAGCAAGGAATATTTGGTAATGGGATAGGCTTCCTGGAGAGGTGGCAGCTCCCCATTGCTAGGAGCAGAGTCTTGGGGAGGAGGGAACTGAAGAACACACTCTGCGAGGCTGACGTGGCTAGACCCCCGAGAACCCACGGGAGTCACAGAATCCACTGCCTGGCTAGAAGGGACTAACCAACAAGCCCCCACCTCCAGACTCTTGGATCTGGAGCGTCCTTTGCTCCTGTCCACGGAGCATGTACAGAAATCCCCCGCCACCTTCTGCATGTTCTGGCCACACAGAAAATCACGGAGCGGTTCTTCCGCAATCCAGCGAAGCCTGCGGATGAGGATGTGGCAGAACGTGTGTTTCTGATGCTGGAGGAGCGCATTCAGCTTCGCTACCACTGCCGCGACGACTACATCACCGCATCCAAGCGAGAGTTCCTGCGGCGCACGGAGGTGGACAGCAAAGGCAACAAGATCATCATGACCCCAGACATGTGCATCAGCTTCGAGGTGGGCTGGCTACTGCACGGGGCAGGGACTGGTGAGGGGCACACTCCAGAAACTGCTTGCAGCCTTTTCTGGCAACTTGGGAAACCCCAGGTGGATTCCTCCACTCCTCCCCCATTAAGTGTCCACGGGGAAACCCATCTCTGTCCCCGGGAACACGTCTATTTCCCATCTGAGGATCTGTTCCTTGCAGCTCCTCTGAGACTCATCCCATTTCCATCAAAATGAGAATCCAGCAGACTGAGACATCCTCGTCCCCACCTGCACCTCTGGGGAGCCTACACCCCAGATCCCAGGGACCCATCCTGGAGGTGGCAGGGTGTCTCATCTCCTAGATGGTCTCATCTTCTTATTCTAGTTAGCTTTCTCTGGCACAGCCCTCAGCCCCTCTGCATCTTTCTTTGGTCCTTCTTTGTTACTACTATGTCTTTGTAGACAGGGATGCTGAGGTCTGGAAAGGTTAATCACCTTGCTTGAAGTCACCCAGCTAGAAAAAGGTAGTCGATTTAAGCCTAGTGGTCCCTAGACCTGACCAGTTGCAGCCTCTCTGTCACCGTGGTGGTTCTGGTCCCAGGTGGAGCCCATGGAGCACACCAAGAAACTTCTCTACCAGTATGAGACTTTGATTCAACTGAAGAATGAAGAGAAGCTGTCCCGGCATCAGGCCTGGGAGTCAGAGCTGGAGGTAAGGTCCTCCCAGAGGGTGGATGTGGCGGAGAGAGAGGGTCTTAAGATGTGCACATCCTCCATTGTGTGCCATCAAGGTGCTGGAGATCCTGAAGCTCAGGGAAGAGGAGGAGGAGGCACATACGCTGAGCATCTCCATCTACGACACCAAGCGCAACGAGAAGAGCAAAGAGTATCGGGAGGCCATGGTGAGCTTCCCCGCTTTCCCCGGGTCTCTTTCCCTGGAGGCAGGGCTCCAGGGTAGGGAGAGCATGGGAGTCCTTTGGAAGGGATGGCGTCACTGGTGACGTCAGGTGAGCATTCTTGCTGACTGTCACCTGCCACACTGTGTTGATGGGTCACCCCGAAGGGCACTTAGGGTTCAGGCTAGGTATCCTTATCCTGGACTGTGGCCAAACCAAAGCCTGCCTTGCATGGGGAAAGATGAATGTCCACCTCTGCCAGGGCTTCCACTGAGGCTGTGACCCGAGCTGGGAGTCCAGCCCACTGACTCAGGCACAAGTTGAACATCAGGCCTCAGCAACACAGGGCTTTGGCCACACCCCCTCCCCCAGGTGCAAGGACCCGATTGGGTTCCTAGGCTTGCTTTTAAATCCTCTTCACCATGCAGGGCAGACATTTAAAGTAGTTTGCAGTTGACCGGGCAAGGCTGGGCTTTGGATTGTTCTTGGATTCATAGGGAGGGGCAAAAGCCTATGTCTGCAGGTTCTCTGGCTTCTGTGTCCTCCATGTAGGGCCTTATGGGCAAGAGAAAATTGCTGGGCGTCTAACATCTAGCTAATCACCATCATTCTTTGAACCTGCTGTGGGCTGTCAGACCCAGATCATGTGCTTCCCAGATCTAAGATGGTCTGATTTCAGAGGAGGAAACTGAGGCTCAGATTGAGAGGTGAATTCACATGTCAGAAACAGGAATTACATGTCACCCTTAAACATGGGTCAAAGGGTGATCCTTAGGAACTCAGTTCTCCCAGGAAGTCTCTGCTAGGACCTAGCTTTGGGGCCTGACTTTGTACCGTTGCTGCTCGGGAGGCCCCCAGGATATGGTGCTCTTTCAGCTGGTTCCCTGGTCCATAGGAGCGTGTCTTGCATGAGGAGCACCTGCGGCAAGTGGAGGCCCAGCTGGACTACCTGGCCCCGTTCCTGGCACAGCTCCCTCCAGGAGAGAAGCTCACGCGCTGGCAGGCTGTGCGTCTCAAGGACGAGTGTCTCAGTGACTTCAAGCAGCGCCTCATCAACAAGGCTAATCTCATTCAGGCACGCTTTGAGAAGGTGAGACCATGGCCCAAGTCAGGGAGGTGACCTCACCATCCTCAGTCAGAAAATGGGTCCTGAAATCTTTGCTCAGGGTGTTGCTGATGTGTGAGCTAGATGCGTGGATGAGGATGTCTGTAACTGGGGCTTCCAAATATCTGACTTCTCCCCACTTCATTACTGGATGGATGATGAGTGGATGGATGGCGGGTAAATGGGGGAATGAATGAAGAGGATGGGTGGGTGCAATTTGGATACGTGGGCAGGCGGGCGTGGGTAAGGATTAGAGGTGGGATGTGGATGGGTGGTGAGCAGGTGATGGACTGATGAATGAGTGGGCTGATGGGTAGATAGGTAAGATTGGCAGACAAGGGATAAAGAAATGGATTGCTAGGTTTGTGGATAGATGGACTGAGGGGTGGTACGTTAACTCCTAGTCCTTAGCCCATTTCTGTGAGACAGGTGAGGTACATACCTTGAGGCCTCCACGCAGTGTCTTGGTCTTCACAGAATACAAAGGGTAGAGTCAGGTGGAGTTGGACACAATACTTCTTATGTTTGGAAATGAGTTACTTGGGGCTCTGAGCATCTCAGCAACTTGTCTAGGTCACATAGCTGTTTTGTGTATGTGGGTGTTTTGTCTGCACATATGTATGTACTCCATGTGCACATCTAGTGCCCTCAGAGGCCAGGAGAGGCTGTCAGATCCCCTGGGACTGGAGTTTCAGATGATTGTGAGTCTCCATGTGAGTTCTGGGAATCGAACCCCAGTCCTCTGGAGAGCAGCCAGCACACTTGCTTTGTTTTTTTGAGACAGTGTCCTATTGTGTAGCCCCAGCTGGCCTGGAACATGCAATATAGACCAGACAGGCCTTAAACTCACAGAGAGCCATCTGGCTCTGCCTAGTGAGTACTGGGATTAAAGGTGGACACGACCGCACCCTGCTGCTTTGATTTTGTATGAGGAGCTAGGGGTGGAACCCAGGGTTATGCACTAAGCCACATCCCTAGCCCTGACTAACTGTTTTGGCTGTTCTGATTCCATGCACACCTTGTCCTTCGAATCATGACTCCAGTAGTTCCAACCCAAGATCTTTTGTGATCCTCTAACCCTGCCCCTCTCCACGGGAGGTGGGGATAGGGGCTGCCTGGTAATCTATGGGCCTGGTTGATGATCAGTTCACACTGTGCCCCTGCTCATCTCCCTGTGCTCCCAGGAAACCCAGGAACTGCAGAAGAAGCAGCAATGGTACCAGGAGAACCAGGTAACCCTGACATCAGAGGATGAGGACCTGTACCTCAGCTACTGCTCTCAGGCCATGTTCCGAATCCGCATCTTGGAACAGCGACTCAATCGGTAAGGGGCAGAGCCAGGAGGGCTCCTGGGAGCGCTGACAGTTTGGCTATCCCTCACCTTCTCCTCCCTGCCTCCCTCTGCTCAGGCACAAAGAGCTGGCTCCGCTGAAGTACTTGGCACTGGAGGAAAAGCTGTACAAGGACCCACGCTTGGTAGACTTCGTCAAAGGCTTTGTTTGATGCCCCTCATGGGACCATGGCAAGAGCTGCCAGAGAATGGAGTCCCGCCCTTCTCCCTGGCCACTGTGACCCCACACCAGCCTCACTGCTATGCTACCTCCCTGTCCCTCATAGTCTCCCTCAAATAAACACACTCCTTATTTGCTATTTGTACTTTAGCACTCACAAGCTCCAATCCTGTCGTCCCCCCCTACCCCGTCCTCAGCCTTTCTCTGTCATCTTTTGTTGGAATATCAAGTATTAACATCTCTAGATGGTTCCACAGTCATGGCCGTCTAGTTAGAGCTCAATGTGGTGATGGTGGGCTGGCTCATAAAGTGGGAATGGCCTGGCCAAGGAGCACACCCCAAGAATTGAGTGGCTTGATGTTAGAGGTCAAGGAACTGAATCCAAGTTCCTCTTCTGCTTACCACCTGTGAATGGGTCTGACATTCTTTCCTGACCTAAGTGTTAAAGAGCAGAGAGAGTTGGGTAGAGTGGTGCATGTCTGTAACCCCAGCAGAAGGATCTGGGTTCGAGATCTGCCTTGGCTATATAGGGAATTTGAGGACAGCCTAAGCTACATGAGAATTTTTTTTTGGGGGGGGGAGGTTTCAAGACAGGGTTTCTCTTTGTAGCTTTGAAGCCTGTCCTGGAACTCCTTCTATAGAACAGGCTGGCCTTGAACTCACAAGAGAGCTACCTGCCTCTGCCTCCCAAGTGCTGGGATTAAAGGTGTTTTTAAAAACAAAGTAGAGAAAACCTGGCCTATAGTCTCCAGGGCATGACACAGCCATTGCAAATGATCTCACGGCAGCCACGATTGCCTGCACATGCCTGGGCCCGTCAATAAGCAATCATGAATCAGGGCGGGGCTCATGAGGGCCTTGTTCCTCCCTGTCTAACTACTGGTTACTGTCGAATTCTGTTGGAGGGGTAGTCATTGTCTTCAGAGGTGAACCCACCAGGCTTCAACACCTACTTCCAAACCCACGGTTCAAACTGGGGGCTCGAGCCACAAGTGGTGGCACTTGCCTTTAATCCCAGCTCTTGATCTCTGCCAGTTCTAGGCCAGCCTGGTCTTTATAGTGAGATCCTGATACAGAGGGAGGAAAGGAAGAGATGGGTGTATGTGTCTGTGGCGGGGGAGAATAAGGAGGACAGAAGTAAGATGAACTTGAAAGAGCCAAGTATGCCAAATCTTGCCAGGTTCTTAGTTAAGAAACACACCACCACCACCGTGTGTGTGTGTGTGTGTGTATGTGTGTGTGTTCCCTAAGCAGTCCTCTTGTCTCTGCTCCTCACAGCCCTGGGTTACACATGCAGCCATGCCCAGATGTTTACATGGGTGGTGATGATTTGAACTCATTCTTGGCACTGCAATCGCTCCTAAGATTGAGCCATTTTTCTTGCTTCTAGTAAGTTTTTATTTTCAGTGCTGGGGACTGTACCTAGTTCCTCCTCACACTAGTCAACGCTTTCTACCAGAGCTACATTCTTGGTCTTGTTCCTACTTAGAGAAGTTATTATGTGTGTTGGGGATGATTATGGTCATAATAATATAGTCTACACCTTAGAGGTAGGGGTAGTGAGATTGGTCATGCTCAGTGTTGTCATGATTGAAATGTCTAGGGATTGATAATGCTCAAATACTTACGAGGCAAAACGTGTCAAAATCAAGAATTTGACATTTTATTTAATAATACAAAGTTGAGAAGAACAGCAAGCTACAAAGTTTGATTGAATGTTATTCTCCGAATCCAGGTCTTTTAGTAATCCCCAAAGTCTACTCAGAGCCAACTTCCCAAATCACAGAAGGCTGGTGGATGTCTTTTGTCCCTGCAAAGTTTTTGCATTTTGTAGGGACTTGGCACGTCTTGACTTTAAAGGTTCCAATCCTGGGGCCATCTTCCAGAAGTTTGGTCTTTTCACCTCAGCATCGGTTTCCCAATCTGTAAGTGGGGAATTCCTACTGCCGTGTGGAGCAGAAGAACGCCAGGCGCTGCTGCCCCCACGAGACGCGCAAGTGGAGGACGGACCAGGGTTGGAGGCTCTTTCTGCAATGGGCCGGGAGAATTCCTCCTCAGCGAGCCCCCCCGCCCCTCTCCCAGGGCCGGCTCAAGGAGGTTATATTTCCGCCACCAGATCTCAACCTGCCTGACCTGTCGCACACATCATCTGCCTTTCTCCGGTTCCCTAGTCGGTGGTTTCCGACCGCGAGCATCCACAAGCTTACTCAGTCATCTGCCACCGTGACTCTAGGAACGCACTCCTGGGTTCAACACCGATTCCACCCGTACTCAGGGTCTGTTTCTGTCCAGAACTCCACCAGGGAACTCAAGCCGGAGTGTGTGCCTGTGTGTGTAACTAAGCAAAAGCCAGGTCAGACCACGTGGGCAACACCCTCAAGCTGAGGGCGGGGTCCTGGAGGCCCTGTTCCAAAATGAAAGAACTGCGACTTCACGCTGCTCCAGAAGTTCCCTTCCCATTGGTTGTCCGGAATCGGTTCTCCAATAATACTGACGTTGATTGGCTGATCTCGAGCTATTGCTGAAGGGATTGGTGCAGCCGCCACCGTGTGCGGCTCGCGGATTTTTCAAACTTAACCGGGTTCCAGGAAGTGAAGGAAAAGGGCGGAAAAAGGTAGCCCGAGTGGAGGCGGGACTAAGGACATAGAAGCCCGCATTGGTTCTTTCAAGACCTAAGGGCGGGCCGTAAACGCTTCTTTCTCGTGATTAGTCCGAGTCGGGGGGAAGGAGGCAAGTGGCTCCGCAAATCGGCAGATGCGCTTGCTTCTACTGGTCAATCTCAGAGGAAGGCGGAGCTTCCGTGGCAGCTGATTGGTGTAAGAAGTGAAGTGGGTGGGACTCTAGACCGGAGGTTTTGTTGTGAGGGTCGGTTGTCAAGCAGCGACCAATCAGGGCAGAGGATGGAGGCAAGTGGGGGTCGCGCCTGGAGGGAAGTCTTGGCCTCCAAAGCTACAGCTGCAGGTAGAGTGGCCCCCGGGGTCTTGGAGGCGAAGGGAAGATGGCTTTGGTCTTTGCGGAGCCTGGAGGGGACAGTAGCGGCGCCGGCAGAGGGCTCTGGGCCGGCGAAGGCTGGGGCCGGTGCCCCTCAAGACAGAGGGGCGGAGGGTCAGGCGAAGCTGAGAAACCAGTAGCAGATTTTGGATGAGCGAGACGAGTGTGGAGGCCGGGGAGGGAAAGCTAGCGGGCCGGAAGCAGAGCCGAGGGTGTGCGGAGGACCGCATTGAATTGGGGCTCCAGAAGCATGGGAGCGAATGAATGGGGAACTCCGATAGCAGCAGAGTGAAGGGGTGTGAAGAGGGTCTGGCGAGGCGTGGTCAATTTAGGGAGCTCAAGGTGTGCCGGAATGGGAGCACAGGTGACCGGAGAAAGGGAATATAGTGAGAGTTGACGAGCTGTGGCTGTGGCAGGCTCCATCCATGCCGTGGCCTTTTAGAAATGAGGAGTCATTCCGACTCACGCCTGGACTGGAGACCCAGTTCCCAGCTCTGTCCTTGAGAATAGCAAGCGGTGGGAGTGGTTCCCTTCCTGGGAGCTGGGGAAGGAGGGAGCTAGAGGACTGGACCCTCAGAATCCTCTGGAAAACCACTCCTCTCCGAAGGCCTTCACTATCTCTTCACACTCACATTCTCACCCTCCCTCTGTGTGTGTGGTGTGTCTGCCTTTCTGGTGCCTCTCATGGGCCCCTAAACATAGCCTCGGACTCGAGCGCCTCATCCAATACAGGAGGTGCAAATCTGCTTGAACTGCAGACACGTGGTCCTCTCCGTCCCGATGCAGTTGTTGACACTTAAGACAGTCAGCATCCTGGAGCACAGCTTTCGGCCTCTGGGAAATCAAGTCAGTCTTTCTTTCAAAGCGAGGAAGATCCGCCTGCCTCCGTCTGTGCTCCTGAGTGCTGGGGTTGCTGACACCACCAGGCCCAGCTACTTAGGGATGGTCTTTCATCTTTGGGCTCTAAGTCATAGAGGTTCACCTGGTCAGGTTTTCAGGCCCAGTGTGCACTACAGCTCCAGGCCACGAGGGCTTTGGTGACCCAGGGAGCTGCAACTCACCTCAAGTACTTGCTCACACACCGTCACCTCTGCTTGTATTCCAGACCAGTGTTGAGCTGAGATGGCCCAAGCCTGACAGTCCATGATCTGGGATCCAGACTTCCGTGTACAAGCTGCAGTTTCCTAGCGGATGATCTAAACCACCGGGCAGCGCTGGGCCAGGAGAGGAGGACTCTCTGCCTGGATGTGTGGGAACTCCCTGCCAACTTGATTGTCGGATCTGGGGGGGATCCACCCCCACCCCACAGGGAAAGCACAATCTGTTTTGTGGGTGGGGGGGTCTCAGGTGCCACCCCCTGAAGCATGGCCACCCCCGTGGTCACCAAGACTGCCTGGAAGTTGCGTAAGTACTTTTCTTGTTTCTTTATCACCCCGTTGTTTTGTGAACTGCTTGCGGCTGGGTTCTTGTCTCCTGTCCTTGGCACAGCCCTGGTGTTAGGGTAGATAGAGATGTAAATCGCACTGGGCAGGTGCCTTAATCCTTCGGAGGCTGAGTTGCCCTATCTGCACAGAATGGTTGCACCTGTGCTCTGCAGTTGCTGAGACTCCAGTAAGAACGTGGGCTTGGTAAAGCACTCGGTAAAGGATTTCAAGTCAGGCTGATGGGCAGAGTGTTTTGAGAAAGGCTGGAAGGTGTTTTAGGATTTTTCAGATATGATCCAAGTCTGTTTCCTCCATCAGATGAAAGTCTCGGGATGGGGGTGGAGATGCTGGCGGGGCTCTGGGTGTAATTGGGCAAAGATACTTCTGAGCTCCTTAGTCTAAACTCACTTATATTCTTTTCCTTGGAGATAGGGTGTCCCTCTAGCCTTGCCTGGCCCAGTACACGTGCCTCAGTCTCTGGGGTGCTGGGAATAAAGGCCTGTGCCACCACGCCAGGCTCTTTCATATTCCTAAAAATTATTGAGGACCCTATAGGGCTCTTGTTTATGGAAGTTATACTTACCCATGTTGCTGTATTAGAAAACAGTGCTGAGACATTGATGTACTCAAACCTTACAGTAGTGAGGTCGTCACATGCTGTGTATCTTCTCGAAGACTCCTCCTCTTGGGCAAATGAGAGTACCGAAGGCCGCTACCATCCTGATATTTAAGATAATAGTTTGGTTCTTCTGGACCCTCTAAAGGCTCTCGGGGATTCCTAGATCATGTTGAAAGGACCTGCATCTGTGCAGCTGGTTGTCACAGGTTTGGTGTGCTGTCCCTGGTCCTACTCTGCTGCTAACTGCCCCTGGGCTGGTTTCAGGACAAGGACTTTGGGCAGAGCTATTTTCTGGGTCTAGGTTTCTTCGTTTGAAAAGTGAACCATTTTCAAGTTGTTCTCCTAAGCACTAGGGTTCTGGGCGAACCCCCTCCGCAGCACTCAAGGAAGGTATACTTTGAGTGGCTTTGTATTTATTGACATTATGTATCCAGTTCTTTAATGGCTTACCCTACCTGAAGGTAGAACCAGATGCTAGGGAACAAGCAAACGCCAAAATACCCAAGGAGCCCAGCCTCGGGAGAACTGTAGGCAAGCACCAGAATTACACCCTCTGTTCCCAACCCTGCCCTGAGTCTGAGCCAGTGTGTGGGCTTTGAATCAGTTAACTGATGGGGGTGGAGGGTGTGTGAGCAGCAAGTGCAAAGGCCCGGAGACAGGAAGCTTTGTACATGGGAAAGACTTATAGGAGACCATGGGGGCTACTGCTCATCAGCAAAGAGAATGTGATGCCAGGTAAACCTAGTGAGTTCTGCGGGGCACATGCCCACAAGACCCTTGTCCTCAAAGGCATCAAAGTATCTAAGCAGCAGGCAGTATGTTGAGGAGCTGGCAGTTTGTTGTACGAAGAGGTTTATGGCTGTATAGCCTGAGACCACTCAGGCTGGGCCTTCTTGGGGCTCCAGGGTGTGGTGAGGGTCAGAAGGGTCATTGCCAGTGTGGGGTGGCTGAACCCCTGCCCTTTGTGTCTTCCTCCTAGGGTTTAAGTCCTTTAGCACCTCGGGCAGACCAAGAGTGATCCCCAGCTTTGGCTGAGATTTGCCAGGCTATACTGCTGGGTCTTGGGGGGGTGGTGGTCCTGATGGCTTATGCTGGAGGGAGAGCAGCTGCTGTCACCTGGCCTGCCAGGGGACACAGAGAACTTGATGTTTGCATGGAAATCTAGTACCCATGTGTGGGCCGTTGGTGTCTGGTGTTCCCCAAGCCAAGCCAGAAAGGGAGCCTGCTGTGAGGACTGGGCGTCCCTTTTGCTGGTGCCTGTGCTGTCTTCCTGTCCGCTCAGGTTCCCATCAGCCCCTGACTAAAGGGGAGTCATCATCACCCCACCTCTGCCTGTGACTCTTCCAGTGCCAGGCCTGTCTGATCCCCCTGAGAGCAGATGCCTGGAAGCCCTTCTGTTACATGTTCATGGGACTTAGCCAGACCTTTCTCTCTTTACCTGAGGAGGGTGAGGACCAGGGCAGATGCCCGGGGGTCTGATGAATTCGGGGTGTGGCTGCAGAGACAACTCGAGCCTCTAGAACAGAGTGGTTGGCTGGGAACAGCTGCATAGCCCTCCTGCTGCTCAGATATATAAAGGATCATGGCTCAAGCCTGTAGGCAGCTGTCCCGCAGTGTGCCGAGGACAAGATTGTGGTCGAGATGACAACTCCAGCAAGACCCAGCTCCCCTGGGTCAGATGGCAGGTCTTCCAGTCCCTAGATTGGAAGAATCTGGGCTGACAAGGAACTCTCTTCCTGTTTGGTCAGCCTCTGCTTGCACCAGCTGTGCCCCGTCAGGCCCTGAAGGGAGGTGTCATTTCAGAAGTTGCGGCTTTGTTGGGACCCTGGGCGTCTTTGGAAGCCCAGACTGTCAGGGCTTTCCTGGGCCTGTTTCCAATCTCCTTATGCTCTGCAGCTCACACAAGAGCTATCCAGGCTGGGTAGAGTCAGACCTAGGGTGGGGGAAGGGCCCTTTACTAACAGCCATGACACCCTTCTCGTCGCTCATGCCAGTCTCCAGCTGCTTTGGGCATCTGTACGTTGCCTGTGTGAGAGACCTGCCCTCTCCTTCCTCCTGTTCCAGAGGAAGTTGGGGACCAGGGACCAGCTTACAGGCCTGTCTGTCTCTTGATTGAGCACTGATAAAGCCCGCAGTTCCCGTCTGTGTTCCCCATGTCAGCACCCCCCTCCACGGTCCAGGCCAGGGGCTCTGGGGGTCTGTCCAGAGGCTTTAGCTCCCATTCTCGGGGTCAGCTTTGCCCACCAGCTCCTGCTGTATCTGCTGCCTCCTGCCATTATCCTTACGGAACCCACTCCCTGCCGCCCTGGGACCCTGATAGCCACCCTGTGCCCGTGTCCCGTCTTCAGTCTATCTCAGCCCATTCCTAACGAACTGGCCCTGGGGTCATGCTGTTCTCTGGACAAGGACCGTCTCTCAGAGAGGAAGAGAGACTAGACCAAGGCCACGCAGCTGGCAGAGCTCGAATCAACACCTGATTCAGAATTCTGAATTGGGATCTAGGGACAGCTGTCTAGACAGAACTTGAATTCTTCTGAAGGTGTGTCCCAAGTGGGCTTTGTCTGTATGGCGGCACCTGAGCAGTTGAAAAACACTTAGGTGATACATGGGTTCATTTAGAAACAAAGCAGTTTGTTTTTTGTTTATCGTAGGAAAAACATTTTCTCTGGATATTAGTGCTTAACAGAGTAGATAAAAACAGGAAGCCAATTTTTAAAAGTAAAACTTAGTCTTCCCACAGTACCTGCGGTGATTGGTTCTAGGACCCTCCCCACAGAGCCATGCCTGCATGTACTCAGTCCTTTATATAGTGATGCGGTGTTCGCGTGGAAACCTGTGCTTCCTCCGGGTACCTTGACTCACCTCTGTTACTTGTGATGCGCAGTACAGTGTGATGTTGTTTCACAGTTTCTTGCAGTACATTGTTTGTGGACCAGCAACGAGGACACGTCTGCTCACACCCAGCCTGATGAGTGCAGACGCTCGTTTTGTTCTGTGACAGGGTCTTGCTGGTAGCCCAAGCTGGCCTGGAACTCATGATCCTTGGGCCTCGGACTCCAAAGTGCTGAGTTTACAAGTGTGCACCAGGTGTCCGGCATTACAGATGCACCTATCCTAAGTCTTTGCCCTCAGCAGCTGGTTGAGTGTGCCTGCAGGGCGACCTCTGCCGTCTGTGTTGCCAGCTGATGGGAAGAGAAAGGAGGCCTGAGAGCAGGGCAGTGAGCTGAGGGAGAGACGGCCATCTCAGCCTCTGGCCTACACTTGGCCCTGTAGCTGGTCCTGAAGGTGGGGGCCATTATCTGAGTGTTGTGTTCAGAGCTGGTGACTGAGGAGGGCCACCTCTCCCATATGGCCTGTCAAAGTCCCCTGACCTCTTTCTTCCCCTCCTTTCCTATGTAGAAGAGATCGTGGCCCATGCCAGCAATGTGTCCTCGTTGGTGCTGGGCAAGGCCTCAGGGCGGCTGCTGGCCACTGGTGGAGATGACTGCCGTGTCAACCTGTGGTCGATCAACAAGCCCAACTGCATCATGGTGAGTGATGAACCGCGGCCTCTGCTGGGGCTCCTTTGGCAGGCACTGGTGATCCCAGGTCCCCAGAGTGGCCCCGCATACCATTAGTGCTGCTCCGTTATCCGCTCCAGAAGGCCCAGGAGAACCCAAGACAGCCGGGTGGGTGGCCAGCCCTCAGGAAGAGGGGCAACACAGGTGTGGGACAGAACTCCAGAGTGCTTGCGGGAAGGCTTACACAAGCCCCACTCTCCGCCTGCCAGCTTGAGGGACGCATCTTCACAAAGGGTCAGAGGGGACTCAGCTGGAGGCCGTTCTTGACTGAGATTCCCTAGTCATGCGCCATACAGGGCTGCAGCTGCTTTCCGAGGCTGGACAGCACACGAGAGGGAAATCCGTCTTTTCATGCAGTTCTGTTGGTCGGAGGTGCCCCGGTGTTGAGTCTGTGTCTTTCTAGATAATGGACTAGAAGCAGATACACGTGCATGCATGTGTGTGCATGTGCACACGCGCACACAGGTTTCTCCGAATACTATCTTTCCCTTGTGTGACCTGGTTCTTTAGAATGACAGTGTCTTGAGGATTTTTCCTATGTCAACAAATACTGTTTTATAACATGCTTCTAAATGGCTTTTTGGTATCCATCACAGGGATGAACTGTAATTAGCTTAGCCACACCCTGTCATCAGCAGGACTGCTGGCTCCAGCTTTTAGGTTCTGCTGAACCACAATATGTCAAACATTCTTACTTGTTGAGACTTCTGAGCAGACCCCTGATCACTGCATCTGGGCTGAGTGTGCAGTTCTGAGAAGTTGTCACACGGGCTCCAAGAAGCCATTTTCCATCTTCACCCACAACACGGAAGTGTGGCTGTGCCCTGTGTCCTCGACACCTTAGGCGATTGTCATTTTTTTGTCTTTTGACTAAGTAAACAAAAAATGGAGACAGTGATAACTGTTAGTGGAAGTTTGGTTATTTCAGTGATTTCATGAGACTGGGCGAAACTGAGACCCACTCGGATCTTAGTCATGGTTAGTACGTCAGGGTTCAGTAAGAGAATTGCTCTTTTTATTTTTTCCTTATGTTGTATTGATCTTGGTTTTATTTTTGCATGTGTGTCTATGCACTATGTGTGTGCAGTGTCTGTAGAAGTTAAAGGTGGCACTGGATCTCTTGGAAGTGGAGTTACAGATGGTTGGTAGCTGCCATGTTTATGCTGGGCATTGACTCCAGGTCCTTTGGATGAGCAGCCAGTGCTCTTCATCACTGAGCCATCTCCCCAGCCCCGTTTTGTTTTGTTTTATTTGGAAGACTCGAATGTTTTCATCCCCCATAAAATGCCAGAGTAACATTCCCTGATTTGAAAAGCAATCAGCATAGGCTAGAGATGTGGCTCAGTGGTAGAGTGCTTGCCTACATATTTAAAAAAAATATTCACCCGAAAGAGGGTAAGTGCTAAAGTGTTTTTCTCTGCGGTGACTTCTGTGTCCTCCTGGAGATAACTAGGCCTTCAAATTCCTTCTGTGTCCTAGAATTATTCAGTCCACGGACAAGCAGATACCTGTTTCCCTCTAGTGGTCTCATTCTGTGTACATACCTGGCCTCATGGAACTCAGTCTTCCTCGTGTTTGAAAGGTTACCGTAATGGGCATTTACCTGGCCTCTGGTCTCTTGTCTTGAAAAACCTTGGGTTTGTGCTTACAGAGAATAATTTCCCTGAAGAATGGTGGTGCTATTGTTTTTCTGAGACAGAGTCTTACTGTGTAGCCCAGGCTGACCTTGAGCTTGGAGATTGTCCTACCTCAGAGACCAGGGATGTCCTTACTGCTGGGACTGCAGGTGTGTGTCACCACACCTGGCCTTGGATTGTGTGTTTGGAGAGAACATGTGTTTCTTATGGGGACTGTTTTGCTCAGTTGTGATCCTGGAAGTCTGGACCCATTCAGATCTCCTACCATTGTCCAGCAGGAGCCAGGCAAGCTGCTCTAACTATAAGGCTTCGAACATTGGTTCTGAGGAATGCCCCTGCTTCCCACATGTCCCCATCAGGAATGTTTCCTTAGTAAACACTGGTGAAATGGCCACTGTGCTTTGAGGGACCAGCATTGAGCAGAGTGACAGACACAATGGACTTGGGTTCTGGCCTTCCCTCTTAAAGCTAAAGGTGAAACACCTTACCTGATCCAGCTGTCCCTGTGGATTCTCTGGGTGTGCACGAACCTGCCCGCTCTCCATCAGACCTTCCCAGGCCCCTGGAAGCATGGCGCAGGCAACCCCTGGAGTCAGGCACCCAGGGCAGGCAGTGCAAGTGTGTTCCTAGCTTGCTGTGGTCTCTATGATCAGACAGAGTAAATAGAGAGGGGGATTGCCTGGATGGGATCATTCAGACTCAGGGTAAAAGTCCAGCATCTCCTTATCTTGATCTTTCCCTTCCAGTGACCTGGAGCCATTCCCATAGGTGATGCCCATGCCAGGAGCCAGGAGCACTATATAGAAGGGAGAGGGATGCCTGGTGATCAGTCAGGGTCTCAGCATGTAATCAAGGCTGGCCGGGATCTCATTATGTAGTTCAGACTGGGCTGGAACCCACCATCCTCCTGCCTCTGCCCCACAGACGATGGGGTCACTGGTGTTGAAGGGCTGCTTTATCCATTGTGCTGATGAACCGCCATGCTCAGCTGAGTTAGGGCATAGGTGCCCCCCCCTCCCCCAAGAGCAGCTCAACACTCTTTACTTCTTACTGAAGCTATTCTCAGGGACCCTCAATTTGGGACAGTAACTGGGGGGTTATCCCTGCAGTCCATTGGAGCTGCCACCCTTTCTCCGCAGAGCCTGACAGGTCATACATCCCCTGTGGAGAGTGTCCGCCTCAACACCCCTGAGGAGCTCATCGTAGCCGGTTCCCAGTCGGGCTCCATTCGTGTCTGGGACCTGGAAGCTGCCAAAAGTAGGCCTCCCTGCTTACTGTACCTTTGTGTGTGTGGGGGGCACTTCAGGCTCGGAGCATTGGGCTGCCACCTCCAGGAGGTCTGGGTTCTTTGTTCCTCCAAGCACTGACCAGAGTGGGTAGCGTGTCGTCCATAGCACTCTGTAAGTCCAGCAACAATGGGCACTGCCATCCCCCAAGTGCTAACATGAACAGTAAGGTATGTGTGTTATATGTGTGTATTTGGAACCTGGAAGGACATCACTGGAGGGGATATCCTGCAGGTAGGTGAATAAGTGGATGGCCGTGTGGGAAGAGCCACTGAGATCCTGGGAAGCATCCCACATCAGGGTAGATGTTGGGTGGCTGGATCTTCTGTTTGCCCCCCTTCCCTCTGTCACATACTTTGAAAAGTCCATGTCAACTTGAACCTTGGTGGCATGAGGAAGTCTTACCCTGTTCAGGGGCCTCTGCTTCTCCCACTGTTGTGCCCATCAATACCACCCCTTTCCTAAACGTATGGTGTCACACTTTAACAAAACAAGTTGGTCCCTTACAATGGTGCCTGCCTAAAATCCCAGCATTCAGGAAGCTGAGGCAAGAGAATAGCTGTGAAATCGAAGGCCAGCCTAGTCTATGGTGTATTAGCCCACTGCAAACAAACAACCCTCAAATAAAAAAACATACCTCTGCAATGAGAGACAGGGCTTGGCTCTCAGCAGCTGCCCAGACCCGAGCCCATTGCCCCCACTTCTCTTGCTGTCCTTGCAGTGACACCATTTATATGGTCAGTGTTTGTGCTGTAGGGACCCCGTGTGTTTCTTTCTGTGACCTGGTTTCCCTAGAGTGAACAGTTGCTCCTTTTTCCTTGTGCATTTTCAAAATCCCTGTCAAAATCATCATTGCTCATCATTACCCATCATTACAAGGCACTGCTAGATGGGTCAGCTTTGACCAGTCCTGCATTCCGGCGCTCTCTTCCTCAGTACTTGGGAGCCCTGGAGCTGCAGGCTAGCCCATCACCCTCACCTCCTCACCTTGTCTTTGCTGTTGTGAGACCTATAATGTCCTCTTCTGTGGCTTCCTGCTCTCCAGATGCTCTACTAGGAAAAGATGGAGGGAGCTGGGTGTGGTGTCACCAGGACGAGCCCAGGACACAGAGGCAGGAAGATTGCCTGTTCAAGTCCATCCTGTCTCAAAATGCAGGGGCAAGGGATACAGCTCAGTGGTAGAGCTTGCCTGGCATATGTGAGGCCCTGGTTTGATCCCTGGCTCTAAACGTGAATGGCAGGCACAGTATTAGGAACCCTCTATGACTGAAAGTGACTTTATCCTATCTCTGTTCTTTAGAGTTCAAGTGTAGAATTCTATTGGAGATAATTTTCTATTTATTTATTTATTTATTTATTTATTTATTTATTTATTTATTTATTTATTTATTATGTATACAATATTCTGTCTGTGTATATGCCTACAGACCAGAAGAGGGCACCAGACCCCATTACAGGTTGTTGTGAGCCACCATGTGGTTGCTGGGAATTGAACTCAGGACCTTTGGAAGAGCAGGCAATGCTCTTAACCACTGAGCCATCTCTCCAGCCCTGGAGATAATTTTCTAGTGGAATTTTGAAGGTGTCAACACGATGCTTTTAGGTTCCAGAGTTACTGGCAGAATCTGGTGCTGCTTTTCGCTGGTCCATCACATGGGATCTGCTTCTCTCTTCCTTCTTCCTCCCTCAGTTTGTAGCAGGCGTCCCAGCCTCGAGGGTACAAGCCCTTCTGCGGACGTGTTCTCACATCTGAGCTTGGACCTCACAGGTTCTTTTTGGTCGAGAAACTCACCCTGGGGTGTGTCACACAAAGTTCCGCCTTCTCTGTGGATGCTACCAGCCCCAGTACCCCCCAGCTTTGTCAGAAGAAACTGGAATTTGATGTGGAATACCTCCTCTCTGCAGTATTGACAGCTAACTAGGCATGTTTTACCATCCATGTTCAGGACAACCTCAGGAGATCCAAGCAGAGTTGGTTTGCTCGCCTTGGGGGCCACCTGCTACAGCTCAGAGGTCCCAGCCTTCTTGTCCAATGAGAACTCCCTGAGCTTGGCTGAGCCTAAAAGGCCCTTCTGGCACAGGCTGCTACAGAACACAAGCCTTTGGCATGCGTGCCTGGCAGTGAGTTTAACTTGGTTCAGGAACATTGGTGGTTTTGTGTTGTGGCCCTTAGGAAAGATGATATCCCTTAGTCCTCAGGAGTGGCTGTACATGGTGATGGTGTTGAACAAAGAGCCCAGGACACCTTTATGACAAACAGTTGTGCACTGGGTTTCAGCAGCGCCTCTTTTTCCAGGCCACGCCAGGCATCAGAGCTTGTATTTATCACTGGTGTCAGGTTCTGACAGAGAAGCAGTCACTCCCCGGGAACCTCGGCTTCAAATTGGATCCCAGTGAAGATCTCCACTCTTCACGCATCACCAAAGAGCCAAGGGTTAAAGAGAAAAAGCTGCAGAGACACAGCCCACTCTGGACTTCCGCAGCCGCTGTGCTCCCCCCTGGGAGCCGCTGCCTCCCCCCCCTCCCCAGCCGCTGCTCTCCCCCTGGGAGATGAGCATGATCCCTTTACATAGCGAGGTGGAAATGGATGTTACAGCCTGTTGGCAGGGCCCCCCATTTTAACAGATGGACAGACAGACCATCAAGGGCACAGGACTCAGTGAAACCCTGAGGCTGTCAGTCGTAGAACCTGCATCTTGAATCCTGGTGCCGGGACCCTGCCCTCAGGAGGAAGAGCTAAGATCTCAGGACTGCTGCTACCCCAGATGTGGGCATCGGGAGTGAGAACCCAGAGAAACTTCAGGGACACAGGGGCTCTGAGAGCCACAGTTAACACCAGGCAGAGGCTGAACACTCCACAGGGAGACCATGGAGGTCCCTACATGTGCAGGCAGCTTCCTGTCTCCTCTACTCCACAGGCCCTAGAGCTGTGACCAAGGCTAGACATCCCCTGGGAGAGACAAGTAAGGGCAGAAGTCATGACAGAAGAATGTGGTCCTGCCAGCTCTCCATAGTGCTGGGAGCTAAGGGCGCAGGCCTGTAGATCCCACAGGAAGGCACCCTTACCTCAAGAAGCTGGCCTGTGTTGGGTAAGCCCCACCACGGCTTCTTGTGCCTGAGTTTCCCTTGCTGTGGCAACGAGGTGAAAGATGGCTAGGGCAGCATGTTGCCCAGGCTTCCTGAACTTCCAGCAGTGCAAGATAGCTAAGGAACAGGGGAAGCCAGGGCTCAGTGTGGGTGTAGTGGAGTCGGACATGCACTTCAAGGATGAGTCAGGGACCTTGGCAAGGTCCTCAGGCGTGAAGAGGAGGTATCTTCCCAGCTGTAATGTCTGTCTGAAACTGAACATGGAGGTGAGATGGACGGTGGGCCTGGGCCTCAGGACGGACACTGGCTAGGGCCGCCATTCCCTCTGTGCTGTTCCTGCCTGGGCAGCTCTGGCTGCACTTCACTCCTGAGGCCCTGGTAGGACGTCTCACCATCCACCCACCTCCTGGCACTGAGCTAACATAGTCAGCTCGCTGAACACCAGAAATGATCAGCGGGTGCACAGTGACAGGGGACGCCAGCCAGCCATAGCCCTGAGCAGTGTATCCTCGCTGAGCCCACAAGAGGGAGAAGACGCGGGCTGTGAGGTCTGAGGAGGAAGAGTGAAGAGACTGGAGGAGGTGAAGGCAGGCCTCCGGGAGGAAACTAGGGCTGCACAGTCCCACTCTGAAGTACTTGGTGTTCATTTTAGTTTTCATTGTAAACCAGCCTGAAGGTCCGAGGGGCCTAGAGACGGCCTAGACTCACACAGCAGTTCTGGAGCAGAGCCGGAACTGATCTTAGTTTTGTCAGGCCACTACGCCAATGGGTGGATTCTCCAGCAGTTACTCAGTTCATCTGTGCTTGGACCTTTACGTACCTCTCCCTAACACAAGAGCTCACTACCTGCGAAACCTTGGTGCAACCTAAGGAGAGCTGGACTCTATATACCCCTTGGCTTACCATAACTCTTGGGCTGGGGAGCTTTATTTGGTCAGTGGAAATATAAATGTTCCAAAAAGCTACCTGTAATACTCCGAGATACAAAATTTGCCCCTGGCCTGCCAGGCCTTAGTGGATTAGATGTATCCCCAAGGCAACAATACGTGATTAGTCTGCTCCTGGCTGCCTCTCCCTGGATCTTCCATTTGTATTGGCTGTAGGGCCATGTGTAGGTGCCATCTGACTGGGCATTGTGAGTCCCAGCCATATCCTCTTGCCCATGGCTGTTATCCACTTGATGCTGTCCCTTGTCTTCCTGGACTCTTTAGCCAAGCAGCTCCCTCAATTGTAGCCTCTGCTCAATCCTTGGTACTGTCCTGGGGTTATTTGCCCTGCATAACAGCCCATGGACACATGGCCTGGACCAAGCACCATTGTGGCGGCTGCTGCTCAGGGACCTTGGCACACACAAGCTATGGGTAATGCTATGCATTTTCTGGGGACTTGAGTAGTGACAGAAATGGCTATAGAACTGTTAGAGTGGCCCAGTACTGGCTGATCGCCCCTATTTTCCTATTGGCATTCCAGTTTCTGTGCCAAAGGGTACACACAGATGGGCTTGGCAGCATGCTGCTGGCCAGCTAGCATTTACATGGCTCTATTTTTGCTTTGTTAGTTCTCCGCACACTCATGGGGCACAAAGCCAACATCTGCAGCCTGGATTTCCACCCCTATGGCGAATTTGTGGCCTCAGGTTCCCAGGACACAAATATCAAGGTAAGGTACCACTGTGCCTATGTCAAGTGTAAGGGAATCCTTCTTCCATGGCAGAATCCTGGGGACAGAGGACCCATGGACTCTGGTCAGACACTTTCAACTTGGGATGCCCAGCTTGAGTAAGCCTTCCAGCCTTTCTTTTTGGGGCTGTCATGACCTGGAGGTATCCAGAGGCCTCTCTACTCAAAGCTGCAGAGTACCCTCTGGCCTACCCTCCAGGGCCATCACAACCTCTCATGATCCACCCTGCCTACCCACACCCCTGCTCTCTCTCCTACAGCTCTGGGACATCAGGAGGAAAGGCTGTGTCTTCCGATACAGGGTAAGCATGGCTTGTGTCATATGTCACATATGATCTTATGTGACATGAGTCACAGCATGGGTCCATACCACAGTGGGCCTCGGGGGCTGCAGTCCATTGCAGGTTAAACCTCAAAATACACCTGAAGTAATGCAGTGCCTTGGGTGGTCTGTCTGGACCCCCAACTTCCCACCAATCCCCAGAGTCACACCTGTTAAGCTACTCCATGATCTGCATTTGCAATCAGGTAGCTAGCTGGTGTCCCTGGGTGCAAGGCTTTCTGTTCCTAGGTGTGTGGCAGTACTGTGAATGACAGAATCCTTCTTGGAAGAGACCATAAAATACTTTTAGGATGTAACAGACTGCACAGTTGTGATTTCTTAGAGGCCTGGGAGTCTGGCCACATAGAAGTGTCTCTCATGTCTCCCAGCAGTAACTATGCATCCTTTTTGAGCCTGGTCCTTAGGAAGGCCCTGTGTTTCAGGGCAGCCATTGGGGATGGGAAGGTGCGGTGGGACCCAGGCCCCTCCAAAGAGCTTGGTTCTTTTCATCTTCCTCAGGGACACAGCCAGGCTGTGCGGTGTCTCCGGTTCAGCCCTGATGGGAAGTGGCTGGCCTCGGCAGCAGATGACCACACAGTGAAGGTAACTCCTGACCCTAGTGTGCAGGCTGGGCCCAGAGGGATGCTGATCATACCCAGACTGTGTCCTCACCTCACTGTTAACTGGGCGTATGGGTCCCCAAACTTGTTGAGAGTAGAGGGAGCTCAGGCCCAGAGCCAAGGGTCCAGCCTGGCCCTTAACCTCTTTCCATCCTGCTCCAGCTCTGGGATCTGACAGCTGGCAAGATGATGTCTGAGTTCCCTGGTCACACAGGGCCTGTGAACGTGGTGGAGTTTCACCCCAATGAGTATCTCCTAGCTTCTGGCAGCTCTGACAGGTGAGGAGGAATAAGGCGCATTGCCTGACAGTAGTCCCCACCTTCTCTTACCCCATCATATGCCTGAAAGCCTATGTGGGCTAAATTTAAGCCAGGATTAGTTCCTGGTCCCATTTCTCCCAGGCTAGAGTCCTGGTCTTATACTTTCCTGGCCTGTTAGGACCCACACCCCCTAGCGGAGCACAGTGCAGGGAAGCTACCTGTAGGGCTGTCAGGACCAGCCTAGGTCATTTTACCCTCTGCACGCACAGGGCCATCCCTGCCCCAGACATCACTCCTAGTGCCCCTTCAGGGAGGGTCCTGGAGAGGCCCTGGACAGCATGAGGGACTGGCTTCCTGTGGCCACCTTTGTAGGACGATCCGCTTCTGGGATCTGGAGAAGTTCCAGGTGGTGAGCTGCATTGAAGGGGAGCCAGGGCCAGTCAGGTACGTAGAGCACATGGGCCCCTCACCTGCGCAGTGTGATGTCGGTAAGGGTGATCTTCCCTGCCCCTGCCTCTCCTCTGTCCTGGGCTCGCCATCTCTCTGGGGGTCAGGTACAGTTGACTGACAGCCAACTCTCACCTGGCCTAGGAGTGTCCTCTTCAACCCCGACGGCTGCTGCTTATACAGTGGCTGCCAGGACTCGCTGCGCGTCTACGGTTGGGAGCCTGAGCGCTGCTTTGATGTGGTCCTTGTCAACTGGGGCAAGGTGGCTGATCTGGCCATCTGTAATGACCAGCTGGTGAGTGTCAAGTTACCCATCCCTCCCCCTGCCCCTCAAGCTTCCCTTCCACCTTCTACTGGGCCTCCTGGGTTCTGGCCCCACCCCACATCAGCTCTACCTGTCCTGCAGATAGGAGTGGCCTTCTCCCAGAGCAATGTCTCCTCTTATGTGGTGGACCTGACGAGAGTCACCAGGACAGGCACTGTGACCCAGGACCCTGTGCAGGCTAGCCAGCCTCTGACACAGCAGACCTCCAACCCTGGTGTCTCCCTCCGCCGCATCTATGAGCGGCCCAGCACAACCTGCAGCAAGCCTCAGAGGTAGGTGCTCGTGGCTTTGGCAGGGTGCATGTCCCAAGGCGGCTCCTGCATACTCAACCCTGGGCCTCACTGAGGATGCTGGCCTCTTCTGCTTGACTCTACACGCCAGGGTAAAGCACAACTCGGAGAGTGAGCGGCGCAGCCCCAGCAGCGAAGATGACAGGGATGAGCGTGAGTCCAGGGCCGAGATCCAGAACGCTGAGGACTACAATGAGATCTTCCAGCCCAAGAACAGCATCAGTGAGGCCACTCTCTCTCCCACCTCACAGCCCAACTCCTCGCTGTGGCTGTATCCCCTAAACCTTACCTCCACTCCACATTTTTGTGCTGGGCTAGTTTCTAAAAAGGGAACCTGGACATTTGCAGCAGAGGTCCAGCAGCTACTCACTGTGACCCCCTACCCTGCTTGAAACCAAGAGGGCCTATAGGTGCATATGGGCTCGTGGGGTCAGGAACATGTGCTAGGGGATCACCTTCTAGCCATGTGTCTATCTTGATTAAGACCTTGGCCACACACAAAGCCTGTTCCCAGAGAGCTTACGGGAACCCAGTTATCAGCCCCTTTGCCTTGGCAGGTCGGACACCGCCTCGGAAAAGTGAGCCCTTCCCAGCGCCCCCAGAAGATGGTGAGTTGGGAATAGCTGGCCTGAGGACCAGGCCCACCTCTCACTGCAGCCCCTAGCCTACCCAATTAGATCTTGTCCTGTGCCTGCCTACCATGTACCTAGCACACAGAAGGCCCTGGAGGCAATTTAAGTAAGGCAGGCAGTGCCTCCTTCAAGCCTATGCCTGATTGCCTGGAGAGAAACAAACACAGGTGGACTGCCCATGGAGTGTGTGCCACTGAGGACTGGGTTTACTATAGATACAGGAAAGCAAGACTCCGAAAGGACTGAGGGCTGGTGAGCAGAGGCTAGGCAGGGCTGGGGGTAGAGAACCAGAGGATCGGGACCCAGACCTGGAGCAGGAGCCAGAGAGCCAAGCTGCAGGCCAGACCCATAGAGCCCTGGCCAGGAGTTTGGTACTGAAGAAAGGGACCATCCAGTCTGCTTTGGGATAGCAAAGGGTCCATCTGTAGCAGCATCTCTATCCTCCTGGCTCCCCTTGGGGACCCAGTGCTGCTTTATTTTAGTGAGGCTGTTCTTCTGAGAAGCTCTCCTTGTTTCCTGCTCACCCCCACTCATCTGCTGCCCTCTTCCTGTACTCCATTCTTAATGGCAGAATTCCCCTGAAGCTGCTGGGTCCCACCTCCACACACCCAAGGACAGCCCCTGCCTCAGCCCCCCCCCCCCCAGGATGCCTACCTGCTGCAGATCTCCCTGCGCCCAGCTCCCTGTCCCCGTCCGCCTGCTGACACCTGCTCCTTCCCAGCTGCAGCTGTCATGGAAACCCTTCCTGATCTCTTCTCACCAGGTCCTTCTAGTCTGATAGTGAGCTTTTCTTTCTACTCCTAGACACAGCCACAGCAAAGGAGGCCTCGAAACCTAGCCCAGCCATGGATGTGCAGCTGCCGGTGCCAAATGTATGTCTGAGCAGAGAGGATTCCTGTGGGTCTGAGCCAGGGTGGGGACCTTCCTGTCAGGAGCTGTGGGAGGACTCGGGCTGACGTAGCTGAGCCTCTGCTCCCTGCAGCTCGAGGTCTCAGCCCGACCTCCAGTCTTGACTTCCACTCCTGCACCCAAGGGCGAGCCTGCCATCATCCCTGCCACACGGAATGAGCCCATTGGCCTAAAGGCCTCTGACTTTCTGCCTGTGAGTGGAATTGCCCAAGAGGTGGGGTTGAGGGCTAAGAGGAGAATGGAGTGTGCTATCTGCTCCCGTGCCAGCATCTGGGTGTCTCCTCATAGGCCGTGAAGGTCCCCCAGCAGGCCGAGCTGGTGGATGAGGATGCCATGTCACAGATACGGAAAGGCCACGACACCATGTGTGTGGTACTTACCAGCCGCCACAAGAACCTGGACACTGTACGGGCCGTGTGGAGCACGGGAGATATCAAGGTAAAGGTGACTTCTTAGCCCGTTGCTTGGGCTTTAGGCTGGACAGAGAAGAGGCCATGCAGTGGGACCCTGGGGTACGACAGCCTTGTGGTACCCCTGTAGCCAGCTTCCATCAGTTGAGCGCTGATGTCAGGCTGTGCCCCACCCTCCTTGTTGGTGCAGTCTGTTAACATGCTCCAACCCTGTCTGCTTCCATCCTGTGCCACCCTCTTAACGGAGCTTGTCTGCAGACATCAGTGGACTCCGCAGTGGCCATCAATGACCTGTCTGTGGTGGTAGACCTCCTGAACATTGTCAACCAGAAAGCGTAAGTGGCCTCAAGAAGAGAAGGGGGTGGTCAGGGCTGGCTGGTGGCATCACACCCAGCTCTCTTTCTAGCTCACTGTGGAAGCTGGACCTGTGTACCACAGTGCTGCCACAGATTGAGAAGCTTCTGCAGAGCAAGTATGAGAGGTACGGAGCCCCTCCATCCCCGGAAGCCATCAGTGGAGTAGGCACGTGTGTGCATGTGCCCCGCCTGTGGAGGACCCCTCTCTGTCTCCCATCTATGTATGACTCCATCTCCTTTGCTCCTGAAGCTATGTCCAGACTGGGTGCACCTCCCTGAAGCTGATCCTGCAGCGGTTCCTGCCCCTCATCACTGACATTTTGGCAGCCCCACCTTCTGTGGGTGTGGATATCAGCCGGGAGGAGAGGTAAGGGGCATGATGCATGCTGCCCTCAGCCTCCGTTGTGGGTAGGTGTGCCCAAACAGCCCGCAGTGAACACTGCCAAGTGGCTCAGGATGTATGGGTATGGCCGAAGCATGGGTTCCTCCCTGGTCTTGCTTGACCCTCCACACTGGCATGGCTTGGGAGACTTCTTGTGCTCTTAGGAGGTGCTGGAGTGGTTGGTTAGGGAGCGAAAGCCCTAGGCTTGCCGGCATCCTGGCAGGTGGGGTGGCCTCCGTCCTCAGCTGCTGCCTCTTGGCCTACAGGCTGCACAAGTGCCGACTCTGCTTCAAACAACTCAAGAGCATCAGTGGCCTCGTCAAGAGCAAGTCAGGTCTGAGTGGCCGCCATGGCAGTGCCTTCCGTGAGCTGCACCTGCTCATGGCCAGTTTGGACTGAGGAGCTTACCGGTGGGTCTTACACTCTAGTTCGCTGTATGCCTGTGGCCCATGAGCCTCAGCTTGGCCTCCACTCTTGCCTTGATGGCCATCCTGGAGGCAGCATCGCCAGCCCACTGACCACAGTTGTGGACTTACAACTTCCTCTCCAGCAGCAGCTGCACAGTCTTGCTTCTCAGGGCAACTCCAGCCTCGGAGCTGCTGCTGCTGTAACTTATCAGGCAGATTTATTAAATGTATAACTGTTCCTGACTTCCTTATAAGAGATATCCTCTGGCTGTCCCAGACACCATGGCCTGGAGGTTTGTGGAGGCTGAGACTATCCTCCTCTTCCCAGTGCAGCTTCTGGATGTGGCCAGCAGAGGACAGCAAAGGGCTGCCTGGTCAGCTTGACTCTGGGGAAGGGGAAAGGTGTATCTTACCCACACTCCCAGTTGTCCTTGGGCTCCTTTGAGGCCAGTGGATGGATGTCCAGCCCAATGACTGCATAGCCAGAGGGCAGGACCCCGGCCTTATGGCTAGCTACCACTAGGTTGGCTAAGAGCCATTAACCCTCCCTCTGACCTCTAGATGCCTTGAGGACTAGACCAAGATGTTGGATGACGAAGACTAGAGTGGCTTTCAGAGCCCACAGGAATCTCTGCGCTTCCTGGCTGGATGAGAACCAACCGCTGCCCTCCAGGACAGCTGTTGATGTGCCTAGCAAGACGTCGGGGCCAGGCACAAATGTGTAGGTAGGGAGTGGGGTCATTACTAGTGGCCACAGTTCCAAAGACTGGGAGCAAAGGCCAGCCCAGGGTGAGCAGTGAACTGACAAACCTGACAGCTCCCTGTAACATGGAAGTGAGACCACGATGGGATGGGACAATGGTTGTTACAGGTACACATGGGGGTCTTCATAGTTGAGATCATAACCAAAATGATAGACAGGCATGGGGACAGGAAGACTCCTGGCTCCCAGTGGTCTTTGGTGGTAGCTTCTAGAGTCTACATGGCCACTTAGTGGGGAGCAACAGGGCATAAAATGTCCACTCTCCATGATCCATACACAGGGTCTCCCAGTACCAATGACTCAGAGTATGCTCATGTAAAAAGACATTAATTTTAATAAGTAAAAATGGCTAAGCTTCCAAAAGTTCTTAAATAGGATTTGGGGAGAGGAACATGTTGAGAATCAGTGGGCAGGGAGAGTGCCTGGTGTCAGACAGATGAGCAGGACCCAGTCCTGTCCACTGGCCTCTGCCAGCCATAAATACAGCCCAGACCCCTGACAGGGTGCGGGCTCCTATATACACCTTAGAACATTTATATACACACTCCAGTGAGGGACCCCCTCCCTAAGGAGGGTAAGCAGAGATGCTCTTGCTCTCCCCAGCCCCCAGCTGGTTCCTCAGCCTTCCCCACCAGTAGGGATCACCCTCCCTGCAAGGGCTGGACTTGTATGGCTTCAGCCTACCAGGCAGAATACCATCCCCACCCTTCCAGAAGCCCACGTTTGGGTGCCTAGAGCCACACACAGACTCGCTTCCTTCTGAACATGTTTCTCTGGGGAGAGGCAGGGCAGGAGAGCCTCCACACAGGCCTCCATCTCCTGCATCCATGATGGTGTTGGAGCAGGTAGCCAGACCACAGGGCCCAGCTCCAGGCCTGGCAGCGTAGCACATCCTCACACAGGCACTGGCCTCAACTTCCCTGAAAAAGAAGGGTGCTCTCAGCCTCCTGCCTCAGCAGGCGTGCCCACAGCAGATGCAGAGCAGGAGGCCAGCAGAAGCATATGGACAGCAGGCAGCGGAGGACAGGCCTGGCTCTGTACCACGCAGCCCTAGCAGAGCCCTGCACCAATAGCAGACAGCAGGCAGGCAGCCCCAGGCCGCTGGCCCACACTCACCTGGCGACTGCAGCCCCAGCCGTCAGGCTGAAATCAAAGTGATAGACATCTCACTTGCGGAGTTTTGACCCAGCTGCCACCACCCCTTTTGGACCCAGTGAGTGGCCTGGCCTCCAAATGATGAGGCAGGAATCCCGGGTCACAGCCCTGTGATGGGGCCTCTTTTCCGCTGGGGATGGCAGGACTGCTTTGTGGGAGGTGGGGGGCTCTGCTGGGGTGAGGGCTCCTTTGTGCACAGCATGGGCCTTGAGTAGGTAGCACGTGCTAGGAGTAGGAGCTTCTAGGGCCAGATTCTTTGTCACCCTCTCCAGGGGCTTGGGACTCAGTAAAGCAGTTCTGCCTTCTGTCCAGAGCAGGTAAGGCAGGGAGACCATTTCTAAATGTGGTTTTGGGGTATTTGATGGAACCCAGGACTTCCCACATGCTAGGCAAGCAGCTTCCCTTTGGGGGAACAGTGTCACTATATAACCTTCACTGGCCTAGAACTCACGTGTAAAATATGCTGGCCCAGAACTTGCAATCTTGCCTTTGCCTCCCAAACACTGAGGTCAGGCACAAGTTACCATGCCTGACTTTACCTCCTTTTTAAAATTCCATTTAGAGACTGCATTGGCCAGGCAGACCTCTTGTTTCAGCCTCCCAAGCAGTTGAGACTACAGGTGGGGGCCGCTAGGGCTGGCTCATAGGGTTTTTCTTCCCTTTTTAAAACAGCTTATCTAGGAAAGGGCAGCCTGTCAACGTGGGAAAGGTCGTCCTCCTGCCCTCCCATCCCAGTCCTCTCCCAGACAGGCTTACCTGATGGCTGCAGCTTCCTTCGGATAGAGCCTGGGCGGCTGTTGGTCCCAGAGCCAGGGGCAGAGTGGGCTCGCGCTGTTGGCTGTGGTGTCTGGCAAGCTGGCTCCCACTGTGAGCGGAGAAGGCCGGTTGTTGTGGAAGCCAGGGCTGTCCTGGCTCCTCCCCTCCATCCACCTGACAATGTTCCCTTATCTACAGAGACGACTAATGAGAAGTCAGCCCAGGAATATCACCCATGAAGGAGGAAATTAATTTGCATTGCAATCCACAATGCATTGCTGGCCCCCCAAAATAAAGATGGCCTAGAGGGGCCATGGAGCTGGTATAGTGACCCCTTAGCAATCAGAAAACAGGCAGGCAGATCTCAGTGAGTCTGAGGCTTCCTGGTCTACAAAGGAAGTTGTAGGTCAGTCAGAGCTACAAGGTGGGAACCTGCCTCAGAAAGCAAAAGCGCCACTGGGTTCTAGCTTTATCCACCTTTGTGGCAGCTTCTGCCCCCACCACTCAAGCCTGTCAGCCCTGCTCCCTACTCAGAGCCAAGCCCACGGGGGGGAAGGGGAATCCTCCTCTTCTCCCTACCTCCAGATGCTCTTGGCTTGACCAGGAGCCCAGCTCTGTGCGGCGGGACCCAGGGCCCAACTCCACAGAGCGAACTCTCTCAGCAAACTTGAGGGAGTACAAAGTCTCGCTGGTGTTCTTCTCTACTGGGGACACCTAAGGGACAGAGAGTTCAGGTCCAGTCCATGCCAGTTGTCTGCCCCCATGGCTCAGGAGGCGGCAGCATGGTCACTAGAGGATGCTTCTGATCAGGGGAGACCACTGGGGGCAATGAAAATGGCAGAGGCATGGGGAGAGACTTGTGTATTGCATAAGAGTGTTGGCAGGGTCCATGTGGGATTGGGGGAGCTGACAGCCTGGGGACGCCCTTCCTGAACCCCAGACCCTCACCTGCACCACCATGAGAGTCTTGCTGTCACCACTGAGGGAGTCCTGCAGCAGGTAGGTGAGCTTGGAGTTTCGGAAGGGCACGTGGCCCTGTCGGGAACGCAGAGCAGCAATGACGTCCCCCAGGGCAGACAGTGACCTGTTGATGTGCTGTGCCTCTCGCAGGCGGTTGCCTTCAGCCCCTGACTTGCCCACACGCTCGGAACCAGCCAGGTCCACCAGGTTCAGCTTCCCTGCAGGCAGGGCCAAGGACAGGTCAGCACTGCTAAGGATAGCCCATGGAGAGTGCTTGACCGGGGTGCCCACTGTGTGTCTCACCCGTGGTCCGGAGGCCTGTGCTGCAGTCCACACCGCGCACTGTGACAATGAGCAGAGCGTGGGAGCGGGAGCTGTGTTCGTTCAGGTTGGTGAACTCTGTGGTGCGATTGTTGTAGCCAAACTCAAACACCTGGGAGGCAATGGGGCTCCTTTGGAAAGTGTTTGAGACAGTGTCTTGCTAGGCAGCAGACTGGTTTCAGATTCACAATCCTCCCGCCTTTTCCCTTCAGATGAGGACACAGGCTTCCAGAGGCCTGGGGACCCCTCCAAACTGCACAGTCAGGTGGTGACAGAGCCCACATCTGAGCCAGGCCTGTCCTCCAGAGCAGCTGGTGGGCAAGGTCTCCCCGCGCATCCCATACTCCTTACCTTGTTGATGTCATCCACGCTCTGCACCTGGAACTCAGTCAGCCCTGGCACATAGAGCTGCCCGCTGCCATCTGGGCACAGCCGGATCTCCAGCTTCTCCTGAGGCTCCTTCCCCAGCAGGTCTCTGGGGGGACAAGCAGGACACTACTTCTCCCTCCCACTCTGGCCTCTGCTTGCATTGCACCCAGTCCCTAGCCTGGACTCTGCCCCCACAATCAATCTTGGACAGTGGCACTGCTGACCTTTCCTCTTCTGTGGAAACCTTTTCCCCTTTTCTGAGGACAGGGCAGAAGTCCTAAGTAAGGGTGCACGCCCTCTGGTTGGACAGGGATCTCCACCCCCATCCCAACCAGCATAGTGCAGCCCACAACAGGAAAAGGAGCCCAGATAAGGGAGGACTTACCTCCTAGATTTGGTCAAAGTCAGCTCTAGCTAGAGGCTAGACCCAGAGACCAGGAAGCCCCCCCCACACACACACACCATGAGCCCCACAGAACTCTGGCCCGGCCCACCTGAGGACCTCGTTGTAAATCTCCGCTGCGCTGACGGTGATGGTGTACTGCCAGTCAGATGCCTTCTCCTGCACCTCTGAGAAGAGCAGCTGCAGGGCCCGCTGATTAATGCCTGGGTTCTCGGGAGTCCCCTGATGGCAGAAAGAAAGGCCCAGTGGCCCTACAGATGCTTACACAGCATCTGCCACCCCACGCCCCCAGGTACCCTACAGGTGAGCCTCCCTGTGAAGCTGCCTGCTGCATGTTGGCCTGTTCTCAGAATAAATATCAGGGTATTCTACTAGGAATAAGAGTTTCCCTACCTTTAAGGCAGCATTATCCTGCTGCCAGGAAGGTGGTGAGAATGGAAGGAAGCGTGGGGGCAAAGGCCTGGAACGCCTACCCTGCCAAGCACCAGGGCTTAGGCTGAGCATCTTTCTAGCTCTCCTGTCCGGCTCAGCAGTCTCTTTACTCAGAACTCAGGGTGTGGGGATTAGTGGAGAGATAACAGGTGCCCAATGGCCTGAGCAGGACCCAACAAGCCGTTTTCTGCCAGCTCCCCTGTCCTATGTGGGGAGTCCACAGTGACCCCTGGAGAGCCAGAAAACTACCAACAAGGCAACACCCAACAGGGCTGGAGTTTTTGTATTACTCCATAGTCAAGATTCCTCAACACTGGGCTAGAGTGTTGACTCATGCCTTTAATTCTAGCACTCAGGAAGATCTCTGAGTTCAAGGTCAGTCTGGCCAACATAGTAAGTTTCAGGATAGCCAGGGCTACATAGAGACCCTGTCTCAAAACAACAGCAACAAAAAAAATAAGTAAATTCCTCAACTTAAGTGACCCAGTCCTTGCTTACAAAGACTCTGGGCACATGGCACGGATAAAGCCCTTCTCTTAGAGTCCAGCTTCCCACAACTATAGTCACGTAGGTAGCAAGTCTCTCCCATGGCCCAGGAACCCCCTGAGGGCTAATATCAAGCCTCATTCATCATAATATCCTGGGAATCCTCAAGCCTAGTCTGAGGCAGCCACACTATAGGAAAAGAGCTCGGAATATACGCAAGGAAGGAGTCCTCTGATGTCTGTCTCCACTTCCTAGAGACATGCAAGCCTATGGGGCAGGCTCCTGGAAAGGAGATGCTTGTTTTTGCAGGCCTGGTACCATGGAGTCAATGCAAGGAACAGCAGCCCAGGGTGGTTGTGAGAATAAGACAAAGCATACATTGTGCAAAACCCAAAGATCATGGAAGGAAGCTAGGTCCCTAAGCCCGTTCCCACCGGGCACACACCTACCTCCATCGTATATGTCTTGCCGGCACCTGTCTGGCCATAAGCAAAGATACAGACATTGAAGCCATCGATACAGGAGGTAATGAGGGCCTGTACCTCTTGGAATACCTGCGGGGACACAGGGCAGGGACCAAGGGGCTGCCAGTGCTGCTGGCACATGGGGCCCCACACCCCAACTCCAGCCACCTCCCAGCCAAGGCCTCTATCAATGAGAACCAGGTCACTGTAAGGATTTAGCCACTATCACCAGGGCAGGGTTTGGGGCCCAATCCTAGCTTATACATTCTCAGGGAAGACTTGATCCAACCAAGGCAGAGGCTAGCATGTGCCTAGCACATTCTCTGGCTTGGGCCTGCCTGACCCCCAGCAGGAAAGAGATGTGGGCCAGACAAGGCTAGAAGGCTGAGAGGAGTGTGAAGCTGTCACTCCCATGGAGTTCATGTTGCTCAGCCTTGGCACTGGGGGCGTCAGGGACAGTGGGGAGTTCCAGAAAGTCCCATGGTACTGTCATAAGAAAGGAACTCAAGGCAAGGGAGGCTACCCTGGGCCTAATGGCTGATGAAGGAGGCCTTGAGGTACAAGGAGCCATGGGTAGTCATGGTCTGTGTGGATCTCCCTAAGGCCTCCAGTTGTACCTTTCCACCCACTTCCTTCCAGATGGACGAAGAGAGATTCCTGCTTCTCCACTCTCACCTAGCCTTGGCCCCTGCCTTGTGTTTCTGTCTTTTCTTCTGCTGCTCCTCCCATGTCCCTGCGAATGCCCTGCAATGGAGCCACACTCACATCCTGCTGTGAGGCCCATGGGGAGAAGACCTTGTCCAGCTCGAAGGACACAGGCTTGCCCTTGTGCAGCAGGTGGATGATGGAGTCGTCATCTGGATCAAAGGTCACAGCATTGGTTGCCTCAGGTCCGTCCCCATCCTCCTTGGTGACTGGCCGGACTCGTGCAATCACCCGGATGTTTCCTAGATTGGTAGAAGATGGAGAAATGAAATGGACAATGCCAGACTGCAGTTCTAGGCAGACCAGTGGCCCAAGAGTCCCATCTTTTATGCAGAGTTCCAGGAGCAACTTACTATTAATCACTCAGACTATTGTATGAATTTAGTACATTTTCTTCCTGAGCAGACAAATTCAGGGTGCTTTGCCCTATGGCTCAGGTACTGAAGCCAGTCTTGGTAACACTCTCTGTGGACTTGAGTTTCCTCATCTATTCAAGGAGCTTGGACTCCATGAACCAAGGGATTTATCTATCAATCTAGAGGGGCACAGGGAATGCTATGTAGGATTTGGGTACCAGAACCAGACAGGGGAAAAAAAACAAGGCAAGAAAAGGGTGGCTGGCAGTGTATCCCAGGGACAGCCAGCTACATGTGTGCTCCCAGCCCTGGTGAAGGGACACTGTAGGGTTCTCTGGTGACTAATCACCACTCTCTTTTCTCCCAGCCAACACGAGCATGGTGAGGGCTGGGGACACAGCTGACTCCCCAGGGTCCGCAACAGCTGGCACAGAGCAGGTAATCTCTAGAGCTCAGGGCAGAGATCAGTGAAGCCCTAGTTTACTACTGCACAGTGCCCTCATATCCCCAGGCCTGGGAGGAACCTGCCATGGGCAAGGGGCTTTAAAGGTAAGTTCAAACCCAAGGTGGACCATTTGCTAGCTGTGTGCCGGGCCCCTGAATCCTTAGCAGCATCACATACAGCCCTAGGAGTAACTGCACACAGCCGAGGATACTCACCCTTCAGCCGCACCAGCTCATTGTGGCATTTCTTGCGCAGCTGCAGTTCCCGGCGGTACTTGCGCAGCAGCTCCTGGTTGTTGCTGTTGACCTCCTCAATGGCCTGGCCAATCTGGGGAGCGTGCACACTACCATCAAAGGCCTGGCTCTGTTAGCTTCCCTTCCCTGGCCACCTGGCCTGATGGCATTACCCTCATCTGCCTAGGCTGAGACCCGACATGTACTATCACAGCAGATCAACCTCTGCCAGCACCCCATCTTAGAGACAAGGAAAACTGAGCTCTAGGCAAAGAAGCAAAGGCCTGGAACTTGAGTACCTGGCTACAGCGAGATTCAGCTCCTCCCAAATAGAACCCTTCCCCTTCCCGCGGAGCTAGGACGTTAAGGAGAGTGGTGATGCCCAGAACACCCTGGGTTTGGTTCCTGGCCGCATCCATGTGTTACTGACACGATTATTTCAAGAACTTACTTCCTTTTCCCAGAATATATCTGTCTCTGCAGAACTGTCATACAAACTTGAGAAGCCAGTGGCTATAAAAGGCTCAGGCACATGGGAGGCCCCTGAAGATTCACTGGCTATTCTCACACTATGTGAGGATGGCTTTAAAAAGCAAAATGGCACTCGGGAGGCAGAGGCAGGCGGATCTCTGTGAGTTCGAGACCAGCCTGGTCTACAGAGCTAGTTCCAGGGCAGGCTCCAAAGCCAGAGAAACCCTGTCT
>NC_022011.1:14084500-14103015 GCF_000317375.1 Microtus ochrogaster | reverse complement strand
CAAAGCCAGAGAAACCCTGTCTCGAAAAACCAAAAAAAAAAAAAAATACAAAAAGCAAAATGAGCACCTAGGGATGAAGCTTGGAGGTAGAGCCTTTGCCTACCAGGAGCAAAGCCCTGGGCTCAATGCTTCTTATAGAAGAAAGAAAGTAAATAATAAACACAGTGAGCCAGGCATGGTGGCAAATGCCAGGAATTACAACACTCAGGAGGATGAGGCAGGAAAATGTAGAGCCAGGGTCTCAAAAAATAAATAAATTATTAAACAAACAAACATAATGGCTATAAGGATCCTGTAGCATGGATGAGAGCTCACGAGAAGAATGTCTTTTGGGAACAAGGCAAGAAGCTGTTGCATAGGGGATCTGAATACAGGTGACTGGCCTCTGCCAGCAAAGTCCCACTGGGTTTGCTCACCTCAGCTTTGACACTCCGAAGAGCCTCCTGCAGGAGCAAGGGGAAGCCCCGCACCTGCCGCTTGAGCCCATTATAGTCGTTGGTGAGGGTCCTCAGTGCAGGCTGCAGCGTCAGCAGGTTGGTCCTGACACCTATGGAGCGAAGGTGTTAGACATCTGGGCTTCCAGGCATGGGGCTGGGCAGAGCCGGCTTCAGGCTCACCTGCCAGGTTCTCGTGTACTGCCTTCATCTCCACCTGGGCCCGTGCAAAGGCCTCCTCAATGGCCCGGTTCTTATCCTCCTCCAGGGACTGCATCTCCTCCAACATCTGCCCGTGTGCCCTCTCCAGCTCCGCCTCATACATGGCAATCTGATGGCCAGGCCAGGAAAAGGTTCAGGAGGGAGTGTGAGAAAGGGCAGGGCAAGTGTGGAGAGGAAGCCCCCGAATCTCCTGAGCTTGAACTATGCCTGGCTGGTGTAGAGGGACGGAATGGCCTGCTTTCTCCACAGGGCTGCGAGTCTGCACAGACATCACCTCCTCGTATTAAAGCACAGTTCCAGCTGGTCTGTGCACATAACAGGTGATAGGCTATGTGCCCCCAAGAAACATGCGCTCAGGAGATTGGAAAAAGCATGGCGACACATGCAGTGGGACCTACTGAGCAAACCTGTGGGCTGCCACAGACAGCCCCTTATGATCACTTTCCTGTGTCCCAGGAGCTCCTGTGACCAGCTCATGTTATAGATGAGGGCACAGAGACTGACCACATGGTCAGGGGAAAGGAGGAACTAGACCCCGAATATGTGGTGTGGAGTCCCCACTACAGCCCTCTTGGCGCGCTCACCTGAGCCCGCAGCTGTACTGTCAGCTGATGGGAGTTCTGCAGCTGCTGCTCCATCTCTTTAAGCACCTGCCGCTGCATGGCCACTTGCTCCTGCAGGTGCTGATTTCGGGTCTGGGACTCGCTGAGGGCCTGCTTGGTCTTGGATGACTCCACCTCCACTGTCTTGATGACGTACTGCAGAGAGGGAAAGACAGAACAGAGCATTGGTAGACGCAGTTGACCCAACAGCCGCTGCTGGTAGAACAAAACCTCCAGGAGCTGAAAGGGTTCTGATTCTGCAGAATGCTGCAGGGCCTACTAGCATCTTCCAAAGGGAAGCCTGACTGAGGCCAGGCTGGGCACAAAAAACCAACAAGAAGGACAGAGACGACAGCAGGTGCACTTGTGCCGAGCATACAACAAGCCCTGTCACAGAGCCTGCCCTGGCAGCGAGCGCGGAAGGAGAGAGCCCTTCAGTCACACACACCTGGCTATCCACTGGGACAAGACCTGCCCTGGGCCCAGGATTCCTTCAAGGCAGCACGACTCACCTTAACCTGTGGGGACTGGGCCCTCAGACTGGCGATAGTCTCGTGGCTGTCCCGCAGGCGCCGGCTGAGCCGCTCCTCCTCCTGTGCTTTCTCAGCCAAGCAGTCCTTGAGCCGCAGCTCCACCTCTGCTAGCCGGTCGGTCTTCTGCTGCACCTCCAGGTTCAGCTCCGACAGCATGCCTTTGTTCTCAGCCACTTCCAGCTGCAGCTGGGACAGCTTGTCACGGAGCTGGGTGCTCTCCTGCAGGTAGTCAAGGCAGACAGGATAGGCGCAGGGCCACGCGGCACAGCTGAGCCCAAAGGCCCAGGGTGGCCGTGGCCTGCCGGCTTACCTGGCTGTGCTCACAGCCCTCGCAGGGCACCACCGGCTGTGCCCGAAGCTCCTGCAGCTCCACCTCACAGCGCCTCAGCTCCTGCTTCAGCTGCTCGTTCTCCACCATCAGCCTGTCCCGGTGCTTTTCCGCGTCGGTGCCTCCCTGTGGAGAGCCGGGGCCCAAAGGAGGCATGAGCAAGGGCACACACCAGGAGAGGTGAGATGAAGCCAGGAGAACAGAGGGAACGTGAAAGGAGGCAAAGAAAGGGGCAGCAGGGAGAGAAAGAGGCCAGGGGCTCAGAAAAACGTCAAGAGAGAGACAGGAAAGGAGGCCGTGAGGCGAGGCAGGCCTGCTCCCTGCTGCCTTGCTCCTTTCAGTCTATTTTCCTGAGTGTGAAAGTGACACAGAGTCACATTAATGCAGAGTTCACACTCCTGTTCTACGTCAGCAAAGACGTAGATCCAGCCCCCTGCTCTGTGGTGAGAAGTGACAAGCCTTTGACACAAGGCAGCCTAAGTTCAGGTAGGGCATGGGGACCCAACCACACTGAGGTGGGATCCTCTGCTTGGCATCCACCACTCCTCCTCAAAATGGCACTGGGGTCTCACCAGTTCTGATCGTAGTCGGCTCACTTCCTGGGCCTGGCTAAGGAGCTTTTCCTTCAGATGCTCCACCTGTGGGCACAAGCCAAGAGCACTGTGAGCCCAGGTCCTCACCACCAGCCCACACCCAGTCTGCTTGCCCAGCTCCAGTGATAGCCAGTGTGGCCCCTCTGACCCCAGGACCTCAGGTTTCCCTGTGTTCAAGCACCAGGCTATGCCTGGAACTCTGGTAAGCTGCCCTGTTTCCAGCGACCTGCAATGCCCACTCCCTGCAAGAATGTGTCAGCCATGGCCCTGCAGGAAGGCCTGGAGAGGAACTCTTAGGAAATTCAGGACCCCTCACTGGCACAGGCCCTTCAGAAGTCCCTGGGCTCAGCCTTGCCCAGCCCCCAGCATTTTCCACCTTGGGGAGCTTCTAGTGAATGGGCCCGTGAAACTGTCTTCTGCAGCCAGGACCTTGAAGAACTGTGACCAGGAAGATGGGCATGAACATGGACAAGCAAGATACTCAGTGAGGGGTGGTGACAATGCCTTGGATAAAAATCCTAGGACAGTGACCCTTCCTTGAGCTGCCCCCAACAGGATAGCATCCCTGAAGGCCCCAGACCCTGAGCCTATATTAGTCTGCCTCAGGAAGCCCCCTAGGGAACAGGCTTGGCAGATAAGATTCCGGGCAGCAGAATTTGCCAGGGCATGTTGAGTTTCTCCTCAGAACATTCTCTAGATGACTGTGTCACCTTGGAAAAGAAGTGGAGAGTCAAATGGACGTTGGTGGGTTAGGAGGCTTATATATCTATCTTGACCTCCAAAGTACTGAACTCTGATTACTAAATGGGGTGAAGGGGAATATTGTCTACAGACACCAGGCAGATAAGGCAGACCTCCCCCCCCCCCGAGACACACACACACACACACACACACACACACACACACACACACACACACACTTGGATACCTAATGACTACCTGAAGAAGAATCTCTGATGTGGGTACCCATGGCCAACGTCTGATGGAAACTCATACCCAGTACCTCAAAACTTATCTCAAGAGAAGCTAATACCGGGTGTGGTGGTGCACACCTTTAATCCCAGCAGAGGCAGGGGTAACTCGAGTTTGAGGCCAGTCTGGTCTATATGGCGAGTTCCAGACCAACCAGGGCTACATAGTAAGACCCTGTTCAAAGACGGGTAGGGTGGGGCCTGGATGTTTAGATGTAACATCTCAGATGAGCATGTAGCCTCAGAGGTCACTGTTCCCTAGGCCTGGACAAAGTGGCTAGCTGGGCAAGAGGAAGAGGGCCATGAGATCCTCCACCTTGCTGTAGACCCAGCAGGCCAGTGCAGGTCAACTCTTGATGGCCCACGACCCCACTGAGAGAGTGGAAGGCCCAGCCAGGCTGCCCATACCTCCAGGGGATAAGCAGGTGACCTAAAAGCTAAGACTTGAGAAAACTTGCCTGTCCTCACCTCTATTAAGTTCCTTCCTAGGGGCACTCTTAGCCATGGGCCCAGCAGGAAAGCAAAGCCCATGCCATTTCTCTACCCACTACCACTGCCCGTATGGGGCTGAGAACCCAGTGTGTGCACGCCCTTTGGCTACAAGCAGAGTTAGGCAGCCAGAAAGCAGAGATGGTCTGAAGTCCACTATTGAGGAAGCAGCTAGGTCAGCTGTGGTACTGACTACAAGGCAACTGTGAAGCTGGTGCTTGCTCTTTGGTTTGTGGAGGGCAAAGCTGGAAGTTTGAAGTGCAACCTCATCACTGTGTCTCCCAGACCTTCTGCCTTCACCCCCAACAAGCCCAGCGTGGACTTGGTGTGTAGCATCTCTGACCAGAGGGGTCTTTCCAGTCCTTTGTGACCACTCTGCCCTGCCCCCTGCATCCTGCCTCAAGGTAGCTATTAGCATCCTATCAAAGAGAAGCCTGTGTGGGAGATAGGAAGGAGCGGGGCCTCCAGGCTGCAGAATCAACAGTCCACGGAGTCTCCGTGATTTCCAGTCAGGTGTGAAGTGTATGAGTTTCTCTTGTGTTTCCCTTGCCCTACAGTAAGAGGATCTACTTTCTAACGCTTTGTTCTGCCTCACTGCATCTCTGAAGTTCTGACCTTGGCTGTTTCCAATTCTGGCTGATGCTGAGCGCTCAGCCCCGCTGTAGGGAACATGGGGCTGGCAATGCTTCCTGGGAGTCAGGGCCTCTGGTCTGTCTACAGCCTAGCTCCTTCTTGCATCACAATGGGAACTCAGGTGCTGCTGGCTCTGCTGGGCTAGATAAGGAGACACAGGAGATGGACAGGATGGGAACGACTTGTTGACAAGGAGTGGGGACCATAAAAGACCCCTTTGGTCAGAGATACCAGACACTAAGTTATCTGGGAGCTCATCTCAGGAAGCAGAGCTGGGGAATCTAACTCTACTGGTCTGAAGGGCACCCTGTCAGGGGCAGCCATCACCATCCATCAGGCACAGCCCACTAACTCCTTCATGGCCTCCCGAGGACCAGCTGCACCTGACTGGGGCAGGACAGTTAGAACCTGCTGCAGGGAGAGGGTCCCTGCCTGCGCTGGGAGGGAGGCTCTGTTTGGAGAGGGCTCGAGGGCAGAGAGCAGAAGCAAGTGGAGAGTCCAGAGAACTGGATGGGAGGCAGGAACAGGAGCAGAGAGCAAGGTACCACACCCTGCAAGCCTGTGCCGCACCTACTCACACACTTAGGAGGGAGGGCTACAAAGGCCAAGCAGATCGCAGATGCTCAGCGCGATTCAACAGCAGAGGGCAGTGTGCAGAACCCCAGAGTCCACAGAGGCGACGGCCCTCCCACCTAAGGTTATCAGCTAGAGCAGTGGCTCTAATCTGCGCCTGTGGATAGTGACCCCACCCCCACCCCGTGGCAAACCTCTCTCTCTGAAATTATCTACTTTATAATTTATAACAGGAGCAAAATTTCAGTTATGAAGTAGCAATCAAAATAATTTTATGTTTGGGAGTCACCACAACATGAGGAACTGTATTAAAGGGTTGCAGCCCTTGGAAGGTTGAGAACCACTCAGCTAGAGAAACTGAGGCAAGGGGCACAGCGAGTGGGTCCTGCCTGTCTACTGACCTGACATAAACCCACATTTACCATGGCAGAAGCAGCTGGATGGAGGTGGGTACCCGCTCAGGTCTTCATTGTCTCAGCTGTCTGCTCCCAACCCAGTGATTACCTCCCTACCTCCCATCATGCCTGGGCAGCGTGGTCAGCAGCTATCTCGAGGCATAAAAGCGGCTCTGCCAAGGGTTCTACAGAGCCTTGCTGAGCTGGCATTTCACCTGGAGCCCCAGGGATGGCAGCAAGGGGCGGGGTGGGGGGAGATCAAGGCAGTACCCCTCCCACAGCCACCTCACTCATTCTGCCTCCGATACACCCCAGCTGGGAGGCTCGCCTGGCCTGGTTGACACAGCTGTGTCAAGTGCCATGTAGTCCCCTCTGCTCTTCACCCCTGAGGGGCAGGGATAGCATTTGAGAACCCAGGATCCCAACCCTAACCAGACCTCTGCTCATGAGAGTAACCAGACAAGTCCCTTCACCTCTCCATGCCTCTCCGTGTCCCTGTCTGCACTGAGGTGACCTCATCAAGGTCCTGAAGACTAAGTGAGGAAATCTGTGCAATGTGCTTGCCAAGGCCTGGCATATGACATACTCTACTACAAACTGAGCAGCTGGCATCTGAGTGTTCAGGACCAGAAGTTTTCTGTAGTTCAGATTTTTAAATTGTTGCGTATACACTGTGAGACATCTTGGGCATGGTGCCCAGGTCAAATTCACTTGTGTGTCACAAGCACCTTATACACAGAGTCTGAGGTAAATTTTACAGTATTTTAATAGCATTTTTGTGCAAGGAATAAACTTTGTTCAGGCTTAGCTGTCAAAGTTGTAGCATAGTGTTTGGACTTCGGAGCATTTGGGATTTGGGATTAAGGCTGCACAGCCTGGACTAGCATAGAAGATCTGTAGTGACCCCTGAGCTGCTTTCCTAGTGCCTTGCACTAGTAACTGTAGACGAGTGTTGAACGCAGGAGTGCCCTCAAAGACCACAGTGAGTGGTGAAGTTGGGTCAGAGCATGAAGTCATCAGCATGGGTGGGCCGGCCATGAGCTAGGGTGGGCTGACAGAAACCCACTCCACTAAAGACCAGAATGGCCACATGACTTCACACAGAATGCCAGGTGGGAATGTCAAAGAAGCCACATCTTCCACTGTCAGAAACAAAAGTGAAGGTCAGGGCTGGGGTGTGGCTAAGCACTTGGCCAGCGTACACAGGCTTTGGGTTCAATCTCCAGAACTGGGGGGGGGGGACAGATTTTCATGCAAATTGAGATTTAAAACTGGTGAGTAATTTGATTTTAAAATCAGGCCAGTAAGAACTATTAACTTCAGCAAAGTTTTGCAGGATGTGAAATCAACGCAAGAAATCAGTTGTGTTGCTATAACAACAGACTATTCAAAGTAGAAAATAAAATCATTCCATTCTCAGTGGCATCAAGAAAGAATGAAATCAGACTACATTTAAATGAGGAGATGGGGAGATGGCTCGTTGGTAAAGTGCTTATTCAAGCACACAGATCTTGGTTCAGGTCCCCACCATCCTTTCAAAAGCTAGGCACGGGGCTGGAGACATGGCTCACTGTTTAAGAGCACTGGCTGCTCAGCCAGAGGATCTGAGTTCAATTCCCAGCACCCACATGGCTGCTCACAGCAGCCGTCTGTAACTGCAGTCACAGGGGCTCTGACACCCACTTCTGGCCTCCAAGAGCACAGCGTGAGTGCGGTGCACAGACACACATGCAGGCATGGCAGCACACAGGGCAGCACACGCCTGTAACTCCAGTGCTGGGAATAAGGACAGAGACAGCCAGACAGATCCCAGGGGCTCGTCAGTCACCCCGTCTAGCTAGTCTAGCTGAAATGGTGAGCTCCAGGTCAGTGAGAGACCTTATCTCAAATATAAGGTGGAGAGGAATAGAGGAACACAGTCTATGTCAGTCTCTACCCACACATACAGGGACATGCACCCGCAAACTCGTGTGAACATGCATGTGCGTACATAATGAGAAAGGTAAGAAGACATCATGAGAACTACAAAGTGGGCTGGAGAGCTGGCTCTGAGTCCAATTCCCAGCAACCACATGGTGACATGGTGGCTCACAACCACCTAGAATGAGATCTGGGCCGGGCGGTGGTGGCGCACGCCTTTAATCCCAGCACTCGGGAGGCAGAGGCAGGCGGATCTCTGTGAGTTCGAGACCAGCCTGGTCTACAAGAGCTAGTTCCAGGACAGGCTCCAAAGCCACAGAGAAACCCTGTCTCGAAAAACCAAAAAAAAAGAATGAGATCTGGTGTTCTCTTCTCTTCTGGCCTGCATGCTACATGCAGGTAGAACACTGTATACAAAATAAGTAAATTTTTTTTTTTATAGAAAACTACAGCCAGGCAGTGGTGGTGCACACCTTTAATCCCAGCACTTGGGAGGCAGAGGCAGGCGGATCTCTGTGAGTTCGAGACCAGCCTGGTCTACAAGAGCTAGTTCCAGGACAGGCTCCAAAGCTACACAGAGAAACCCTGTCTCGAAAAAACAAAAACAAAATCAAAAAAGAAAAGAAAAAGAAAACTACAAAGGTCGCTGAAGGAGATTAAAGATGGCAGTAAAGGAAAGTGTCTTGCAGCCGTGGGTTGAAAGACTCAATAAAAGGCTTGCAACAATACCCAGAGAAATCTAGAGATCCAAGACAATTCCTACCAAAACCCTAACAGCATTTTCTGAAGACATTAAAAAAAAAAAAAAAACCAGCCAAAAACTCATCTGTGAGCTAACAGACACCGAACAGACAAGTGCTGCACAAGAGGAATGGAGGTGGAAGCCGTGTCTTGACTTCGCTCCGGCAATGAAGCAGTGCGGCTCTGGCTGGAACAGACAGGATGGAGACAACAGAGAGGAACAGAGAGGATGAGAGAGTCCACAAGAACCCCAGACATGTTCTAGTTGTTTCTGACAAGGGTGCCAAGACCATGGCATAGCAAAGAACAATCTTTCTGACAATTGGGGGTGGCAGATTGGTTCTCCACATGTCAAATAATAAAGCTGGGCCCTTACCCATGTACCACAGAGCAATATACAAAAAGGATAGCAAATGGATCAAAGACCTAAATACAAAAAAGAAAATATAGAAAAAAAAACCTTCATAACACTGAATTTGGCAGTGTTTTTTGATATGGTCAAAACATGAACAGTAAAAGAAAAAACTAGCTAAGTGGTCTTCACAAAAATTAACTTCAGTACTTCTACAACTCAACAAAAGTCACTAGAAGAGGGGCTGGAAGCGATGCAGAAGACCCAGGTTTGCTTCCTAGCAACCACAAAGTGTCTGCACAACTCCAGTCCCAGGGGAATCTGATGCCCTCTTCTGGCTTCTGCAGGAACTGCATGTATGTGGTACACAGACGTGTGCAGGCAACAAACACACACACACACACACACACACACACACACACACACACACACACACACACCATTAAATCATGGGTGTAGCGCTTCAGGTTAGCATCCCTGGACAAAAGACACGGAGCAGAGTGAAAGGTACACACGAAGTGGAGGGAGACATGCAGATCAATTTCCTGAGAGAGGATTACTGTCCAGATGACATAAAGAACTTCTATAACTTAACGACAGAAATCCAGTCACCTGGATAGAAAAATAAAGAACTGGGCTGGAGAGATGGCTCAGAGGCCAAGAGCACTGACTGCTCTTCCAGATGCCCTGAGTTCAATTCCCAGCAACCACATGGTGGCTCATAATCATCTAGAATGAGATCTGGTGCCCTCTTCTGACCTGCAGGAATACATGCAGACAGAAATTAAAAAGAAAAACGAAGAACTTAGAAGCTACAGTGAGACACCACTGCACACCCACCAGAAAGGCTGTTAACTAAGTGTCAGTGAGGATACAGAGACACTGGAACCCTGGGCACTGCTGGTGGACATGGGAAAACTCAAAATTAAAAACTGAGTTAGGTCTGGGAGCACTCCCTGTAGTCCAAGCCTTCAGGAGGCAGAGGCAGGATTATTGCCTGTGAGATCGAGGCCACACTGGTCTAAGAGTAAGCTCCAGGCCAGTCAGGGCTACACAGCAAGACTCTAAGAAAAAAAAAAATGTATAACGGTAATTATAACAAACTGAGTCAGGTACGTGGTTCACACCTGTGGGGGTGGGGGCAGACAGTGGCAGGTCATCTCAAGGTCAACAGCAGCTTGAGGCAGTATCAAGATCCTGTCCCAGGAAGGCACAGTAGCACAAACTTCAATTCTAGCACTTGCAAGGCAGAGAGAAATGGATCAGAGTTTCAGAGTTTGAGGCTGACCTCGTCTACACAGGGAGCTCCAAGCCAAGCAGAACTACATAGTCTGAAACAAGAGGAAAGTCTCAACACTGAGTCTCAATAAGGAAAATAATGAAATCCTACATGATTCAGTAATTCCAATTCTGGGCATACGCTCCAAAGAACTGAAAGCAGGAACTTGAAGGGACAGTGGTACATGGTTACTGGCAGTGGTCTTATTCACAGTGCCCAGAAGGTGGGCACTACCCACTATGGAGTTTCAGGGCACATGGGGCTAGATCACGAGCTTATCTCAGAAAGACCAAAACCAAAGCCAACAGCCAACAACACAAAACCACAACAAAAGCCACTGTAGGCTCAGGAAGACAAGAGGCCAGAGGAACCCATGGGGCATCACACATTATAGTTCATGATCAATGTCCTGTCCACACTTATGACCCACCCATCTGATAACCACAAAGCCACACGCATCAGCTGGCCAGAAATGAGAAGATGGAGTTCAGAGGATAGACAATGTTCCTACAGCCAAGACAGCCTCAGGCAGACATATTTCCCCAGTTCTAACCTCCCTATGACACAGTGCAGCACAGAGCATCAGGGAGCACTGCAGGGTCCTGTTGTCAAAACCATCTACAAGTAAGGTGCAGACTGGCAGTTACCTATCCCTGGGCCACAGGGCCAATGAGTCCTGCAGAGTCAGGGTTTACTCCCGTCTCCAGGCCCAGGAGTTTGAGCATGTCTCCACAGGATTGGACCCTATAGAGAGTAGCTCATAGATACAGAGCTTCAGGAACCATCCCTGGAGAACACTGTTGTTATAAATACATAATCAAAAAGTTCACAGATAAAACCTGAGCAAAGGCGAGGTACCCTTTTGAATTCCCAGGTCATCTGAGAAGATCCTCCTTAAAGTGGAGCTTTAGGGACACCAGGAAGGCTGGGTACTCCACTTTCAACTTCCCTCTTGATAAGCAAGTAGATTTCAACAATTAAAGGGAAAAATGTTTTGTTTGGGAAGATGCTCAGGTGCTAAAGACACTTGTTGCCAAGTGAAACAACCAGAGTTTGAACCTCCTCATCCTGTAGCATCTCCCCAAACCAGATGTCACCACCTGACTTCTGGTGGGGTCCAGGTACCTTAACAATGTCCTCTGACCTGTTCCACAGTGGGCAGTGGCCTCTGTTTGTCCCTGCCTCCCCAGGTACCTGGTTCTGCAGCTGGATAGTTGTGGCTTGCCGGTCACTGTCGTGGAGGGCCAGCCTTTCCCGAAGGACCACCAGCTCCTCCTGAAGCTGGGACATGGCCTCCACCGTCCTATGTACCACGGGGTCTGGGCCTGGTGACCCTGACAGGCTTGAGCACCTCCCGATGCCAAAGAGCCGCCCACCTACAAGCAAAGTAGTGGCTGATGAGCACGACAGTGAAGGTCTGCTTGGAGGAGGGGTGCGGCCATCACCACAGGGCACACTGTCGGTGGGAAGAGGATGCAGGCAGGTAGGGCTAGGATGAGGTCTAGAGGCTACAACAAAATGGGTTCACAGGGGACTTCCAGGTCTGCCTTGGGGAAGTCACTTTAGCAGTAACTTCTGGGGACAGAACTGCCTAAACCAAGTCTTAGGAAAGCATTTTTTATTGAATCCCCTCAAAGCAGTGTGTCTCCAGACAACTGACACTGGGAAGGAACAGAGGCTCACTCAGAAAGAGCTCTTCATGCTAAGACACACCCTCTCAAAAGCACGGCAGAGAGGATGGGGCTTTCCCAGCTGCTCTGTGGACAGTGGTCCCCTGTGCATGGAGGAGGAGCAACCAGGCATATTCTCAGGCTGATGCCTGCACGTGGGGCCACACATGCACAAGAAAGGGACATGCACCAAGTCAAGCAGGGCCTCAGCCCAAGTCCTCCCCATCCCACACCTTCCCCTGTTCTGTCATCAGAGTGGAGACACATGACAAGCATCAAGGGCTATGACCAGTGCTTGCTCCAAAGCACTGAAGAGGAGCATGGCCTGTGCACTGAGGAACCAGCTGCAGTCCAGGGGGACAGGAGAAGGATTTGCCTTCTCTCCCCAGCAGCCCAAGCGAGGCCCTGCAAAGTATCTGGGAGGGCAGAGGGTTGGTGCTAGCTGGTGAACCTTTCACTTCGATGAGGTCTTAGCTTCTGGCCTTCCCAGAGGTGAGGGGCCTCCCTGTGCCTGATCCCCAATGGACCCCTTGACTACAGTTCTGCAAAGCCCCGGAGCAGCACAGGGAATGGGAGGCAGCAGCAGCAAGGCTGCTGGGGGAAGGGGTTCTGCTCCCACGGGTGGGGCTGGGAGGCCCTCCTTCCACAGACAATTCATGCTTAGCCAATGGCCTCAGCTGTGTGGCTCTGCATGTGACACAGCATGAAAGTCACACAGAGCTGGCCCAGCCTCTGTGATCTATTCTAGAGGCAATAAGGGCAGCCCGATGCTTCTAGGCCAGCACACGGGGCTGCCACATGATCAGCATGGCCACAGACTGTACTGTTGCAAAGAGAATGTGCTGGGCTCGGCTGAGAGCCAATCTAACCTCTTGAGTCACATGGGAGGGACCCTGCAGGCTCTTCCAATGTGCTAAGCCCAAAAGCAGCCCTGGGAAAGGAGCTGGGCTCCCCCAGGTAACACAGGTTTGAGTGACTATCCCGGGTCTTGGCAGGCCTGCCTTCCATGACACGGCTCCTGTCCCAGGAGGCCCTGCCTGAGCCCCAGACCACAGCATGGTGCCCTGTGCAGGGGCCAGGAGTTGTGTGGGACCTGCAGAGTCGTGGGTAGTGGGAGAAACACTCTTGAAGAAACAGAAGGAGGTCTGAGAATGGGGAGAAGGGAGGAGAGGTGAGGTCCCAGGGTACCTGAGCAGAACAAGCCTGTGCTGAGGAAGCCACCACCTAACAGGTCAGTTTCTAGAAGCACACCCACCACAGGGCCCAGGGATCCGGTATTACGCCAGTCCTCATTGCTAGGAGGATCTAGCCTTCCTCCTCTGAGCCTATCCCACCTACTGGCCAGGTGGTGACTGTACTGAAATCCTGGCTGCTCACTGCAGATTCTGGGAAGTGGCACCTTGCCCTGAGGCTGCCTAGGATGCTCTTTCTCTGTGGCCACTGGTCTGTACTTACTATAGAAACCCCAGAGGACAGCAAAGGGGCCTGGAGAACCTTCTAAAACCAGTCAGCTCTGGGTGCCCATTTTGGGCCGAGGATAATGGAACCACAGGCTCAGTTTTCTCAGCCTGAAGGCAGGGGAACAATTCCCTGCTCTCTAGATCCTCTGACCAGAACAGCCAGGCTCTGTAGCCAGCACCAGTGGCGTCTGGGAGGCTGCTCCTGGGCTCTGCTTTAGATGGGTGCTTGGAAAAGACAAAAAGAAGGGAAATCCAACCCCAGCCTCCAGTGGCCAAGGTCTCTTATCACTGGGTGGAGCCCTGGTGGCCCTGGGACAAGGGGCAGGACAAGAAAGAGGACAGACACATGGCTGTCCCTGGATTTGGAGGAGGCTGTCCAGGGTCTCAAGTTCACATTGGTGGCCAGACCTGCTGAGCCACCTCCAGCTGTGGGACAGAGCATCACACAGCTGGGACCCCATGGGAGCCTCTGTCCTGCACCAGTTCAGCCAGGTGTGCTGATGGGCTGACCTCCTTTACCTGTATTTTCTACATTCATGGCGCCACCAGCTTCTGGGGCCTCCCGGTCCCGCCTGGGGGCCGGCGCCTGCCTCTTCGGGAGCTTGTCTTCTTTCGTCCCCTGACTCTTGCTCTCGCACCCCTTGTCCTGCAGGGCCTGCTGCCAAGACACAACCAGAATCCTCTCGTGAAGGGGACTATGTGAGCATTCTTGTCCCAGGGCCCAGCACTTTGTCTCCCAGCACGAGGTGTGGACAAAGAAGCCTGCCTGGGATCCGGGGAAGCCACACTAATATCCCACAGGAAGATGGCGGTGACTTATTCTTGGGCCCCACAGTAGCCGGCCTCCACACTGAGGACGCTGTGGTCCCCAGTGAAGCTAGTGCTATCCCTGCAGGTTCCGTGGGGCAGAAGTCACAGGTGAGCAGCTGGTTCACACCATCACAGGCGACTATCCAGTCCTGCCATACACACAGCAGGCTTGGGGCAACTCCCCTGTAGTGTCATCTGCTGCAACACCTTGGCAGATGGCCTCCCACCTAAGGATGGCACACCCAGGAATAGGAGGCTGCACATGAATCCACCTGACAGGGAGAATGACCACTCTGCCACCTCCCTGCTCTGCCCCATGAGGCCATCCAGGGGCAATGTGATCACATATCCCCATCAAGGAACTGAGACAAAGGTAGCTGGGCTGGAGCAGAAGAATGGAGGTGTGGGAAAGGGGTGTTTCATTTAGAGACATCCCCTATAGCTCAGAGAAAGACACCAAGCAAGGGTCAGAACAGTGTGGGAAGGTGTGATCCATTTGAGGGTCATACACAAGATGCAGATGAAAATGAACTGGAGTTCACAGGCTCGGGGTTTCCTCACTGTGCGGTATGCACACACAGAGGCCCACTGAGATAGAAACAAAAGCAATTTAAACTTGGGAAACGGAAATAAATTTCACAACAGGAGAAAAGGTGATGAGCAGACAGGGCCTTCCTGGTCCTTCTGGGGATGTCTGGAGTTTGAATTTTTCACCTCAGAAACACAGTTTGGTTTGGTTATGTCCATGGGGACATCTGGGAGAGAATTTTATGTCTTTGTGTCCTCTTTGTGTAACCTATTTTTATATATACAGGGTCTCACTCTGCAGCCCAGCCCTGGTTGGCCAGGAACTTGCAGAGATTCATCTGCCTCTGCCTCCTCATTACTGAAATTTAAGGTGTACGCCAACACCCCAGGCCAGGTGATATATATATATATATATATATCTTTAATACTCAGTACAGGGAGGGCAAAGCCCAGTGAGATAGCAAGTCAGACCTGCGCGCTGTGTGGTATGGACAAATTCTGCACCATCACAGTAGCTGTTTCTCTGTCTCCCTCTGTTGTCTCAATCTAGAACCACTGACCTCTGCCTTCCAGTGCCAGTAGGCAAGTCAACGGCAACAACAAGAAAAGCACATTTAAGGTGCTTGGCATTCACTAAGCGCCACATAGATAGCTGTGGTCCGTTTATAAGTTCTCTAACCTACATCTTTTACTAAGCACCAAAAGGCCAATCAAAAGAATTGCGAGGGTGAAAGTGGCCGGGGCAGGTACCTGGGGGGAGCCATGCCCTCAGCCTCTTTCTCCCCTCAGCTTTGTATTTAGGAAAATTCTCCTCAGCTTAATTTTGTCTCTACCCCTCAACCAACCGCAACGCCATCTTGAGCAGGTTGGGGAAGGTGGGGGTGGCAGGGACAGCAGCAGCTGGAAGTTTCCATTTGCCTTCAGACAGGAGCAAAGGTTACACTATTTCTGGGCTGCTGGCCGAAGCACCGGAAGGACAGACGTCCCCTGGGGGCTGGGAATTTCTGCACCACCTCTGAGGGTATAGCTCAGGCTGTAGTTGCTGGACCAAGGCTCGGGTGACCCGCAGGTTGTTTCACTGAACTTGGGACAAACTTTGGCACACGTCCATCCCCATTAACATGACAGAGCTCGGCAGGGGCCAGAAGGACATGAACTTGGAAGCCAGTCGCTATCAGCTTCTGAACAGCTCGTCAGCAGAACTGCTGAGCCCAGGCCTCCATAGCGGCCACAGCCCAGCACCCATAATCAAAGCTCAAGAACAGGGCCACCACCCAGCTGAGCAGCAGTTCCTCACCACAGCCTCCTGATTTAACTTCCCTCCGGTTTCCTTAACTGTTGTCTCGCCGGACCCACTCTCCTGCTCTCCTCCCTGACCTCACAAAGGCAAGAAGTGTGGGCTGTTCAGCTCCAGGAAGAATCTCAAGAGACCCAAGAAACATGGCGAAACACAGACTGCCCCTGAAGCGCCATAACCGTGGGGGTCCTGCCCAGAGCAGTGGGCCAGGGCCGCAGCTGCCCAGGGCATCCTGATGTATTTGAGGTCATTGGTGACTCTCTGGAGCTTCTGTTGGGCTGTCTTCCCTATATCCCTCCTCAGCATCCCTGCACCTGTGCTAAGATACATTGGCATAAGGCATCCAACCCATAAATATCTGTTCAGCAAATGCACATATTAAAATACTAACGCAGGAGGACTGAAGAGACCAGTAGTTAAGAGCACTGGCTGCTCTTCCAGAGGACCCAGGTTCAATTTCCAATACCCACATGGTGGCTCGTGACCATCAGTAACTCCAGTCTTCTGGCCTTCACAGGCAGCAGACATACATGTAGTACACAGACATATATGTAGTCAAACACACATACATATTAAAAATAAAAATAAATCTTAAAAATATACCAATGTAGGCTCGTACTCGGTGGTTTTGTGCACCAACTCGACACAAGCTAGTCACTCGAGGAAGACACCTCAGCAAAGGAAATGCCTCCCTGAGATCCAGCTGTAAGGCCTTTCTCATTTAGTGATCAATGGGGGAGGGACCAGCCCATGGTGGGTGGTGCCATCCCTGGGCTGCTGGTTCTGGGTTCTACAAGAAGGTGGGCTGAGCAAGCCATAGGAAGACAGCCAGTACGCAGCTCCCTTCCATGGCCTCTGCATCAGTTCCTGCCTCCAGGATCCTGCCCTGTTTTGAGTTCCTGTCCTGACTTCTTCAGTGATGAGTTGCAATGCTGAAGTGTAAGCCAGATAATCCTTTGTTTCCTTCCCAACTCACTTTGCAGTCATGGTGTTTTGTTGCAGCAATAGAAACCCTGACTAAGACACAGGCACTAGAGAGATGGCTCAGCAATTAAGAGCACCTGCTGCTTTTGTGTTCCCAGCACCCATATGCGGATTCATGTTGGTAACTAGTTCTAGACATGGAGTGTCAGCAGATCTGATCGATTCGGTTCCCAGCACCCACATGGTAGTTACAGGGATCTGATTCCTTCCGGCATCCCCAGACAGCAGATCCCAGGCATATACATGGTGCATATACATATATGTAGGCAAACATTCAAACACATAAAAATAACTCTAGAAACAAACCAAGCTAATCCTGCTGGGTATGGTGGCACACGCCTTTAATCCCAGCCCTTAGGAGACTGAGGTGGTAGATCCCTGTGAGTTTAAGGCCAGACAGGGCTGAACAGTGAGATCCTGTTTCAAAACGAAGCAAACAACAACAAAGTAATGTAGGCCAGTCAGATGGCTCAATGGATGAAGGCCTTAATACCCTGAGTCCCCATCCCCAGAATTTATACAAGGAGAGCCGACTCTCACAAGTTATTCCCTAGTTGCTCACAGGTGCTCTGTGCTCACCCCCACCCACGCCCAGAGACCCCATCCACCCCCCACATACACACAGTGAGTGTAAAACATCAACGTCACAACTGCTTGAATGTCAAAGGAGCTTGCTGTCATCAGAGATAACACCCAGGACAGACGCAGAGAATTTTGCCATCACCATATGAACCTGAGGCCTCACGCATGCTAGGCAAGTGCTCTGATGCTAAACCATACACGCAGCCCAATTACAGTTTATGGCAAAGTCTCAAGTAGAATATTACGCAGCTGTTAAGAAAATAGAGGTGGTTCTCTATGACTGATGGGTATGAAGAAATCTCCAAGATGACTGAGGGAAACAATACGGCGTAGAATAATATGTAAAGGTAAATATAAAAACCATATAAATGGAAGGACCATGAGGGGCACACAGTTTCTAGGGATTGTACTGTGAATTCTTTACGCCAATTTTTTTTTTTTTTTTTTTTTTTTTTTTTTTTTTTTTTTTTAGGTTTTTCAAGACAGGGTTTCTCTGTGGCTTTGGAGCCTGTCCTGGAACTAGCTCTGTAGACCAGGCTGGTAGACCAGGATCTCACAGAGATCTGCCTCTGCCTCCCTAGTGCTGGGATTAAAGGCGTGCGCCACCACCGCCCGGCCAGCCAATTTTTTTTTTTAGTGGGGAGGGGGTTGAGACAGGGTTGCTCTGTATTGCCCAGCTGACCTGGAATTAGCTCTGTAGACCAGGCTGGACTCAAACTCAGAAATGCACCTGCCTGTACCTCCCTAGTGCTGGGATTAAAGGTGTGTGCCACTGCCACCTTTCACACCACTGCAATCAAGTGAGTTGTGTTCAGTAGCTCAGATCTCAGTCTGTATGACCAACAGCAAGTTAGTTAACCTCTCTAAGCTTTGAGCATACCTGTCCTCATCTATAAAATCCATTCAAACAGTATCGTTCTGCTGAGACACGAGATGTATTGCCTGTATTCCAAAATAGCCCACCCATATATAGTAAGTCTGCCTTCTGAAAATCAATGACAACTGTGGAGGAAAAGAATCTCCCCATTCGGGCTGGAGAGATGGCTCAGCGGTTAAGAGCACTGCCTGCTCTTCCAAAGGTCCTGAGTTCAATTCCCAGCAACCACATGGTGGCTCACA
>NC_022011.1:14076453-14084400 GCF_000317375.1 Microtus ochrogaster | reverse complement strand
TTCAATTCCCAGCAACCACATGGTGGCTCACAACCATCTGTAATGAGGTCTGGTGCCCTCTTCTGGCCTGCAGGCACACAAGCAGACAGAATACTATATAAATAATAAATAAATATTAGAAAAAAAAAGAATCTCCCCATTCCCCCACCATCTTCCTTTGAAGCTCCCTGCCCCCAACCCCTTTTGTGAGACAGTCCTGTTTTCCTAGCTGGCCTTAAACTTGCTTTGTAGACCAGGCTGGGCTCAAGCTCACAGAAGAGCTCTACCTGCCTCTGCCTCTAAAGGATTAAAGGCTTGCACCATGCCCAGCCTGGCCTTCCCTTTGATTCTTCAAACAAGGGAACATGGGCATTGTCCACATAAAAATAAACAGCTCCCCCACACCGGCCTGTTTTCCCAATATCTCCTCTAACTCCACTCATCTTAGCCAAGGCCTCACTTCCCACCTCAGCCAGTTTGTGACTGAAAAGTTCCTGTTACCGCCTAAGAAATCACCCCTGAGATAAGCTGAAATCAAACCTGCTGCCTTCGCGCAGGCTTTCAGCTGTGGGCTGCAAAGGGCTAGCCAGCAGGTGCCTGGCAGGTCCCCAGTTCTTCTCCCTGGCACACTGGCCACACCCTGGCCCTGCATCTGACGGCCCATGCTTACCTGAACTGTCAGGTAGAGTCTATGCGGACTCCTAGGGCCAGGCCAGTCCACACTGAGGGCTCGACACTGTGCCAGGGATGGGCGACGGGAGCTCGAGTCTTCCTCACCACCAGTGAGGGTGTCTTTTCCACGCCCTGTTCCAGGACAGACAGACAGGTGAGATGACATACTTGGCTGCTGGCCAAAGAGAGCTGAGTGCAGTTTTTGCCCCCTCCAACCTGCCCAGATGTGGCCAGCAGGACCTCATGTGGCCTCACTGGCTCCCTCCACACTGGAGCAGATAGGGACAGAGTGGGGCCACCTAATTCTCTTACCAAAAGGAACCCTGAGATTCTTTCCTGAAGGGTACCCAAGACCCTACTGGGGGCTCCCCAGTTGCCACAGTGACTCTTGGGGTCCACACTTGTTCATCAGCTCCTCTGCAGAGAGCAGCAAGAAGAAGCCAAGACACCGAGGGAACTGGACACAGGACACAGCTTTATTACCCGGGCTGCCTCTAGGTGGCAATTTCTCCCTTGCCTTCATTAAGACCAAACCCACACTGGGTGGCCTGGTCCCTGCTGTTTCCAGAAGTGTACCCAGAAACAGCTAAAGGGCATCCTCTGGGGCTCCTATAGGGGCAGGACACCCCGACCCCTTTTCAGCTTGGCCAGGGTGGGAAACAGTACTGGCCCCACTGTCAAATGCACAGCCACAGGCTGGAGAGATGGCTCAGCCACAGAACACAGGCTGCTTCTGCAAAGGACTGGTGTTTTGATCCAGCACCCACACTGGGTGGTTCGCAACTGCCTATAAGTCCAGCCCCAAGGTATCTGATACTTCTGAACTCTGTAGGTACCTGCATTCATGTGTGCTTAACTATGTACAGATAAATACACATAACATAATTAAACTAATTTTTTTTTTAAAAAAAATCAATAAATGGAAGCTTTTTCATCAAGCGCAAGCTTTTAATCCTAGCAATCTGAAGGCAGAGGCAGGCAGATTTCTGTTAAATTCAAAGCTAGTCCAGTCTACAAAGCAAGTTCCAGGCAGCCTTGGTAAGACCCTGTGGGGGGAGAAATGCACAGCTACCCTGGGATAAACTAATAACCTGAGGGCATAACCCCAGGGTGAGGATCAAAGAGGATTTAGGCACAGTGAGGACCCACAGATAACAGCCATTAGGACAGCAATTATCATCACAACCACTCAGAGAAGTGGAGGACATTACCTTGGTAGGACAGGCAGAAAACCAGAGGTCCTGAATAGTTAACAATGCGCCTAGTGTCACCCAGGGCTTGTATTCAAACCCCATGTGCCAACCAATGCTGGTTGATTATCACTTTCAGGATGACAATAAGACTAGCAGGGGATATTTGGAGGAGGCTGGGGTGCCCTTGTTGGCTGAGACTCTCTTAGGTGCCAAGCCTATGCCTGTCTGTCACAAATGGATTTCACTGAACCTTTATCTTAAGTTTATAAAGTGGCCAGAAGTCTCTAAAGTCATAGCACTCATTTTATATATATATATATACACACACACACGAAGATGAAGAGCTCAGTTTTCCAAGATGAAATGTTTAGTTTTGTTTACCAGAAAAGCCACACTTACATCTATCACACCCTGGGGACAACCTTGTAGAGACCATCCTTCGCCCCTTTCCAACAACCAGCTGACTGACCCACAGAACCTCTCCTTTGCCTGAAGACTCCCAGGGTATAAAGGCCAGCCTGGGGCAATCATAGAAGCTTGGAGAGCTGCAGAGCACTGCCTGGCTATCATTGGCAGAGTGAATGTGTTATGGTTAGAAAGGGAGACAGTAGGGATTTGTTATGAGCCCTCTCTGAGCCTCCGTGCATCCCCTCTTCTGTGTACTACGGGGCTCAGACCAAATGGTCTCAGGCCCAGAGGCCCGGACTGGCAATCTGAACACTTCTTCAGTAGGTCAGGAGCAAGCCCCTGAAGGCAGTTCTGGATAACCCTGCCTTCCCACACAGCTGAGGCACCCTGCCTACCTGCCCACACTGAGCTGGGGAAAGGGTCAAGGCAGCTCCTCACCCCCACACCCAGCTCCTACCCAGAACAGAAGAGCCGCTGGCTCCTTGACAGTCTCAGCACCTGGGATGTGACCCAGAAAGCTGACGGCTGACAGTTCCCTAGGGTACAGCAATGGCCCAGGCTCCAGGACCCTCTCGCTATAGACCTCCTGGTAGGATCACTTAGAAGGCTTCGTTGGCTGTCTGACACCTAAAACCTAAGGCGTGAAACGCAAAGTCCGCTGGGCAACACTCTGAGTAGTCTGCATTCACTCCTCACTCCCGTCCAGGGCAGCCTGGCGGAATCAGGTGTCCGTGTTGAGCAGGGCACCCAGGAGGTCGGTCAGCCGCTTCACCTACCTTGTTTACCGGCCTCCGGCTGACATTAGAGAACACCCAAGTGAGATCTCAGAGTCTCTGACCTGCTTCGGCTGGCGGGAACGTAGCTGATGCCGCACTGGTAGGGACTGTTAAAGTTTAACCGGCCCCAGCCTTCTCCTCCTCCCCGGCTGGGCTGGACGCAGGGAAGGAGCACCCAGTGACGCTGCGCTGCGCTGTTCTCCACGCCCAGACGGCTCGAAGCTGCTGGCTACCCTGTAATTACCTGACAGCTCTGACTGAGTTTAGGAACCGCGAGAAACCTCAGTCTCATCTCGGGGATCTGGAGGAAGGAAGGGAAATGAAGAGGCATTCTAAAAATGCGGACTCACCAGTTCTCAACCTCCCCTGGCCGGTGTGTGGGAAAGGGCGGGCGGCTGGGCTGGCTGGGGCGGGGCGAGCCATCCCGGGTTTGGGCTTGGGCTCCTGGACCCGGCCCACTCTCCACAGGCCCCGCAGTGAAGGCGTGGCTCCCAAGTTCCACGTCCTGCGAGAGGGGACCATGGCCTGGGGCTCAGCAACCTCTTCTGGGTGCCGGGCAACCTGTGGAGAGAATAAGGGGAGAGGAGCTTAGGAGGCGTGGGTAGCCCACAAGCTGTGGCATCCGGAGGGGTCTGCAAACAAGGGTCCCTTGCTACTCAGAATAGCAGCCCCAAGTGTAGCAACCCCTAAGGGCCCTGGGCTCGCAGGAGGGTGCTCAGTACTGACTAAGGCATTTCCCAGTGGGACTGGAGCAAGTCAGTGTGTCGGTCACTTGCTGTGAAGATCCGCGGCAGGACACACTGGGGTAGCAGCCCCACGTGGAGGAAGCTCGAAGCCTATGCTTCCAAGCAGTGGTAAGTTTAATCCTTTTCCTCCATGACATCTCATTTTCTAATTGCACTCAGCTGCTAGCGTAAGTCTCAGCCTTCAGGCTGTGTCCCAAGCCGGTGGCCCAGCAGCTAGTACTCCTGAGTATTAGCTTAGCACTGAGGAGGGGCTCAGCAGGGGCTGGCTTAGGGCCAGGGGCAAGCTGGGTTTACATTCAGCAAATTCTCAGAGCCAGTTCATTCACACATTCACCTAACTCAGTATTGAGGGTGTGGCAGGCACCCTGCCAGGCATTCATTCAGTTCTCTTTCATAATCGTTTATTGAGTGCCTACTATGTGCCTGGCACTAGAAGTCATCTGATTGGGAGAAATGGGTCCTCAAACGTACAGTCAGAAGAGAACAAATCGTCAAAAACCCTTCACAGCGTTAGGTAAAGGGTTATTGAAAGTGATGGTGCATGCCTTTAATCTTAGCACTCCAGAAGCAGAGATCTCTATGAGTTCAAGGCCAGCCAGGTGCGCGCGCGCACACACACACACACACACACACACACACACACACACACGTGTGAATTAACCAAAGCCTGGAAAGGAGGACCAGCTAGCCACCAAGACTCAGAACTAGCCGGGCAGTGGTGGAGTATACCTTTAATCCCAGCACTAGGGAAGCAGAGACAGGTGGATCTCTGTGAGTTCAAGGCCAGCCTGGTCTACAAGAGCTAGTTCCAGGACAGTCAGGGTTGTTATACAGAGAAACTCTGTCTTAAAAAAACCAAAAGAAAAAAAAAGAAAGAAAGAAAGAATTAAAAAGACTCAGAACTAAAGGCCACCACTGCTAAAGGTGAGGACATAATCGGCAAAGTTGACCAAGAGGGAGGCAGTCTGAAGTAAGGGCAGGCAGGGCTGGGGTTGGGGGGTGGAGGTCAGAGGGGTGGCAGGAGCTGCCCAGGGCATGCAGAGTCCTCAGGAAGAGGCTGGACAGCAAGTAGGATAGTCAGGTGGCCATGGCAAAGTAAAAGAAACCCTAGAGGGAGCTGGGTGGTGGCTCACACCTACCATCCCAGCACTCAGAGGCTGCAAGTTCCAGATCATCCTAGGCGGCAAAGCAAGTTCAAAGGTGGCTCAAGGAATTGGAGAAGGCCCAGGCAGCAGCTGCTTCCTTCTCTGAGGGAAGTTTAGCTAGGATGGGAGGGAGATGAGCTGAGACAGGGAGAAGTGGCATGTGGGGTAGACAGAGGAACAAAGCATCCAGAGGCAGAAAAAAAGCAAGACTCAGGGGTCAGAGACCAAAGACTTGAGATCTGATATTGATGGGGTCAAGTACTGAAGACAGTGAGGTCATGGTCTCTTCCTTCCTTGACGGAAGACAATGTAGGGTACTCACTGGGAGGGGGACAGGAATGTAGGACAAACAGTCAGGAAGATGCTGATCCACAGAGTAGCCCCATACCACTGATGCCTTGAGAGGAAGAAGCAAGAGGAGCAGATACAAATGCCCTCTCCGGGCAGCCTGGCACAGAGCTGGGCATAAAGCCAACCCTGCAGGCCAACGGGAGAAGATGGGAGGACCGTCCTCTGCAGGTGCTCCTACAGGTGAGGCCGTGTAGGAAAGAGGATTCCAGGGGTCCTTGGCTCAGTCTAGGATGACAGAGGCAGGAGAGCATATTTCCGTGCTATCAGGAAAGGAAGTTGGAGGGGCAGCCTGAAGAAAGAGGAAGGGTGTGTGCTAGATCCCTAAGAGGAAAAGGCAGCTGAATTTAGCAGCTGGAAACCCTGGTGTGAGGTTAGAATATTGAGGAATCTCAAGCAAGCCCAGGGTTCCAGGCCTAGCAGGAAGCACACACTCTCCTACACAAATGTTTGATCTGGGGTCCCGGGACCTCTACTAACTTGGAATTCATGGGGCAGAGCTAAGAGAGTGGTCCAGGCAGGCCTTGGCCCCGCCACCTAGGACAATTAATCATCTAGTCTTTGTCTGATCATCTCCATGTATAAAAGGACGAGCGCTGTGCTTCACAGGTCTGGTATAAACATCAGACAGAGCATGTATGGAATGCTGGCATGTACAAAGAGCTTAGGATGCTGTCTTTTGGTGCATTCACCCATTGGTGGGTGAAGGCAGAGGCCGGCTGGGGGAGGGGTATTGCCTGCTTCTCTGGGTTTGGGCCAGGATGGTAGAGCTGCCCTCTTCCTGTCCTAGACCAGAGACCATGCAAAGACTTCATAGTTGCTTGTTCTCCTGGGTGAGCATTCTTGGGATGGCTAGCCTGGGCTAGGTTTCCCCTGGCATACAGAAAATGTTTCGGGGAGTCCAGATGACCCAGAGGGACAGCAGAACTCACCACCCCAAACCCTGAAGTCCAGCCACACAAATACGCAGAGCCATTCTGGGGCTGCATTCCTAGCAAATGACTCTCTCTGGCCAAGGAGACGGCTCCTTTATGAAGGGCATGGGGAAAAATCCTGCCAGGCTAGGAAGGGCACTCACCCAGTCTGGGGCAGAAGGACACTAAAGGAAGGTGAAGCTAGGGTGGTCTCAATGCCCAAGCTTGAGACATGTTAAGGGGAGTGGTGGCAGGGGTGACAAATGTACTCAAGAATTTAAATCTAGCTTCCTCTTTAAACTGTCTCAGGACCAGGCCTTTCACTATGTCAGGCAGAGTTCTGCTGTTACTTACAGTAGAAAGGCTGAAGGGGACAGGCAGCTTCTGGGCTCCCCCTCCCTGCGGGGATTCCTCAGCTGCAGCTGTCAATGACTTGGTTCGGCTGGGCTTGTGAGGGTTATCTCTGAGGCCTTTCCTCCTAACGTAGGGGCTGGTGCACCCCACCTTGGGCCTGGCCAGAGAAAGCAACTACCCGAGGACACAGAGGGAGGGCCCAAACTGCAGCCTCCCTGGGAGCGACCCATGCAGGGGAAGGGGGCGCGCTGGTTGATGAACAGCACCCAGGTAGGTTCTGTACATTCCCCACCAATGAGATCCTAAGCGGGTCTAGGCGACGCGACCCCAGAGGCCGTGCCACCCTCTAGCCCAGGTCCCAGAGAGATTCTGCGGTTGGACAACGCAGTGGGACCCCACTCACAGGCGGGTCTCTGGGGCCCGGTCGCCGCACCCGCCACGGATCGGGACAGAGGGGTTCCAGGGCAGGGTGGGCGCGGAGCCCACCAGGCGCGGCTGGAGGAGCCGGTGCCAGCCGGTCCTAGCCTGCCCGGACCCCGACTCACCGGCCTAGCGGAGACAGGATCCCAGTGTCGCCGCAGAGCCCAGGGCTCGGCCCGCTCTGGCCCACCCGCGCGAGGCAGCTCCACGCCGCCGCCGCCGCTGCCGCCGCCTCCTCGGCCCGCCCCGCGCCCGCCCCTCCCGCACTTTCCACAGGAAATGATTAACTCAGGCCGCGGCGCGTTCCCATGGCAACGGGCTCGGGAGGGGGCACGCGCACGAGCCTGCCCCGGGCGCACGCCCCCTCTACTCCTACCCCCCAGCACAGGCTGGTAAAACTTACATGCTCACCCTCTGGTGCACGCGCCCTGGCACACCTGCCTGCGCCTTCAGAGCAGGCTCACACCCTCCGCTGCACACTTCACGTGCCTGCACACTCGCCCTTACCCAGCCCACAGGAAAGCAGGCCTCTTACTCCCACCCAGGTGTTAACGGTGGGAAAACGGTTACACTCACCCTCAAACGGTTTGTACTCTGCCTCTAACCCAGGTGCAAAAGTTTCACGCACTCCTGCTAAGATTCACACACATCCTGGCACACAGATTCACACCTTAAGAATACATTCTAGGGCTGGAGAGATGGCTCAGTGGTTAAGAGCATTGACTACTCTTCCAGAGGACTCAGGTTCAACTCCCAACACCCACATGGCTGTAACTGCAGTTTGAGGGGACATGAAACCCATGGTAATGACACTAATGCATATTTTTAAAAAGACAAAAACCCGATATATTCTAACACACACATACTCTTGCACAGGAGATCAAGCATATAAACACATTCACCTGTTCTGCTACATGGATCTCTGTCTCTGTCTGTCTGTCTGTCTCTGTCTGTCTCTCTCTCTGTCTCTCTCTCTGTCTGTCTCTCTCTCT
>NC_022011.1:14073884-14076353 GCF_000317375.1 Microtus ochrogaster | reverse complement strand
TCTCTCTCTCTCTCTCTCTCTCTCTCTCTCTCTCTCTCTCTCTCTCTCTCTCTCTCTCTCTCTCTCTCTCTCAGTCAGGCCTGTCACACTGCCTTTCCAGCTGCGCCCCTTCTTCCTGAGCAGCCTGCTTGGGGTTTGTTAAGGTAACACATTCCCTTAAGCTCCAGCCAAACAGCCCCCAATCTGTCTTTAAAAGCTCCTCCTGGAAGAGGCCTGGGGGAGAGCAGGCCCAGCCAGCCAAGAGAGACAGCTGACCTAGAGGAGCCACTCTGTTCTTTGTCTCCCAAACAGAGAAGCATTTATTTTAGCCACAGCATGCCCACTCGAGGGTGCAGAAGGAGAAAGTGGCACCGGAGCCTCTCCAACAGAGACTGCCGGTCCCCAGAGAACCTGAGGAGGGTGGGGGTCTGCCCCTTCAGGCCTGAGGGAACTAGAGAGGGCTGTACAGCCTCAGATGGGTCTGTTTCCTACTTTTGCTGTTGAGATATGTGACTGGGAGTCAAGAATCTGGACCAAGACTGGGAACAAGGACTTGGGCCTCACAGAAATGTCCGGTACCAGAACAAGACAGTGAGACCACAGCTGGAAGCGGGCACTGTCTCCTTTATCGGAGGCTTTATCGGGTTGTCCATTAAAGTTTGAGTATAAAAGCAGAAACCTTGTTTTGCTTGAGGGTTGGGACACTGACATTAACTTCAGCATCCTCCTAGCAAAGCCAAAGTCAGGTTTATTATTATTATTAATAAAAACTTTTATTGTTCCCTTTTCTCCAATCACAAAAGTAATGGATGCTCATTGTAACCATAATCCCACCCGCTGGGAATAGATGCTGCCAACACTTTATTTAGTACGGCCTTTTTCCCCTGCACACATAATAGACACCATTTATTCAGAGTGAGCCTAGTGCCAGACACTGTGATGAGCTCTAAAGACACAAGATCCTGTTGGATCCTGCTCAGGCCGGTAGGTGGGTACATCCTATGTCCACTTGTTCAAGAGAGGAAAGGTTCATTGGAAAACTCAGAATGTCTGAGCTGAGGCTCCAAGTCCAGCAGAGATGTGAGCATAGATACCTCTATATGCCATAGGAAGTGCCCATCATGGAGAAAAGAAGATTGGGGCATAAGGAGAGAACATTCTTAAAATTCCAGCAAGACTCTAGCTTGAAAAGTAAAAACAAATTGGTCATTGATTATGACGGATTTAAGAATTCACACCCTGCTGGTCTTGGTGGCCCAGGCCTGTCATTCTAGCCTTGGGGGAGGCTGATGAGAGGATTTAAGTTCAAAGTCTGCTGGTTACCGAACGTCACCAGGAACTGCATACCGACTCACTTTCCTGGGTGGTTTCACTAGAGGCTGCCAACTCTCTCCTAACCATAGGGAGAGTGAAAGATTTCCCAGGATCCTGGCTATGCTAACCAGGTCAGGCCTCCACAGCCCCTGGCCTTGATGCTTCCTGCCCACTGTAGAGATTGCCAGATAAATAGGCAGCGGCCAGAATAGTAAACCTCATAAGTATCCCAAGCAGCCAAGGGCCCAAGAGCTCTTCCCCAGAGGAAAGAGGAAAGAAGAATTGAGAAAACCCTGCCTTGATTTTCTTTTCCTCTCTCCCCTAGTGGCCAAAGTCCACCAACAGATAAGCAGACAAGGTTTTTCAGTCTCTGGAAGTCCATTGGCCAGTGACCTCCAGCCTTCGCAAACGCCCGGGAGGCCTCATTCCTTTACAACCCTCCCCCCACCCCCAAGCACCACCTCCTTTATCTCATCAATGCTAGGTGGCCTTTGAGTGCCACAAGTCCAACAGGCTGCCTTCCTCACCTTTCCCTTTCACCCCCAGGCTCCAGCAGGCAGCAAAAGACTCCCAGTCCCTAACAGCGGCACCTCCACCACCCGCACCACAGAGCCATCGCTGTGGCCTGTCCTGTCAACACCACTCCCCCCCTGGAGGACAGGGCCCTTTCCAGACTTCACAACATCAAAAGCTTCAGCCCAGTGTCTGGCAGCACAGACTTGATAACTGAGTAGACAGGGGTCAGTAGGATTCAGAGAGCAGGATACAGGAAACACACCCAAATAGACTTCCTCCTGTGCAAATGAAGGATCATTCCTTCTGTCTAGAAGGTTTTTTAAACTGCTGTTCCAGCATGGTCAGAAAGAAGCCCCCGCCTCTGGGGAAAGTTATCATCTTCCTGCTGGAGAAACTTCGTTTTATTTGGGTTATGTTTGACAGCGTGGGGGAGGATGGACTTGCAGTGTTGCCCAGACTAGCCTCAAACTCCTAGGCGGAAGCAATCCTCCTCCCTCAGCTTTCACACATCATTCGCCTGTACCCAGCACATGTAAGGAGCACATACGCCTGTACCCAGCACATGTAAGGAGCACATACGCCTGTACCCAGCACATGTAAGGAGCACACACGTCTGTATCCAGCACATGTAAGGAGCACACACGCCTGTATCCAGCACAT
>NC_022011.1:14060219-14073537 GCF_000317375.1 Microtus ochrogaster | reverse complement strand
CCAGCACATGTAAGGAGCACACACGCCTGTATCCAGCACATGTTAAGGAGCACGTACGTCTGTATCCAGCACATGTAAGGAGCATACACGCCTGTACCCAGCACATGTAAGGAGCACATACGCCTGTATCCAGCACATGCACACATACATGTACACATGCCTCTGTACCCAGGTAACAGACCCTTGAAGCAAGAGAACATGCTAGAGTTGACTCTGGAATTAAGTGGTCCTACTGAATGAAACTCACATCTTCCAATACTCTTGAAGTTGTCCATCATGAACACGGGAGGTGGGGGGGATTCCAGAAGGAAGGGGGTGCAGGTACAGGTCTCCTGATCCTTGTGTGTCCCCACTTTCTAAAAGCCACAGTAACAGGAAGAAACAATCCTCACATTTTCAGGAGACTCTACCGGAAGCAAGACAACCTTTGCCCCATCCAAGCCTAACTTTGAAATTCTCAGACCTCCTGGCCTTTTACCATTTGCCCAGAGGCCTCATTAAATGGGCACTCCCCAGCTCCCACGAAGGTGGTTAAAGATCTACCTCGGGCCTGCTGAGGAATTTGGCATCCAAACAGAGGCTTTCTCACCCTTATCATGTCTTGTAGTCTAAAAAATGAGAGGAATGCAAACACTGGGGTGATAATGTATTTATGTGCCGGGTAATAAAAAGATTTAGCAAGACTGACCCCAGAAGGGTGTGTGTGTGTGTGTGTGTGTGTGTGTGTGTGTGTGTGTGTGTATTCACCTTTAATCCCATAAGCACCAGGCAATAAAAAGATTTAGCAAGAATGACCCAGAGAAGGTGTGGTGTGTGTATGTGTTCACTTTTAATCCCAGCACTCTGGAGGCAGAGGCAGGTGGATATTTGAGTTCCAGGTCAGTCAGGGCTACAGAGTGAGACCGTGCCTCAAACAAACAAACAAACAAACAAATTATTAAATAAAAACAAAGAGCGATCCTGGGCAAGACAGTGAAGAAGCCCTGCTGTACCCCCACCAGGCCTCCCAGACTCCTAGCTCCTCCCCGTCTCCCTGGCTTCACTTCCTGTTCCCAGCGCCTGCCTCCTTGATCGAGGCCATCTGTGCCTCGGTGCTCCTGTTTTCATTTCTTGCTCATTAGTCTCTCCCTGTTGGAAGTTTTGATGTTTGGTTGGGCCTGAGCAGGCCCTATCATCTTTTGAAACCTTTTAGAGGTACTTCAAGAAGGGCTCCTTAGATAAAGGCATTTGCCACCAATCCTAACTTCGATCCCTGGCACCCATAGCAGTAGGAAAGAACTGACTCCCACAGACTATCCTCGGACCTCTCCAGTGTGCCATGGCATACACATGTTCCCACATACATATACACATACACAAAAATGGTTTTTTTGAATGGGAGGGGCTAGGGAAATGGAGGAGCAGTTAAGTAATTGTCTCTCTTGTAGAAGTCCAGAGTTCAGTTCCTGGCACCTGCTTGCGGTTCATAATCCGCAGTAACTCCAATTCTGGGGATCCGACGGCCTCTTCTGACCACTGCAGGCACTGCATGTATGTGATACACAGGCATATATGCAGGCAAAACATTCACACACATAGAACAAAGGAAAAACTATAAAGCTTTTATCTTGTGATAGCGACTTGCTATGTTGCCCTCTTTCCCAGGCTCAAAACTCAAAAAGCTCAAAACCCTAGGTTCAAGAAATCCTTCTGCCACAAGCTCCAAATGCTTGGGGTTTGCCAATGTGTACAAAAGACTAATTCTTTAAAAAATGTATAATTATAATAGAAGTTGATAGAGTTTGGAAAAGTCCCCAAGACCCTTTAACTAGGTCACTGTTCTAGATTTTCTTCCTGGTAATGGACTGTGAGCAGAAACCAATCTGAGAGACAGTGGTTAGACGTGGGCTCAGAGGCCAAGAACATGGAGACCTGAAGCCCAGCTTAGGGTTCCTCCTCCCTGGCTATTGTTGTACCGAACCAATGACATGCTGTGGAATAGAGGCGGGAGCGAGTGCCATTACACGGGACCAGCAGCATCAAAACGCACGTTGCAGGTGACAGGAGACAGGCTGGAGGCCATATTCTACTCCAGACTCTCAGCTTGAAATTTTTCCCATGTAATTCTTTTGTTGTTTCTCAACAGAGTCTTGCTACATAGCCTAGGCTGCCTAGGACTGGCAATCCTCCTGCCTCAGATTCCTGGGATTACATCAGTGCTGCCACACCTGGCTACTATATCACTTTTTAAAAGACCTGCTCTTCTCTGTGAACCCCATTAAGGCTGAGGTTCTGATCCCATGGAGGATTGGTCCTCGTGACAGTAATCATGGCATTATTTTATTCGGGGTACTGGGAATCTCACACATTCTGCCCAAGCTCTGCCCCTCGCCTGTCTACCACTGTCTTATCTATTCATTTTGTTTTTTGAGATAGGGTCTCATGTACTCCACAGATTGGCCTCAATTTTATTTTGTAGCTGGGTATGCATGGCCTTGAACTCTTGATCATCCTGTCTCTACCTCCCAAGTACTGAAAAGACAGGCATGTACAACCTTGCCTGGCTAATTGTTGTTTTGGAAACTGGGTTTCTCTGTGTAGCCTTGGCTATCCCGGAACTCACTCTGTAGACTGGGCTGCTGACTTTGAACTTACAGAGATCCACCTGCCTCTGCCTCCTAAGTATTGGGATTAACGGTGTGTGCCACCACTGCCCAGGCTGCCTGGCTAAATTATTACCTATTTGTTTTGAGAATCTCCTGGAGCCAAGGTTGGTTTCGAACTTGATGTGAAAGCTTTGAACACCTGTTACTACCCATCTCCCCAAAGCTCCCCTTTTCATTTTTTATGAAGAACATGCTCTCCACACTCCCTCCCACAAACCCATGCATTCCTCTGGGGCAGGAGAAAGGAGTGGGGGCTATTAGCTTCAGGGAATATTCTGGAACAAAGCCTGAGCATTTTGTTGTTGCTTGTTACACATTACCGATTGTCTTCCAAAGGGCTGCACCAAATTTACTCTGCTGTTGGTAGCGCTTTTTGAGAAGAACCATTTTCACAGGAATTTACCTTCCCTTGAGTCTGGACTGTGCTTCCTGACAGGTTCTCTGCGGAGGCACACGAAGAGAAGGCTGAGCGATGGTTGTCAAGAGCAGGGTGTGTCTGGCTGGCAGAGCCTTCAGGTGCCAAAGCCCTAGGTGTTTGTCATCAGAGCTGGGAAGGTTTGGCTAAGGTCACTGGCTCAGGCTCCCCTTCCCCACCTGCTCTTTAGTTTCTGCCACCATCCCAGGTGGTTGTGTGACATCCCATCAACACAGGGAAACCCCAAATGGAATACTGGTTTCAGGCAGCCACCAGCAACATCGTTCCTGCTCCCACCTCACCCTGACACTACATTCGGGTTTCTTGCAAAATGTCAATTACTCCTAGAAAGGAAACCCCTGCGGGCTGGGGCCAGGGGTGGCACCAGGTCAAGGAAACTTCATTCTTCCAGAACACAGAGCTCTAAGCCTGACCACCCTGCCAATCTGTGGCATGACTGCCTCAGCATCGCCTGAGTGAGGCCACCACTGCCAGCCCCTCCCTGTAGCCTGTCCTCCTCCTCTGGGGGTGGCCCTTGTTTGCAAACATCAACGGAAGTTTTGACGCTGCTGATTAACCAGCCTCCCACGGCACCCAGTTCTTAGTCATCCCCACAAGTCCCAACCTTCCGCAAGGGATTTGCGGGCATCCAGGTGACAGGGGAGAAATGACAGGGATCCCTGTAGCTTCTGTATTTCATTGGGGGGGGGGGGGCGGGAGATGAACTTCCACCATCCTCACGGTCAAGATGAACAGGTCCTGGAGCGCCTGTCATCTGCCTGAGGACAAGCATCCCAGCACAGCCTGGACCCTACCTGTCCCTCATACCTCATCCTATGAGGGTATTGCAGTAAGGTGGGGAAACTGAGGTGCTACATTGTAAGAATGGCTGGGGGAGGCCCATGAATATATATTGGGGGACACTGTTGGGAGGTAGCTTAGAAAACTGTAAAAGGGGAACACTTTAGGACATAAGCTGATCCCCAGCCCACTGTCTGGATCCCTACGCTTTGGTTGTCTTGTCCCCACTCCCTGGGAAAAAAAAGAAAAAAAAAACAGAGAAGAACAGGCTGGCAATCCTTCTAGCACTGCAGTGACAAAGAGGACAGCTGACCACTCAGGATGGTTGTAGTTGAAAGACAGGGAGAAGAGGGCCAGAAGAAAGAGAAACCTACCCAGACGTCAGCCAAATATGCCATTAAGGTTTGCCGCCTTAGCGGAGGGCTCAGCCCCTAGTCCTTCTCCAGTGATCTCCCATATGCCCCAACTCTAGGGCAGGAGAAGGGTGTGTATGAAGTCACCCAAAGAGCAGGCAATAGTGACAGTGGCCAACTAGGACCAAGAGTACTCCTACCCGAGCTTCTACTGTTTGCTTTTCTGGGTACCCCAGTATATGTAGACCTGGGGTGGGGATGAGGTGAAAATCCCTCAGGGATATGAGCAGGAGAGAGCTGGTGGATCAGGACAGGGCCTGAGCTGGAATCCCTGCAGCAGGGCACACAGCTCACTCCAGAAGGGAGTCAGACACACGTGCAACCCCCAAAGGTCACTCACCCATCTTTATGACAACCCTGGGGACTATTGAACAAGAACAAGGCCAGCTCAAACTTGGCCCCAAGCCAGTGGCACAGGTACACGGGGCAACGTTGACCAGTAAGAGGCTGGAGATAACTCTATCCTAGCTGTTAGGGCACTTCCTGTTGAGAGAGAATCCCAGGGTGTCTAAATCTCCCTAGAAGACAACCCAGAATGCACCTGTCCTGGCCAGACCTCTGATCTACACTAGCTCATCCTCATGGCCCAAAATCAGTTACCCCAGACAGACCTCCCACCACACAGACCTGGCCTCTCAAATCCCCTCCAGGGCCAGTGGGTGCGGATGGCCAGTCCCAGGGAGATGGTGAAAGATGCTCTTTGGACACTCTTGCCATCTTTGAAGCCTCAGGCCCAGTCAAACCCACACGGCTGCCAAGCCCTTTCGTGGCCAAAATTGAGATTTTGCTACTCTGAAGCTTGCCTCCAGCTTTGTACCCAGAAACTCCTGGGAGCCCACTGCAGCTTCCCTATAGGCTCAGCGCCCTCATAGCCTCTGTAATATGTGCTCAAAGGAAAGACACCTCGAGCGCCCAGGGACTCAAGGAAGGGGCAAGTCGTAGCCAGAGGGTTGGCCAGTGTGGACTCACACTAAAAACCTCGCTGGTCAGGCTGGCAGAGGGAGAGGGAGAGCACAGCACAGGTACATACTCAGAACGCACCTTCCGTGTGTGTGTGTGTGTGTGTGTGTGTGTGTGTGTGTGTGTGTGTGTGTGTGTGTGTGTGTGTAGGCTGGCTAACTTAGTGCTTCACACCTCACAGAGCAGACCTTGCCCCATGGTCACTCCATAGCAGGCCCTTTTGTCATGTGACCACCCATGAAACTATCACCTGGGGGGGGGGGTTTGAGTAATGTACCCCCAGGCTCATGGGGTGGTGGTGTCTGGTGAGATTACTGGAGGAAGTTCATCCCTGAGGGTGGGCTTTGGGAGTTTATAGCCTTGCCCCACTTCTGGTTCACTCCCTGGTTCCTGTTTGCAGTTGAGATGTGATCTCTCAGCTTCCTGATTCAAGTCATCCTGTCCTGATTCCATGTCACCCCTGCTATTAAGGATTCTAGTCATCTGGAACTATAAACCGAAATAAATTCTTCTGGAAGTTGCTTTTGGTCGTGGCATTTTTACCACAACAGAAATGTAACTAACACAGCTCTCCTCGGTGAGGCCTCCCTGACACCACCCAGTGAGAAGTCACAGGATTTCCTTCCCAGTGCTAGAATGTGAATGAGGGGACTGCTCACAGTCTCCTCTCTGTCAGACTAGGACTCCCTGATTCAGACAGCTCCCCACCCGTGTGGTGTGGCTTTGGGCACGGCAGCTAGCCTCTCTGAGCTCCAGTGTCATAGGTGAGCACTATTCACTGAGCATTCACTATGTGCTAACCCTAAAAGCATTCGGTGAGTGAGTACTTGTCATAGCTCGCTTTAGTCATTAAGTTGATCCAGCCGAGAGCCACCTGAGAAGGGAGTCCCAATTAAGATGTTGTCCCTATCAGATTGGCCCAGGGAAATGCCTGTGAGAGATGATCTTGATTAACTGTAGAAGAGCCTAGCCACTGTGGGCAGTCCTATTCCAAGGGCAGGTGGTCCCAGGTGATATGAGAAGGCTAGCCACGCATGGGCCTGCCTATGAGTCAGCAGCAAGCAGTGTCTCCCATGGTTTCTGCCCTAACTTTCCCCAGTGATGGACTAGGACCCAGAAACAGAAGCCAGGAATCCTTCCCTCACACTCGCTGTGTTTTGCCACAACAACAACAAGGAAACAGGAATAGTGCTATTTAGCCATGTTAGAGATGGGGCATCCCTGTTGCTAAGGAAACAGGAATAGTGTTATTTATCCATGTTAGAGATGGGGCATCCCTGTTGCTAAGGAAACAGGAATAGTGTTATTTATCCATGTTAGAGATGGGGCATCCCTGTTGCTAAGGAAACAGGAATAGAGCTATTCATCCATGTTCAAGATGGGGCATCCCTATTATGAAGACCACCACTATTCTCACCATTTACCAACCTTCCTGCTACCACAGTTAGCACTCAGTTCACCTCAGATTCAGGCCTATGAGATGGCTCAGCTCAGCAGGCAAAAGGCACCTGCTGCCAAGTCTGACCACCTGAGTTCAACCCCTAGGACTTCCATGACTGAAGGGGAAAACTAACTCTCACAGCTAGTCCTCAATGTATGCCCCATTGCACATGTGCACACACATGCACACAGCCCAATTAAATAGAGTAGATCAAAATTAATTCAAAAATGTTTTAAAGACACTCAAGAAAATGCAAATAAATAAGTAAGTAATAAAGATGTCCAGTTGGTTGAGTGTGGTACCCATGTCTTTAATCACAGAAATTGGGAGGCAGGGGCTGTGAGTTTGAGGCCAGCAGGGCTACAATACTGAAATCCTGACTGATTAAAGAAAAGAGAATTTTTTTTCCATTTTGTTTATTTATTCGTTTTTTGAGACAGAGTTTTTCTGTGTAACAGCCCTAGCTGTCCTGGAACTAGCTCTTGTAGACCAGGGCTGCCCTCGAACTCACAGAGATCCGCCTGCCACTGCCTCCCAAATTCTGGGATTAAAGACATACCACCAACGCCTGGCAGAAAAGAGAATTTTTAATAACACTCTGATTCTGTGAAATTCAAATGAAGGTAGAAGTGAGGGGGGTTTACCTGGGGGTAGTATAGAAACAGCCCTGTACGAGCTGGGCACTGCCATATTTGGAGCTTCCAGCCACAGTATCTGGAGACCTGAGCGATGTGCTTCTACCTCTCCCCTCAGCCCTGTCTTCACCACATCTCTACCAAATCCAGCTGTGCAGTGAGTAAAGCCAGAGGCAAGCAGGCTGGCTGGATCAGCCGTGACCAAGCCTTGAGTGTCTCAGGCCCATTAGTAACCATGGTTGCTCTGTGGTGCTGTTGCCAGCTCAAGCCTTAGGGACAGGACACCTCATACCTCTGGACTCCAAGATCTAAGCCACCCTGTTTTCTGTCTTTCGTTGTGTGTGCGTTATTCATGTATGTGCTTACATGTGTGTGGGTGCATGTGTGTACATGCATGTGGAGGCACTAGGTTGAGATAGGGAATCATCCTTAGTCAGTCTCTACCTTATTGAGGCAGACTGTCTGATCTGAACCCAGAAGGTAACGACTTGGCTTACCAGCGTTGGGGTACTGGAATTACAGGTGGCCCACTCTGCCCACCTGACATTTACACAGGTTTGGGGTTCTGAACGCCAGTCCTCATGTTTGCACTTCAAACACTATCTGCCGAGCCACCTCTCCAGCCCCTCTCCAGTGTCTTACAGTCACTTGTCTCCCCAGCCGCCTCTCAGAAGCCCCAGGAGCTCTTTTCAAGGTTCTCTTCACGTAGTTTCCAAGCCAACTATGATAAACCACAACAGCTTCCTGTCCTTGCTCTCCTGCTAGGATACCCTTCAAGTCTGTGATGATACATGACCCCCTCCCCAGGAGGCACAGGTTCCAAATCTGAGATGCAAGAGTCTTGGGTCAGCATGGGCTACATAGAAAGACCCTGTTTCAACCTACCACTAAAATAAAAAAAAAAAAAAAAGAGAGGGGGGGAGGGAGGAAAGAAGGGAGGAAGGGAGGGAGGGAGGGAGAGAAGGAGGGGGGAGAGAAAGAGAGAGAGAGAGAACAAGCCCAGCCTGCTTTGATCCAGTACTCAGGGGGCAAAGGTGGAGGCAGTGATCTCCGAGTTCAAGGCCAATCTAGTCTGCCACAGCCAGAACTATACAGAGAAACCCTGTCTGGAAAAAACAAAACAAAAACAATCCCTATACAAGTGAGGAAAGAAAGCCAAGTCCCTAAAAGATGGCCTGGGGCCAACAAGATGATTTAGTGAATGGAGGTGCCCGCTGCCAAGGCTGAAGGCCTGAAGTAGACCTCACATGGTGGGGGACAAGAACTGACTTTCACAGGTTGTCATCGCACGTGTGTGCGCGCGCGCGCGCACACACACACACACACACACACACACACACACACACACACACACACACACACACACACAGTCAAAACTTGTGACCAGGACAAGAAGGACGACTAGACTGGGATCTTCTGAGGTTGTTTCTTTCCACAGCCCAGTTGATCTCCCTCCTCCCACTGTCAACCCAGGGGTTCCCCCTCTGTCTGTGGGAGGAAAATCTCTGAGATCCAACCTTAGTGTCTGAGCAATCTGGGCTGAGAGTCAAGGGCTCTGGCTACCGTCACTGAGGAGACCTGCTCCCATTTCTGAGGGCCCTGTGAGTCACACTGGCATCACAGGTTAGCAGCCTGAGCTGCCTCACAAAACCACAACAGACTGCATGGTGACAGCTCCGTGCTGGAAGAATGTTGTTGTCAGACAGGTTTATGAAACATCCCAGCTCCGAAACCAGGCTGGGTTGCTGCTGTGTGGGGTGGTGTCTGGGACAGCCCCCACCCCCTCATACAATAATACATGCAGGACCCTTAACCTCAACACATCCTCTGAGGGCTCAAAGAAGCCAGTTAGCACCTCTGAGCTTTTGGGATGCTCTGTTGGCAAAGGTGCCTGTTGCCAAGTCTGATGACCTGTAGCTCCCCAGAACCCACATGGTGAAAAGAAAGAACTGACTTCCATAAGTTGTCAATTGTTCTCCATACATGTATCTGGCATGTACATATCCGTCAGAATATTTTTTTTAAAAGAAGTCAGCCACCTCCTCCAGACAAGGCAAAGAGGGGTGGGGGTGGGGTGCGTGACCCCAGGCCATCATCTTATGCCACTCCAATAAGTTGTGGGGTCAGGGAGGTTGGAGAACTTCCTAAAGGAGTCTGTAGGCATTGTGGCCAATCTTGAGCCTTGAATACTGAGGACGGTGACAGCAATGACAACTGACGACCCTGGTCCCTTGCCGAGGTGGACTCTGCTCAGCACATTCCTGTGTCACACTAGGAGAGTCTTGAGGCCCTGAAACAAAAAGTGGCTAAAAATGACTGTCCCGAAGGCTGAGGTCACCAGACAAGCAGGGTCCTGCTTCTTCGTCTGGCTCTAGCAGGGAGCCCTTGCCTCTGTGGTTGTTGTAACAATCCTTGGTTTTCCTTAGCTGGAAGATGGAGTACTTCTTGCCTGTCCCTGCCTCTTTCTCAGACTCTGAGCTTCTTTCGTGTCCAGAGCTCCCTGTTCTTAGAAAGACACTGACCATTTCATACTCAAGGGCCTACTCTAATCCAATATGACCTCAAGTACACCTGCAAAGGCAAAGATTGTGTTTCTAATAAGGTCATTGTCACTAGTTCAGGGCACATACATTATTCAGCCCAACATATCACATGTTAATTCTCTCAACACACCTGCTCCTGATCCTACCTGCATCACACAGACAAGAGACTCAGAGAGGTTAAACAATCATCCAGAGGCCACACAGCCACCCCTGGGGATCTGGATGAGTCCTAATGATGTCATCCCTCCCTTCCTCACATCAGCCACAAAGGACCCCCTGTGCAACCTTGAGGGGCTAGGCTTACGAGTTCGCAAAGGAAACCGGGGGGGGGGGGTATGTGTGTGTGGAGGAACCCCATTCATTGGCCAAGTTCATACAGTGAACAAAGGGCAGGTCTTTTGGGTCCAGGGCCAGCACACACGATCGTGTAGGCTGTAGCAGGCAACCTAACAGGAGCATTCTGTGACTGTACTAAGCCGGTCGAGGCTACTGACCCAGCGTGATCAATGGCATTACTGTGTTTGTTGGTAACAATCACAATTGCTACACCTGCCAAGTTCGTAAAGGCTCCAGCTGGCCTCCTTAGGTGTCACACTGGTACCTGCTGCTCTCTGTGGGCAGCAGGGCCAGTGGAGGTCTGACCAAGAGTCCATGAAAAGGGCTGCAGAGAGTGGTTAAGCACATTCTACCTTTGCAGAGGACCCGAGTTCAGTTCCCAGCACCCTCCTTCAGGGGATCTGACACTTCCTTCTGGCCTCATGGGCATCATGCACACATTCTCATGTGTAAACACAGAAACAAACCTTAACAAACAAGAATCCATGAGACACGGACACAGTACACACACATCTATTCCCAGAAGTACAAAGACCAAGGTAAGAAGCACGCAAGTTTGAGGCCAGCCTGGGCTATATAAGGTGACCTGTGATGTGGGAGTGTCATCTATCTATCTGTTGCTTTCATTGGTTAATTTATAAAGAAACTGCTTGGCCTTTGATAGGCCAGCCCTTTGGTGGGTGGAATAGACAGAACAGGATTCTGGGAGAAAGAAAGCCGAGTCAGGCAGTCACCATAGCTCTCTTCTCCAAGATGGATGCAGGTTAAGAATATTCCCGGTAATATGGTGCTACACTCATTAGAAATGGGTTAATCAAGATGTGAGAGTTAGCCAGTAAGAGGCTAGAGCTAATGGGCCAAGCAGTGTTTAAAAGAATACAGTTTCTGTGTAATAATTTTGGGTAAAGCTAGGCAGTGGCCAGGAGCTGAGCGGCGGGAAGCAGCCTGCAGCTCCTACTACAGACCCGGGTTTTTGTTGTTGTTGTTTGTTACTATTATATGTGATTATTAATACATAAAATGAATTTCCAAATTGCCCAATGATTTAACAGGCCTTGCTTCACGGATATCTCCAACAGCAGTCAAAACACTTGGCTGACTTTTAACTCTCACGAATGCCGTTTTAATAATATATTTTGATAATACCAGAGCCCAACATGCTGACTAGTAAGTTGTACAGATTCAATTAGGGCTTTGGCAGCCACTGTGTCATTGATGGCTTTTTGGGATTACATGATATTGGATACTCTCTCAGGCCCTGCTCTGACCTGCTGCAAGACTCAGGCAGCTCTTGTCTCTACTCCAGGTCTCTCTGTTGCCTTCAAAATAAAAGACTAAAGATGAAACTTAGAAGTCTTATCTCCATATTAAATCCCTTCCTTCTAGTCCCCATCATTTTCATATACTTTCTTCTGCTTCTGTTATTGCTCTATGATGCAGGCATACCTCAAGTTCACCCTGTAATCCTGGATGACCTCAAACTCAAGGCCATCCTCCTGCCTCCAGCCTCCTGAGTGGTGAGATTACAGGTAAGAGCCGCAATACATGGCTAACTTTCACTGACTTTTGTTTGTTTTTTAAAGGCCCCAGTGCTTCCCCGTGGAGCTTACAACAGATTCCTCTTTGTACCAACCAGGCTGGCCCAATGACATGATCCTCTTCCAGTTAACTTCAGCCACAGATTCCCTCCTGATCCCCAGACATGTCACCAGACCGCTGTACTTGCTGTTCCTTCTTCCTGGGATGCCATTCCCTGTACCATGGGTCATGCTAGCTAGTTCCTTATGCTTAGAATCCCAACTCAATTGCCCCCTCCTGAGCCCTAGGGTTGGGCAGAGGCCTCCCGTCACTCTCCATCATGCCCAGGTATTGTCATTTCCTAGTGCACTTGCTACCACCTGCAATTACCCTGTGTGTCTGTCTCTCTTGCTTCCCAGTTGTCTTTCTTCCATGAAGCAAAGACTTCTGGCCTCATTCTCTGCTGCCCTCAGCACCTGCCGCACTGCCCAGCACATGCTAGGTCCTCAATGAATGGTCGCGTAATGAATAAGAGTCTGGTAGAGAATGCAGAGACCCAAAGACCAAACGGGTGTGTGTCATCCAGAGACTGGCCCAAGAGTGTGAGGCCCAAATGGAATCCGCTCTGGATATTTTGGCAAAGTAGAAGCAGGGGCTGGGCCTCCACCAAGAGGAAGTCTGTGACTAGACCTAATTGGGGGTGGGCATGGCTGCGTCTTTGGAACAGGCTTGAACAGCCTGACTTGCCATAGTCTGTTGTAAGCTCCATGAGAAAGGCTGCAGCTTTAGTCGGGATTAGAAAGAGAAGCCAGGTGACCCTTGGCTCAAGGTCCAGCTATTGTTATGGATACCGACTAGGGAAGAGCTCCTTGGTCTACGTCACCATGCATAGCGCACAACAGTGACTTGGATTAGGTGGCAGGGGCATGAAGTTCAGAGATGAAATGTGTACCCACCCAGTCATTCTCTGGGCCTTTGTGCTAGAGCCTCTCCAAGGGGCTGAAGGCTAATTGTGTCCTCTTTCTTGGAGGTCTGAGGAAAGTACAGAGATCTTTCTGTCTCTGAGGGTTCATAGGGAGAAGGGGCACTATGGGTAAGAGATATCTTAGGACCTCTTAAAGGGTTCAGAGGGGCTGGGGAATGGTGGCACATGCCTTTAATCCCAGGCAGAGGCGGGAGGATATCTATGAGTTTTAGACCAGCTTGGTCCATCGTGGGAATTCTAAAGCCAGCTATATTGGTGAAACCCTGTCTCAAAAAAAAAAAAAAAAAAAAAAAAAACCAATGATGATAATAATAAAAGAGTTCATCAAGTCCAAATGGATCAAAGACCTCAACATAAAGCTAGCCACACTGAATCTTATTGAAGGGAAAGTGAGATGTACGCTCAAACACATTGGCACAGGGAACCACTTCCTGAATATAAGCCCAGCAGCACAGACACTGAGAGAAATAATTAATAAATGGGACCTCCTGAAACTGAAAAGTTTCTGTGAAGCAAAGGACACGGTCAACAAGAAAAAACAACAGCCTACAGAATGGGAAAAGATCTTCACTAGCCCCACATCAGACAGAGGTCTGATCTCCAAAATATATAAAGAACTCAAGAAA
>NC_022011.1:14040226-14060104 GCF_000317375.1 Microtus ochrogaster | reverse complement strand
AAAATGGCTGAAAGACACTTAAGGAAATGTTCAACATCCTTAGTCATCAGAGAAATGCAAATCAAAACAACTCTGAGATTCCATCTTATACCTGTAAGAATGGCCAAGATCAAAAACACTGATGACAACTTATGCTGGAGAGGTTGTGGGGAAAAGGGAACACTGCTGCATTGCTGGAGGGATTGCAAGCTGGTACAGCACCTTTGGATGTCAGTGTGGCGATTTCTCAGAAAATTAGGAAACAACCTTCCTCAAGACCCAATAATACCACTTTTGGGTATATATCCAAAGGATGCTCAATCGTGCCACAAGGACAAGTGCTCAACCATGTTCATAGCAGCTTTGTTTATCATAGCCAGAACCTGGAAACAACTTAAATGTCCCTCAATCGAAGAATGGATTAGAAAAATGTGGTACATTTACACAATGGAGTACTACACAGCAGAAAAAAATAATGACATCTTGAATTTGCAGGAAAATAGATGGATCTAGAAAACATTATTTTGAGTGAGGTAACCCAGATACAGAAAGACAATTATCACATGTACTCACTCATAGGTGGTTTTTAAACATAAAGCAAAGAAAGCCAGCCTACAAACCACAATTCCAGAGAACTTAGACAACAATACAGACACTAATAGAGACTTACATTGATATAATCTACATGGGAAATAGAAAGTAGAAAAAGACAAGATCTCCTGAGTAAATTGGGAGCTGGGGAGCTTGGGGGGAGAATTGAAGTTGGGAGGGAAGAGGCAGGGAGGGGAGCAGAGAAAATGTAGAGCTCAATAAATATCAATTAACACCCCCCCCCCAAAAAAAGAGAGTTTTGTTCTGTAGCCCAGGCAGGACTCAAACTCAATCTGCCTTCCTCAATAGTTATCAATAAAAAAATTAAAATAAAAAGAGTTCAGAGGAAGCCGGGTTCATCCCAGCACTCAGAGCCAGAGCTCTATGAGTTTGAGGCTAGCCTGGTCTACAGAGGGAGTTTCAGGACAGCCAAGGCTACACAGAAAAACTCTCAAAAAATTGGAGAGGGGAAGGGAGGGGGTGGGGAAAGGAAGGGAAGGGAAGGGAAGGGAAGGGAAGGGAAGGGAAGAGAAGAGAAGAGAAGAGAAGAGAAGAGAAGAGAAGAGAAGAGAAGAGAAGAGAAGAGAAGAGAAGAGAAGAGAAGAGAAGGTGCTCAGAGGAAGGGAGAGAGAAGAAAAGTTTAGATGTTTAGATAGCTGTAAAGGAATGAGAATTCAAGAAAAGCTTGATTCTGGGGGCTGGGTATCCAGGAACTTTTGTCTTCTTTTGAGATTGGGTCTTTTTGTAGCTCAGCATGCCCTTGAATTCTTGGTCCTTCTGCCTCAGCCTCTGAGGTGCTGGAGATTAAAGGTATGGGCCACGCTGTCTAACTTCTCATACATTTTAAAGACAGGATTGCACTTTGAAGCCATGGCTGACCTGGAACTACAGAGATCCATCTCTTTGTTTATTCCTCCAACCTTTCTATGAAGTCTGTAACTATGGAAACTGGAAAGGAAGATGTGTCTGATCATGCTACTGAAAGTATTCAGAGTCTCTCTGGAGGCTGGGAGGGTGATCCTATTCTTGTGGACCAAGACCTGTCCTGACCTTACTGCTGAAAACCCCTTGTCCTGGAAATCCCCCAGCCCTGTGTGAATTGGTGTAGCTGGTCACTTTACTCCCAGGTGACCCTCAGAGGCTGCTGTCAAGCATGTAATCCTCCTGCCTCACCCCCCAGAGTGCAGAGATTATAGGCGTGTGGTTCACAAGCGGCTTTAGCGGAACCTTACTGCACACTGACATACATGAAGCCTTCACTGGAAAATCCCACACCTGTCTTCCCGGGATGTGCCCCAGCTGAAATGCAGACCCATTAAAGAATAAAGCACAAGCTGGGCAATGGTGGTGCACGCCTTTAATCCCAGCACTCGGGAGGCAGAGGCAGGCAGATCTCTGTGAGTTTGAGACCAGCCTGGTCTACAGAGCTAGTTCCAGGACAGACTCCAAAGCCACAGAGAAACCCTGTCTCAAAAAACCAAAAAAAAAAAAAAAAAAAAAAAAAAAAAAGAATAAAGCACAAACCAGATGAGGTGGCTCAGGCCTGTCATTCCAGCACACAGGAAGCAGGCTAGAGGACCAAGGCCTATCTCAAAACACACAAATATTTTTGAATAAAAAAATTTTAAAGATCAGCTGGGGAGATAGCTTCAAAGTTAAGAGCACTGGCTATTCTTCCAGAGGACCCAGCAACAACATGACCACTTCTTCATCATCTGTAACTCCATTTCTAGGGGATCCAGCACCCTCTCTGGCCTCCTCAGGCACAAGGCATACACGTGGTACATGTAGGCAAAACACCCATACATTAATAAAATAATATTAAAAATAAATATGGGCTGGGAAAATTGTTCCAGGACAAGAACACATGTTCTACAAGCAGAAGACCTGAGTTTAAATCCTCAGCACCCAAGTAAGACTTTTAAAAATTAAAATATGTCACAAATTTCCTTTTAGGCAATACGAAACATAACTAATCCTGGGTTTAGACAATCGCTGGATCACCTCCCAAAGAAATCTCATCATGTGTATGGAAATAATATAATTTTTTTTTTAAAAAAAATCTAAGCTACTTCTTATACTTCAAATCCCAAAAAGGAACACCCAATCAGTAGATGAAACCAGGACTGAGCCAGACACAGTGATATGTGTCATGTATCTCCGGGAGGCTGAGGCAGCGTGGAGAGCTGGAGGCCAGCTTGAGTTACAGAGCCAAACTCTAGACACAGAGAGACGGAGACACAGACAGGCAGAAAGACAAGACTAACAGAGGTAGCCTAAGCTTCGCAGAGGGGACCACCAAGGTGGTGGGGGCAGGGCGACAGTGAGCAGGCTAAATTCACACAAGTCACGTTAGCACATCCAACAAGAGCCAGCTACCGTCCTATTTTCAAGACGAAGTGTTTTCTGTAGAGGGTAGCCTTCTGTCTGCATCCCTTCTGAGGCCTCTGGGTGGACAGAAGCAGGCACCTTGCTCCGCCCCCGAAGCACCTCCTGGCTAGTGCCTCAGGCAAATAGTTAGCCTGCATCCTCAGCCTACTCAGACATCACTGAGGTTGGAATTTCTGGTAAAGGATGAAAGAGCTGGGGCAGAGCACTTCATGGGCAAAGAATGTGACCGATAGTGCACCTTATCCCCACCCAGCCCACCTGGCAGGTTGCTGACCCAGCCTGTGGGCAGTCTTGGGCTGGTCTGCTGCTGGATGACCTTATTGGGGACTTTCCTCACACCGGACTAAAAAGGCAGAGAACAGCGACATCACCTCATGAATCACCATCCACCTCCCCCTAAAATGCCAAGCATCTGTCCCCAGCCTGGGCTCTTGGGTGGGATAATGGGGCTTGCACCCCAGCTTTGAGCTCCCCGCATGAAAGCCAAGACACATGTGATTATAACGAGAATGCAGGCGTGCGTGTAAACGCCAGCCGAAGAGGCTACCACTCCACTTAACTCGGAGGCGCTATGGGGCCAGCTGTGAGTCAGGGTTCGGCCTGGGTAGCTTAATTTAGAGGAGTGTCAGCTGCCCACCCAAATTAGCTGCCCCCGTCCTGTCCAGTCTTGGCTCTGCTGGTCGCAGGCCTGTCAACTTTGATTCTCTTGAAAACTGAGCCCGCACTTTGCTGAGAGACTATGTCATTTGTATAACAGTTTTTAAAACCATCCGAATTCAAATAATAGAAGCCCCTGTATGAGCTGAGTGTGTCTCCCTGCTTGACCTCTGACCTCTGTGCCACTCCTGAGGCCATCATCGCCACCAGAAATTAGCCCCATTTATCAGCTCAGTCTGAGAACTGCTCCCACCCCCTCCCACGTTAGCCTGGTTAGTATATTGTTCAGCACTTGGTTCTTCATACCAGACCTCTGAGGAGCATTCCAACAACCAGGCAGTCGACCCCAACTCCCTGGCACCACGGTCGGACATCTCTCAAAGAGTGCGTGTGCCCAGCTGATTTGATCAATCTACTGAAAACCGCAAACCAACCACATAAAAATATCTAAACCAGGGGTAGGGGTGCATGCCAGGAACCCCAGGACTTGGAAGGCTAACACAGGATGATCTGGGCTACATGCCAACTCCCAGAACATCCTAGGTCAAGAGACCTTGCCTCAAAAACAGATTCAGCCTGGGATAGTCAAGCTATTTGTGGTCCTTTGCAAGCACAATGCTTCCAGGAATGTCTTCGTCACTTGTAACTTCGCCGTCACCCACAAGTAGCAGATACCCCTCACTAACACGAACACTATCACTTTATCTTATTATTTGTTTAGCAGTTGTTAAAGATGTGTTTCTGTTTATGCATATGGATATTTTGTCTCCGTGTATGTATATGGATCGTGTGCACACCTGGTGCTGTCGGGGTCAGAGGAGGGTGTCGGATCCCTTGGGGCTGAAGTTCCAGAGCTACAGTAACCACCACCCCTTTAGGAATCTAGTTTTTAAAAAAATCTAATAAAAAGCCATGCAGTTCTTTTGCATTTGATGTTTGGATGCAGGCGCATGGAGTTCATATAAAGAGGGATGAAAAGAGTAGGGGTAGGGGAGTGGAGCAGGGGAATGGCAGGCTTGGTGAGTCACTGTGAGTTCAAGGCCAGCCTGGTCTACAGCAAGTTCCAGACCAATCTGTGCTATATAATAAACCTTGTCTAAAAAAGAGGGGAGTCAGGCCGGGTCACGGTGGTACACTCCTTTAATCCCAGTGCTAGGGAGGCAGAAGCAGGCAGATTTCAGTGAGGCCAGCCTAGTCTACATAGTGGGTTCCAGAACAGCCAGAGTTGTTACAGACAACCCCTGTCTCAAGAATGAAAAGAAGAAGAGGAGGAGGAGGAAGAACAGGAAGAGGAGGAGAAAGAACAGGAGGAGGAGGAGGAAGAACAGGAGGAGGAGTAGGAGGAGTTATCTGCCACCAAGCCTGACGACCTGGATTTGGTCCCCAGGACCCATGTAATAGAAGGAGAGAACTGACTTCTCAAAGCTATCTTCTGACCTTCATGTCTTGCCGTGGTACCCTCTTCCTCTCTTCAGACAAAGGATTGGAAGAGGAGACTAGAACAGAGTAGAATTCTCCCCAACCATCACTTCTCTGGGGGCAGGTTTTGATATGACTATCCTTAAGAGAGCCATCAGCTTGTTCTGCTGTAACAGATAATGAAGTCCAAACCCAACCCAGAAGTCAGTCTTTCTACGCTGCAGTGTCAGGGTACATTACCTCTCATGCTGTCCCACTGCTGGGCCTGGAACACCCGCGATGTGGCTGTTATGCAGTGTAAATGCTGGGCTGGGCTGCTGGACACAATTATTCTGAGGTGTGGGGCCCTGGGGCCTTCTGCAGACCCCAGGGAACAGCTGCAGCCTCGGGACTGTGAAACCGGACCCTGCTCCGGAAGGCTCTGGAGCTCACACACCCAGGACATTAAAATTTTATCCAACAGTCAGTAAGGATTCAGGGGAACAGAAGTTACTTCAGGAGGGAGCCAAGCAGCCAAGAGCCTACCAGGTACCTCCATTCAGGCGCTGCACCAGGCTAAAGGGATTCTCCAGAATTAGAACAAGCCAGAGGGAAAGGAAGCTGCAAACAGCCACAGTTGGTGGGAGCTCATGTCAGTGACCGAGGTGACTTCAGGGCCCTGGGGATCCAGGCTTCACTGCCTACAGGTCGTATACATGCTGGCTGAATATTCAAGGACAATGCCCACTCTGAAAATGTGGCAAGAACTGAGATGAGAGAGCCAAAGACTCAGCTGACTGACTACAGGGTCACTTTCACCCCACATGCCGGGGCTACGCCAGGAAGCTTCAAGGTGCCTGGTATGGTGGGAACAAGGGACACCTTCTCTCCGTGTTCTTTTTTTTTTTTTAATATTTATTTATTATGTATACAATGTTCTGTCTGTATGCCTGCAGGCCAGAAGAGGGCACCAGACCCCATTACAGATGGTTGTGAACCACCATGTGGTTGCTGGGAATTGAACTCAGGACCTTTGGAAGAGCAGGCAATGCTCTTAACCACTGAGCCATCTCTCCAGCCCCCTCTCCATGTTCTTGGAGATGAAATCCTGTCCAGAGCCTCATCCTGCCTGTGTGGTACCCACGGTGACCTTAGGCCCACAGCTTTCCAGGGGAGGACATTTTCTGGGGCTGAGGAGCTGCCATCATGAAACCCTGGGTGGCCAGAAGTTCTCCTATGCTCCCCAAGTCATAACCTTCCCAGCAGGCACAAGAACGCGTCTCTAACACCTGGGAGAGAAAGGGACTGGGGATTGGTGTCGGTTCTAGAAGGTTTTGTCCTGAAGACTAAAGTTACTCTACTTGAGGCTAAAAAATGAAAAAAATTAAAAAAAATAAATAAATAGTTAAAGGCCCAGCATCTCCTTAGAGGTTCAGTGGATACCAGATTCCACCAGGACATTACAGATGGGATAACATTTATTCCTCCCTGCATACCTTGAGACAAGTCCCATAGCTTTCTGTGCTTTTCAGTTGACGAATCTTTCAGGTGCAGAAAAACAGTGCGCAGACTCAGAGTTACACCATGGTTGGGAATCTGTCACCCTGGCAGATCTACAACTTTCCATGATCTTTATGTGATTCTTTACCTGCTGCTAGAGGGAGGAATGGTTGAGGAGTTTCCAGCAGCTCCTTGGCCTTCTCCACTTCCATCTCAGGAGGGAATGGGACCCATGCTAGTGCTGGTTACCCCACAGGTACGGAACCCGTGTCCTCTGGTGTCACTTGGGAGGTAGGAACTGGGATTGTGTCCTTTTCCCAGGAAGTTGGTGTGAAGTAACCTGCCCAGCCAGTCAGCAACAGAACTGGGACTCCGTCCAGGCCTGTGCTGTTGTTAAAGCTCTCTCTGGGCACTGCACGAGGCCATCCACGTGCACACATGACCATGAGAAAACGGAACGAGCCAGGATGAGGCCAAGGAGGCAGCGTGGGCCGCCAATGGGAGGAGGGAGGTTGGAAGCAGAGCTCTGTGTGTGCCCTTGCCAAAGCTGCTTGCAATGGTCGGCCTGCGAGTGTGCCCTAGAGACAGGCAGGCAGAGCTCCGCAGCACCCTGGCTGCAGGCACCCGCTCTGCTAAACAGAGCCAGTCTTTGAGCAGGCCTGGGCAGAAGGCAAGCCCTGGGACATCCGGGCCCTACTGTTTGAGACACGGGAGCCAGAAACAGAACTGACAGTGAAAATCTCCAACATAATCCCTGCTTCCCTCTTTCCTGCCCCTTTCTTTTTTCCCCCTCTTCTTTGAGGCAGTCTTGCCATGTCGCACAGGCTATCCTCAGAATCATGAACTTCCCTCGGCTTATGTGGTGGACTTATGTGCGTGAGCCATCACACCTGGTCACAATCTTTTTTCAATAATTGCCCAAGAAGCTGCCTGTCACCCAAGAGAGGAACTCTGCCCTCTCCACGGCACGCTCAGTCCTTCCTGCACAAGGCCCTGGCCTAGCAGATGGCAAGAAGGACAGACAGTTGCACCAAGCACAGGAGCAGCAACTAGACACGAATAGCTCTAGAGCCTCCTCAAACGCTCGCCACTGGTGGGTCCGAACAAATATGTCTCTATACCCATTTTGCATTTGAAAACTGGCTCCAAAAATGTCAGCTTGGGCTGAGGAACACGGCACAGTGGTAGAGGACTTGCCTAGCATGTACGGTGAAGCAGAAGTGCACGGCTCTTGGTGAATCTGAGGCCAGCTTGGTCAACATAGGGAGTTGTAATCCAGCCAGAAGAGCACAAGGAGACTAGGTCTCAAGAAAAGAAAGAAAGGAAGAAAAAAAGGCAAGTTCCTGGCTTCAATTCCCAGCAACAAGACACCACAGACCCCAAATAAGTCACCTCATCCAGTAGGTATAGCAGGCACAGTGCCCAGAATTCTTGGAGGAGTCCGTAAAATAGTTGAATTTAGAGCCAGCGAAATGCCTCAGTGGGCAAAAGTGCACAAACCTGATGTGAGCTGAACTTGAGCCCCAGAACCCACAAAAGGAAAGAAGTGACTCCCCAGTTGTCCTCTGACCTCTACCTGAAAGCTGTGGTAGAAGTACCCCCTCTCTCTTTCTTTCTCTCTCTCCTCTCTCTCTAATACATGTGTGTGCACACATGTATAACCAAATTGATAATAATAAATGTTGGGCCAGGTGATGGGAGCATGTGCCTTTAATCCCAACACTCGGGAGGCAGAGGGAGGTGGATCTCTGTGAGTTCGAGGTCAGCCCAGTCTACAGAGCTAGTTCCAGGAGAGCCAGGGCTGCATAGAGAAACCCCGTTTCAAAAAAACCAAAATAACAACAACAATGATGATGATGATGATGAATGTTGAATTTAGCTGAATATGATGGAGCATGCCTGTAATTCCAGCCCTCAGAGAAGGCAGGAGGAAAGTTCAAGACCAAACCTGGGCTACACTGGAGTAAATTTTAAAATTTCAATTAAAATCAAAAGGAATATGAGTTTTCAGAGTGAAGGAATGTTTTTCATATAGCACGAACCTGCTCTTTATTCTACAGTAGCGGTGACTTAACTCAGTGCTCGTTTCCTTTCTGGTGGAGGGGACGTTCACAAAGCAGAAGTGTCCAGGACTGCAGCTGGATGATGCAGCAGAATCTGACCGCAGGTGTGCTCCCTTCTCAAGCCATGCTGGTCTGGTCGAACACTGTGACTAAAGAGCTGGCTCGGGCCATCTTAGGGAGTGTCAGAGCCTTAGCTTGTCACCCGGAGGGCCACTTGCCAGCCTGCCCAGCTGGTCACAAATTCTAGTGGGCAAGCGGCCCGAACTCAATTCCTGGCCTTCCAGGAAGTCACCAGAGCAAAGAAACTGCATTTCAGAAGCCAGTCATTCATGGCGAAGAGGCAGGGCCAGTGCCAGCCTGGGCAGGTGCTCACCCCGGAGCAAGGACACAGGAGTGACAAGGACCATGCAGAGCATTCTAGCTTTCCTTCCTCCCTGGAAAGGCATCCCTACCAGCCGGTATGGTCCAATTGCTGTGCTGTCATTTTTACAGGGTCTTGCTGTGTAGTCCTGGCTGACGTGGAACTCCCTATGTAGCCCGAACTAGCCCTGAACCAATCTGGAGTCTCGACCCCTTTGAGGGGGAGGGGTTGAAGAACCCTTTCATGGGGTCGCCTAAGACCATAGGGAAACAGATCTTTACAGTTCTTAACAGTAGCAAAATTACAGTTATGAAGTGGCAATGAAAATAATTTTGTGGTTGGGGGTCAGCACAGCATGAGGAACGGTATTAAAGGGTCATAGCGTTAGGAAGGTTAAGAACCCCTGCCCTGAACTTCTACAGATTTGCCTGCCTCTGCCTCTGGAGTGCCGGATTAAATATGTGTGCACTACACATTTAATATTTAATAAACCAGGCCTGGTCCTGGTTTCCCCAATGTAGCTGGAGCACACTGGCTTCAAAAACACAGACCTAGTCAGGGACCCTATTCTGCTATGTAATTGGTTGTATAATCCTGAAAAAAAAAATTACTTCTGTTCTCTGCGTTTTCCCTTTTGTGAAATGATTGTAATGAGAACGGGCTGTAATCAAACGCTTTCTATATTACAAGGGCCACCATAACAAACAAAAGCCAGAGCCTTCATCTGTTTAGAAAAGAAAAATATATTAAGCACAAATCCCCAGGGCCTCAAGTAATTGTTATGCTCTGGGCTTGTCTGAGACTTTGATAAATTTGGAAATGTCACCAAAGCAGTCCCTGGGGGCCCGCAAGGCGAGGTAAGGTCAGCCTGTTTCCTATCAGGTCTTTGAGGGGACAGCTTAGACAGAAAGGAAGGGGGAGCCTGGCCTCTAATTAAAGGCCCAATAGCAGAAATACCTCTGCCAGGGAGACCTGAGTCCTGAAAGTCTGAGATTACTCAACCCAAGACAGAAACCGTGAAACAGGGCCAAGGACCAAGTGCAGGTGAGCCAGGCCGGGGCTCAGCAAGTAAGGTGTGTGACGACAGCCCTGTCTCCTCATCCACAGGGACGGTTTCTCAGGCTCCCCCAAAGCTCTGGGAGGCCGGCAGCCCCTGAAGCAGCTCTGGTTGCACAGCAACAAAGCAGAGTCCGAGTCCCCTGTCCTCAAGTGTCAGCAATGCCTGCAGGAAGAGGAGGCCCAGACCTTGGGTCTTGGATACGACATTTCAAGTCCGGCCTGGTGACCATATACATGGGAAGGCTGAGGCAGGAGAGTTGCTGCGAAATCAAAGCCACCCTTGGATATATGAGTTCCAGGTCAGCCTCATACATATATATTTGTATAAAATATAAAAATGTAAAAAATTTTTGTATTTTATACAAAACAAAAATATAAAAATCAGACTTGGAGTCTCAGCTATGAGAATTATATTCACTTTTTATCTTTGTGTTTGTGTGTATGTGTGTATTTGTATTATATATGTGTGCACGTACCAATGCATGTCTAGGTAGAGGTCAGAGGTCAACATCAGTTGTCTCCCTCTATTGCTCTTTACCGAAATGAAAAGAATTAAATTTTACTTATTGCAAATGTGTGCTCAGTGTGCCTGTGTAAGTGCGGGAGCGTGTGCTCCATGTCATGCCTGTGAGAGTTGGAGGACAGTCTCGGGCGTCAGTCTGTCCTTCTGTCGTGGTTCTGGGGATTGAACTCAGGCCCTCGGGCTTTCATAAGCACCTTCACCTTGAGTCGCCTCGACTGCCCTTCTACCTCATTTTTTTCAGCCCGAGTTTCTAAATCTGAAGCTCCTGACTGGCTGCACTGGCTGGTGGTCCCTGGGATCGGCTGATCTCTCACAGAAGCCGACTTTTTTTTTTTTTAAGATTTATTTATTATGTACACAGTGTTTGGCCTCCTTGTATGCCTGCAGGCCAGAAGAGGGCACCAGATCTCATTACAGATGGTTGTGAACCACCATGTGGTTGCTGGGAATTGAACTCAGGACCTCCGGAAGATCAGCCAGTGCTCTTTATATGATGTTAGGGATTTGAACATGGTCCTTCATGCTTGTGCTGCAGGCACATCACCCACGGAGCCATCTCCCCAGCCTCCGGGTAGTTATTTTTAAAGGGGATTCTTACAGAATCACCTCCAACTGCTCTTCTAAAAAGAAGGGGCTCAGAGTGGCATCTGGGACAGGTGTTCCCACTGGACACCCAGGAAAGAGGGAGTTGAGATTACAGCAAAGGGAATCTGAGGGGCTCCAAAGCTCTGCCTGGACATGATTCCTGCTTGTGGACAGCACTCTAGGGAGCCAAACTCCAGCTCGTGAAGGGACCCAGGGGGATGAACCTGCACTGGAAGCAGGGCCTGTACACCATCAAAGCAGCCAGGCAGGACTCACACTGAGAGGGGGAACTTCCAGGCATGGTCTGGGCCATCTTTCCCCAAGGATACTCCACCTGGAAGCTGTCCCCAGAGGTCAAAACACCTATGATGTCTATTCTCCATCTGTGGTTGGCTTTTGGGACCCTTTTCCTCATACTGAGTTGCCTCGTCTAGCCTTCAACTTGATACGCCATGTTTGATTGATACCCATGGGAGGTCTGCCCTCCTCTGAATAGAAATGGAGGAGGAGTGGATAGGGAAGGGCTGGGAGGAGAGGAAGGCCGGGAAACAGCAGTTGGGATGTCAAATAAATAAATTTAAGAAAAAACACACCGGCCGGGCGGTGGTGGTGCACGCCTTTAATCCCAGCACTCGGGAGGCAGAGGCAGGCGGATCTCTGTGAGTTCAAGGCCAGCCTGGTCTACAAGAGCTAGTTCCAGGGCAGGCTCCAAAGCTACAGAGAAACCCTGTCTTGAAAAACAAAAACAAAAACAAAAAAAACAAAAAAAGAAAAAACCCACCTATAATCTCAACATCAGAGATCAGGACACTGACACACAATAGCACAAAAGGGCACAACTCCATTTGGGACTCTGGTTCCTTGTCTTAGGGACTCTTTAGGGGCAGGGGCTAAAATTACTAAAAGGGAATCATGGCCACCATTCTCCATGGATCTCAGGGTCAGACCTGGAGTGCAGACTCCCAAGTTTTGTTTTTGTTGTTCTTATTTTATGTGCGTAGTGGGGCAGAGGACAGCCTTGGGAGTCATACTTAGGGTACCATCCATCTCCTTTAAGACAGGACCTCTCCTTGGCCTGGAACTCTCCAAATAGGTTACACTGGCTAGCCGGCAAGCTCCATGAATCTTCTGAGGTTTGCCTCCCCGGGGCTGAGACTCCAGCATGTGCCACCAGGACTGGCATTTTATGTGGGTCCTGGGGTCTCAAGACAGGTGCTCATGCTGGCAAGATGATCTCTTTAAGGGGGAAGCCATTCACCCTGAGCCCCTGTGGTAGAGTTTTGGTTGAGACATGGACTCAGTCTATAGCCCAGGATGGTCTGGAACTCTCATTCCTCCTGTCTCAGCCTCCTGAATTTTGGGATTACAGGCTCAGTCACATTTCTTTATGAGGCATTGTACCCACTACTTACGATTAGTTTAATGAGATATCCTATTTAGGAATGCGCTTACCCTTTGGCTTTTAAAGTAATACATGTGCCATAGTTTAGAAACTCATTACCATTGTTTTATTTGGGGGGGGCAGGGTCAGGGTTTGAGATGGAGTTTCTCTGTGTAGCCCTAGCTGTCCTGGAATTTGCTCTGTAGACCAGACTGACCTCGAACTCACAGAGATCCACCTGCCTCTGCCTTCCTGAGTAAAGGGATTAAAGGCATGCACCATCACCTAGACTGCTTGATCTTTTTTTTTTTTAAAAAAAAACATTTATTTTGTATGTGGTTGTACATAGTACATGTCGGGGGGCAGGGAAAAACTTGGAAGAGTCAGTCTTTTGGCTTCTACCATGGGTGGAGCCCCAGGGATTTGAACTCAGGTTATCAGGCTTGGTGGCAAGCAGTTCTACCTGCTGAGCCTTTACCCATCTTGCTGGCCCTCCCTTCTTCCTTCCCTCATGCTAAGATTCTGAACTCTGTGAAATACAAATAAGGTTGGTTGCTCTCCAGAATGGGTGTAGCCTCCAGGCTCCCTGGCAGTCGCCCTGTGGAAGCAGAGGGTGATTGGCACTGCTCAGGCCTCTGCTCCATCTCCCCTTAAGAGACTAAATCTGGGGAACTGTGGGAGATGCCTGGGTGAGATTATAAAATTTAGGAGAGGGGAAAGGCCACACAAAACATCTTTCCTGGCCTTCCTCTTTGCCAAGGCTGGCTTACTCCCTGCAGGCCCCTCCGCCCTGTGAGTAAGAAGGAGGATCCTTTTTTTTTGTTCTGAGACAGTCATGGGAGAGATGTTGTCCCTTTGCCCAAGGGGTTCAATACCAACATCTGCATAGTTGTGATGGACCATTCATCAGACGTGAACAACGAAACACAACGGCTTTATGGGGTTGGGCATCCAACCCAGAGCCTGTACACGCTAGGTGAGTGCCGCCACCACACCACACCCCAGCCCTAAGCCGTTTTTGTTTTTTGAGACAGAATCTCACTATGTAGCTGAGACTGATCTTGAACTCTTGATGCTCCTGCCTCCACTTCTCAACTGCTCTGTTTACAGGCCTGAGCCACCTTCTTTTGAGGGGGAGAGTGAGTGAGATCTCAGTGGTTTTGCACACACTTGGCACTTCTTGCCTTGGGTTTGATCTCTGGCCTTGGCAAGGGTGGAAAATAAAATAAATAAAATTTTAAAAAAAGCACAAAAAAAACCCAGCTTGTATATTGATAGGGAGAGAAGATACATGCTATTAACAACATCCAGTCGGCTCTAAAGGACAGCTGGAATGTATTTCCAACATCAGAAAAGAGGTCTGGGGACTCAGCTGTGTGTGGAGTACCTGACCAACAAGCACGAAGCAAGCGCTGGGCTCACACCTAGCACTGAAAAGCCAGGGCTGTGTGGCAGTACATACTTGTAATCCCAGCACTCTGGAAGCTGGGGCAAGAGGATAAGGAGTTCAAGATCAATCTTGGCTCCACAATGAGATGGAAGACAGCCTAAGCTACATAACATCCTGCCTCAAAACAAAGAAAAGGAAAAAACTAAAAAGTACCATTTAAAGCAAGTACTTCCTGTAATGGCAGATGCGTCCCTCCTCTGTGAATTCCCTCACCAACACTCACGCCACAAAGGTTCACGTCTCCCGAGCACTCACTATGAGTCAGTGTGTCTGTGGCAATTCAATTAATTATCAGAACAACCCTATAAAGGAAGTGATTTTTAGTGGGTAGGGGGCTGTGGATGGACTATATCATTCCAGGCACGGGCTAACCACTGAACCACACCTCCAGCCTGGGAAGCATGGCTCCTGTCAGCCTCATTTCCCAGACCAGGACTACGGGGGTAAGTTACCCCAAACTGTGCCTAACAAAACTTAGGGCAGAAAACCTAATCCTGGGTTCATGTGCTGTGGGTGATTGGCAAGTTTTGTGCAAGTCTCCAGGGTTTGTGCAAGTGTATCATCCCAGCCACTCAGCAGACTGAGGCAGGAGAATCACAAGTTCAAAGTGAGTTCAAGGCTGGCCTGAACCAGAACCTGTCCCCAGATAAAAGGTACAAAGTTGACAGGGCCTCCATGCCAAAGGCCTTGGACTCAGTATCCAGCATTGAAAACACGGATGAGCAAAGCCTGCTGACCTAGGCCTCTGTCTCTGGGCCCTTAGTCCTCACTCAGGACTTGAAAGACTCAGGAGTGAAAGCTTCTCACTGGGACCTGACCCACAGGCTACGTCTCTAGGAGACTGAAAGTTGATACAGGCATATCTTCAGTGGTCTTTGGCAGAGCCACTGGCATAGGGGAGAGTACTGTGGCAAGAACAAAACAGAATTAAACAAAACCTTAAGCCCCGTGCTGTGGCACACACCTGTAATCTCACAACCGGGAGGTTGAAGCCAGGGGATCAGAGTCAAGATAGTGAGCAACCCTGCCTCAAAAAGGTGACGGGGCAGGGAGCAAGGGGCGCAGACAGCTAGGATGTAGCCCAGTTTGTTGCTTTTTGCCCACAGCACATGAACCCAGGATTCTTTCCCCAGAACCATGTAAACAAAGGATGTGGTGGTATAGTCTGGAAACCCCAGCACTCAGGAGGTGAGACAGTTTAAGGGACAAGTCTAGGTGTAGGCCCACACCTTTGATCCCAGCACTCAGGAGGCAGAGGCAGGGGCATGCCTGTGGTCCCTGTAGAATGTGCCAGTCTAGTCAGGGCTCCACAGAGAGGCCCTGTTTTTAAAAACAAACAACAGAGTGAAAAGCAACAGCAGCAGAACTCGTGCCAGGTCAAGAGAATAGCAGAGTTTTTCTGGGCCCATCTCATCGTTCCGTCCCAGCAAGGCACGTCACAGAGCTGGAGCACCACCTGTCACTCTGGAAGCCCAGGCAGGAAGGGAGGTCTACAAGCGTGAAGCCAGCCTAAAAGGATACATCCATGGGGGCCAGCCAGACGGCTCAGCAGGGGACAGCACTTGCCATGCAAACCTGGGACCTGAGCTTGAGCCCCAGAACCCACCAGAAGGTAGAAGAGAAAGAGCTCCATCAAGTTGTCTTCTGACTTCCACATGTATGCCCACACGCATCATGCACACACACATGTGTGCGCGCACACACAAACACACACACCATGATGACCATGACAATGATACCGCTAATCCCATCTCAAAAGACCATTAAAAAAAAAAGATGATGATGATGACAAATAAAACTAAAGATGCATTATGGGAGCCTGGAGTATGGCCCTGTGGATTCGGGTTGTTTCGTATGAACAGTGCCCTGGGTTCTTTCCTGCTAACCATTTAAGAAAGCCTCATTGGCTGTTTTACTCTTTGCAAACCAGTGTGCACAGTGTTTGTGCGTTTTGAAAGGGTGAACAGAACAACTGAGGAATTCAACCAACTCAGTCTTCAGCCTTGGGCTGTTTTTTTTTTTCTATTAACAGCAAATATGAGATTGGGGTTGCTATGGCAACCCAGCTTAATTGACATTTTCATTTCCCAAGCGTTTGTTCTGGGCAGGTGGGGCAGACACGTGTCCTCAGGGATGCGTGAGAATGAGGGTATCGCACTTCCTCCTGCCAGTGCTCCTCACTGGGGGGATGGTAGGATTGGGGTGTTTAGCAGGCAGTGCACAGAGCGTCCCCGGTCGGAAAAGCCAACGTCTCCAAGTAAAGACAGCATGGAGGGGATGTTGAGGCTCAGGGTGGCCATGCAGAGTGGCTTCAGCAGAGCCCCAGGTCAGTGACAGCTGGGGACTGCTTCAGACTGGCCTGCTCAGTCAAGTTCTATAGGGGAAGTTAAAAAAAATCAGGGTATGCAGGCAGCATGGCATAGGTAAAATATATAAAAAATGCAAGGCCCATGTCTATCTTCTCAGCTCACTCTCATTTGCATATCATATGTCATATTGTCAGCAAATTTGCTGCCCAAAGACAAAGGCCAGGAAAGCAGAAGCATGAGCTGCTTCCCAGATCCAGCAATGGTCAGACGGCATTAAGCTGTGTTACCTGCAGGACAACTGATGTCCACCACAGAGCTCTTCAGCCTAAGACACAGAAAGCTGCACAGACAGGCAGCTTCGCCTTCACGGCCGTGAGGTTGCTGAGGACAAACGCACACGGAATACTAAACGCACCCCAGAGAAGTCCCACTACTGCCACCTGCTTACTGCTCTGCCGTCTGCGGTGATTTCTCTCCAGGGCAAGGCTGTGTGCGTGTCTGTTACCAAGCACACACATACAAGACAGAATTCAGAGAGTGCGGCTCCACGGGGGAAAACAGGAGTCATCAGCAAATCATTTTCGCAGGGATGGGAAACTCTCTAGCTGGAAAATATGGCTTTGTGACCTCCCCGGGAGGAAAGAACGGGCTGAAATTTCGCTGGGGCTGCAGCTTGTATTTTGAGAAAAAGAAATGCTTATTTTGAGAGGCTCGTTGGGTTGAGCATCACCAGGGCTTTGCGGAACCAGTTTTGTCCTAGGTTTGGGTCCAGACCTCCTCCTGCCTCTTGAAGTCACCCTAGACCTCATCAAACAATAAAAATGAAAACCAGTAGTATTTGTACGTGTGTGAAAAAAACCAAAAAGGCACTGCTTGATCGTGAGATGAGTTAGGTAGAAAGATGGCGTGAATGGAAAGGCCTCTGGGAAAGATGGGGGAGGCCGGAGGAGCAGCAGGATGGGGTGGGGGATGCCCTGGACCTCTTCCTGAGGACACATCCTTAATATAAACCTTAGTGTAGGTGACAATGGTGATGACACTCAGGGGGACAGGAGCCAGGTCTTCATGTTCTTACCCCATAAAACCTGCTCCCCACTTAGGTTCTGTCCACCCTGGTTACAATGTAGAGATGAGCCTGTGCCTTGTTCTTTGCCTTTATCACAAGGAGAGGACAGACCAGGAACAAGATAATGCTGGGATGTCTCCAGGGACAAAGCAGCTACTGATCTGTACAGCCTGTCCCCCATCGCCACTGAGGATTGAGCCCAGGGTTTCTCCAGTGATATTTTCTTTATGCCTGTCTGTATCTGCCTGCTGCAATATTAAAGTTTTGGTATAGCATATGCTTAAATAAATAAACACAATGATTTATTTCTAAAGGTTATTTATGTTTCTATAACTCAAGTGTCCTTCCCAAATCAGTAAATTGGAGACTTCTTTATACCATTCCCCTGATCTTAGTGCATATTTTTATGTGTTTACCTTACATCTAACTTGAAAATACAGGCTTAAAAAAAGTTTTAGACTGTCTCATATGTAGTCCTGGCTGCCCTGGAAATCACTATGTAGACCATAAATCTCTATGCCGATCTTAAATGCTGGGATTAAAGTTGTGTGCCACCATATTCAGCAAAATACAGTTATTTTTAACACTATTGTCCAATGCCAATTGGATGTGATACCAGGTTTGTTTACCTGAATGCTCAGATTTCAAATGGACTGATTACCTTCTGTCCTTCCGTCCTTTTCTCTCTCTCTCTCTCTCTCTCTCTCTCTCTCTCTCTCTCTCTCTCTTTTTATTTTCGAGACAGGGTTTCTGCATAGCTTTTGGTTCCTGTCCTGGAACTAGCTCTTCTAGACCAGGCTGGCCTTGAACTCACAGAGATCCGCTTGTCTCTGCCTCCCGAGTGCTGGGATTAAAGGCGTGCGCCACCACCGCCCGGCCCTTCTCTCTCTTTTTATGAACCTAAAATTCCATCGTATTTAAGTAACTCCTGTTTGTTAGTTGGATGTTTCTCTGCAATTTCAAGTACTCTCTTTCCCCACTGAGAACTCAGCTCTGATAGACTCCTCCCAGGAGGACAGTCTCCTCCCCGATCAACACCCCAGCCTTCCCAGCTGCAGATGTTGCCCAGCTGTTCAGATCCAAACCTTGGTGGGAAACTGGGAACATGGCTAAGAGGCAGGGAGCTTGCCTAGCAAGCACAAGGGAACAGGGTGGGGGCTGGGAGGATGTCTAGTGTCTTGAATCCCCTCAGACCTGTGCCCAAGACTTTATTGAGTCCAGTGGGCCCAACTGTGGAAAATCACTGCCAACCCAAGCTACCTCCCACCGCCTTCAGCCCACACTGATTTATAAGCCTTCTTTCTCATCCTCTGCCTTCTCTAGCCTCTCCCCTCCACATTCCTGAAAGCTGACTTCCGCCTATATTTATCCTCACATCTAACTTCTCCTCCAGACAACCCTCTGACAAACCCACCTTTCTCAGTGTTTTAATCTTATCACACAGCCTTGTTCTTATCACTGAAACTATCTTGTTTTCTTCTTGTCTCTCTACCAGGAATGCAAGCTCTTAGGGGGCAGATCACTCAGGGGCAGGTACATAACACACACACACACACACACACACACACACACACACACACACACACACACACACGAACACAACAGTATGAACGGGCCAGGTATTAGCACACATTCCAACGCATATTTATGGAGGGAAGGAATCAATAGCTCAAACAGAGCTAGATGATAAGTCTGTAATAATTCACTGGGTCCAGTGCCTCAAAGCCAGAACGGCTGAAGATTTCACATCCCAACCTGAACCTCAGGCACTTCCAGTCTGTCAGCAAGAACAAGAGCAATAGGCTCTTCTACAACAGAAATAACAATTCAGCTCAGGCTCCAGAGCTACAGGTGGTTGTTAGCTGCTGGGTGGATGCTGGGAACTGAACCCTAACCCTCTGCAAACCAAAAAAAAAAAAAAAAAAAAAACAAAGGTCCGGTGGTGGTGGTGGCGCACACCTTTAATCAGAGCACTCAGGAGGCGGAGGCAGCCTGGTCTACAGAGCTAGTTCCAGGACAGGTTCCAAAGCCACAGAGAAACCCTGTCTCGAAAAACAAAAAAAAAAAAAAAAAAAAGAACAGTTAAGTACTCCTAACCACTGAGCCATTTCTCTGGAGGCACTCAGGCGGCTAAGGAAAGAGGAGGTTAAGGCAAGACTGGGCTACACAGTGAGTTCAAGGCCAGCATGACCTATGTGGTGTGACTTTATCCCCCCCCCAAAAAAAATAAATTTGGGGGCCAGAGAAATGGGTCAGTGGTTAGGAGTACTTAACCATTCTTGCAGAGGATTAGGGTTCAGTTCCTAGCACCTACGCAGCAGCTAACAGCCACCTGTAGCTACAGTTCTAGGGGATCTGACCCCCTCTTTAGGCTTCACAGGCACTACTAACTGGGGTGCACAGACATACATGCAGGAAAAACATCTACACGCATAAAATAAAAATAATTTTTTTCAAGACAAGATCTCAGGGGCTGGAGAGATGGCTCAGAGGTTAAGAGCATTGCCTGCTCTTCCAAAGGTCCTGAGTTCAATTCCCAGCAACCACATGGTGGCTCACGACCAT
>NC_022011.1:14038446-14040126 GCF_000317375.1 Microtus ochrogaster | reverse complement strand
CCTCTTCTGGCCTGCAGGCATACACAAGACAGAATATTGTATACATAATAAATAAATATTTTTTTTAAAAAAGACAAGATCTCACCACGTATCACCGACTGTCCTGAAACTCACTATGTAGATCAGACTGGCCTTGGCATTAAATGCAAAAATAAATCTTAGCCAGGCGGTGGTGTTACACGCCTTTAATCCTAGCACTAGGGCGGCAGAGACAGGCAGATCATTGTGGGTTCGAGGCCAGCCTGGTCTACAAGAGCTAGTTCCAGGACAGGCTCCAAAACTAAAGAGAAACCCTGTCTTGAAAAGCCAAAAATAAATAAATAAATCTTAAACAAATTTAATGAAGACTAAACTGAAATAAAAAAATAATTTAATTGTAATTTAAGAATTCAAGTTCATAATTCCACTCAGTAGCAGCTTATCACACTAGTAACTTGGGCATTCATTTGAAGCCCTTGTCACTTACTACTTTATCCTCCCAGCCCAGGCCAAGGACAAACCATTGTCCTCTTCTTATGAGGTCCCCAAGGTTCGAGAGATGTTTCGTATCTGTCCAAGATCACATAGCCAGCACGGGGTACAGCTAGGATCCTAACACCAGACCACACAGTTATATTCAACCTCCCCCCCCCAATATTCCTGAACCCCTATTGTGTGCTGGGAATGGTGTAAGTATTGAGGTCAGGTTGTGTCCTGCCCTGAGTTCCTCCACATTGTATAAAACAGGGGTTTGCCAGGCTAGACCTTGCCCTTGGAGACTTCATTTTCAGGAAGGAGGATGACACCACACCTTGACGGACTTGTAAAACAATCTGTCCAGCACCTCCATGAGGCACAGGCTGATAAACACCTTACTCCTAAAAGGAGAAGAGAGACACTGGGAGGCAGACAGCTCGAGAGAGGGGCTGCAGCTGCACAATAAAAGGTAAACTTCCCAGACAGCTGGCCTCTTCCTCCCTCCTAACCTGAGACAGGACTCTGGCAGCTTAAAGCAAAGGCCTTGTAGGCCTTTTGCTCCCCACAGCAGGCCCCTGCTGATGGACCGGTTCAAGGCAGATCAAGACATGTCACACAACAGTTGTGGGCCAATCAAACAACGGTCCTATCTTTCTTCAAACCAACCAACCAACCCTAAATTAGGGGGGAAATGCTTCAGGAATTAAAGAAACAAAACAAACAAAACAAAAAACCCAGTCCTCAAGAAGACTGGCATTTTTGCTTCCGAGTGCCTCTTTGCTTAGCAGAGGGTCTTTTTCTCTGTGTCTGCAGCCTGTGTGTGTGTGCGTGTCCTCACTCCTATAAACTCTTTTCTTCAACCTCTGATTCTGTCCGCTGTGCTTGAGATTTTTCTGCCCCTGCTGCCTGCAAAGCTAGGGGTTTTTCCTGCTTATCAGAAAAGGTGCCTCCCTGTAAATTCATCCAAGTAAACTGGAACTGTAGAAGCTCAGGGGCATTTTACAGTAATCATCAAATCACATCAGGAGCCGGGTGTGGTGGCACACTCCTCTAATCTCGGGAGGCAGAGGCAGGCAGATCTCTGTGGCTCAAGGCCAGCCTAGTGTGTAAAGAACGCTTCAGGTCAAGCAGGGCTACGTAGTGAGACCTTGTCTCAAAAATCAAAACAAGCCGGGCGATGGTGGCGCACGCCTTTAATCCCAGCACTCGGGAGGCAGAGGCAGG
>NC_022011.1:14036409-14038346 GCF_000317375.1 Microtus ochrogaster | reverse complement strand
CCAGGACAGGCTCCAAAGCCACAGAGAAACCCTGTCTCGAAAAACCCAAAAAAAAAAAAATCAAAACAAAAACGAACAAGGACAACCAGAACACATTTACCCACTGAGCCATCTACTGACCCAATACATCCCTTTGGCTGCACCGTGACCGGATAACAGTGGGTTCAGAATTCACTGAAAAGTCTGTCTAAAACGACCTCTCTTTTGCCTGTCATTCCAAGAGTCCTCGAAACCCAGAGGTCATTGCCAAGCTGATTCATTTATTTTTTAATGTCAAGGATAGAACCAGGGCCTTGGACATTCAAGCAAGGGTTCATCACTGGGATACTGCCTCTCCAAGTCAGTGGCTAAACAGAACTTGTCGACACCTCTGAGGTAAGGGACACGGTGACAACGGGTACCCAAGTGACTTTACAGGCCGCCATTTGCCTATCTCAAACTGTTCAAAATCCTTTGCATGGGGCCTACACACGTGTCTTGAGGGCGGCCTGTTGGTGTCAAACACGAAACTCCAACCCCAGATCTTGGTAGCACCAGCATTTCTGAACACATGCCCCTGGAGCCCCACGGCGTCTGATTACACGTGTGCAGGCCAGCAATCCCTTTGCTTCTCCTTTAGCCGCCTTCCCCATGCCTCAGACCACCCTGTTTTTTGACCCCGTCAATTCCGCTACCTTCAGCCTCGGATCTGAGGAGAGCTTTGCCGCCGCTTATTCTTCCTGAGTAAGCACTTCCTCTTCTGCAAAATGCCTTGTTTTAGCCATTGGCACACTCGGTGGTGAAAACCGGGTTTGGTTCATTAACAAAGCAATGGAACCAGTTATGAATTTAGTTGGCTGGACTGAGACTCATCATTAGAAACACCTGGTCCATGCAGGCAGCGGCGGCGGCTCACGCCTTTAATCCCAGTACTCGGGAAAAGGCAGAGGCAGGCAGATCTCTAAGTTCCAGGCCTGCCTGGTCTACAGAGCAAGTTTCAGGCTAGCCAGGACTACACAGAGCAAACCTGTCTCCAAAAACAAACAAACAAAAGAACACCTGGTCCACCTCTTCCAGTTAAATCTATGCAACTGGCAGGCACTTTTGACATCACAGAAGTTAGTAGGAAGAAATTAACATAGTACATTTCAGGCATGCTTCCAGGGCCTCAAGGCAAACCGTCATCCAAAGGTTAGGTAGGTCTCTGCTCCTTACCTGGAGTTCAGGGCCCCAGCCCTCGGAGCCTGTGATGGTTGCTGGGGAGTGAGCTTGGGGTCCTGCAGAAGCATCTTGGGAGGTGTGGAGTTCTGCCCACCAGGCCACAGTCTTCTCCAAATCTTTGTTGAGGTCTTTTTCCCACTTTTCTCTTTGCTTCTGGACCCAGCTGTTCCAGCTCGACCAGACCAGGGCTGGCCCTACAAACATGGCACCCACAGCCAGCCTTGCCCTGACAGCGCTCTACCCAATTAGAACATGAAGCATGCTGGGGGTTTCTGATTGGCTCACCAATTCCACCAGGAGTGGCTCAGCTGTGAACAAGGAGGCCTTCAGGCTTTAGCACATTTTTTTTTTTTTTTGAAAGGCTCTGAAGGCAGCACCTGCTTCTACTTCCAGGTAATCACCTGGGTCACAAGCTGTTTATGAAGAACTTCTCTGCAGTCTGCTCTACATGATCCTAAGCTTGGTTCTAGCTTCCAACTGGAAACTCAAAATGTCCAGGCTGTTTTTGTTTTTTCAAGACAGGGTTTCTCTGTAGCTTTGGAGCCTGCCTGGAACTAGATCTTGTAGGCCTCGAACTTGAAGATCCACCCACCTGAGTGCTGGGATCAAAGGCCCTCACCACCACCACCTGGCTTGTTTTTGTTTGTTTTAAAGATAGGATCTCAGCCGGGCGGTGGTGGCGCACGCCTTTAATCCCAGCACTCGGTAGGCAGAGGCAGGCGGATCTCTGTGAGTTC
>NC_022011.1:14028494-14035204 GCF_000317375.1 Microtus ochrogaster | reverse complement strand
ACCCTCTCCAGCAAAGGCTATCATTGGTGTTTTTCATTTTAGCCATTCTGACAGGTGTAAGATGATATCTTAAAGTTGTCTTGATTTGCATTTCCCTGATTGCTAAGGAAGTTGAGCATGACCTGACCAAACTGTTTGGCTAGCTAGGATTGGCCCTGAAAATCTTGATTCTCCGGACGGACTCCACCTCCTGAGGCCTGGCAAGTTATCCATAGCTGAGTTTGATTTTCAGCCTCCCCAATCCTGTCTCACCCTCTGCCTTCGTGCCCAGCCGACAGCAACATCCTCCTCCTTGAGTTACTCGGGGGGAAGAGTTCAAAGGCATTTCTGATATTTGTGTTTTTATGTTACTGTTAGTGTGCATAGCCACAGCACGCATTGTGGAGTAGAGCACAGTTGTGAGGAGTTGATTCTTCCCCTGTGAGTCCTGGGGTAGATCCAGATCCCAGATCTCAGGAAGGCACTAAAGCACGTTTGGGTTCCTGGAACTCAGGTCAATGGGGAACGCTCTTTCCTGCTGAACCAGCTAATACCACCACCACCACCATCCCACGCCAAAGTGGACAGAGAAAGACTTGCTCCAAAGAGCAGCCTGGGAGAAGTCAATCCTTGGTGCAGGAGGATCTCTGTGAGTTCGAGGCCAGCCTGGTCTACAAGAGCTAGTTCCTGGACAGGCTCCAAAGCCACAGAGAAACCCTGTCTTGGGGGGAAAAAAAAGGAAGTCACATGGGGCCTCCTTGAGGAAAAGGCACCCAAGTGTGTGTGTGTGTGTGTGTGTGTGTGTGTGTGTGTGTGTGTCCCACCAGCCAGCTCCCAAATAATGACATGGAGACTTCTTGTTAATTATGAAAGCTCAGCCTATAGCTTAGGCTTGTTCCTAACTAACTCTTATAACTGAAACAACCCATTTATATTAGTCCACATTCTATCAGATGGCATTACCTCTATCCCATCTTGTACCTCCTGTTTCCTCTCCATGTCTCCTGGCTTCTCCTCCTCCTTGATTCCTTCTCCTTTTCTTTTTCTCTGCCCAGACATCCCACCTGTACCTCCTGCCTAGCTATTGGCCATTTAGCTCTTTATTACAATCACAGCAATACATTTTCGCACACTGTAAAAATATCCCACATTTCCCCCTTTTTGTCTAAATACAAAGGTTTTAATTCTAACATAGTAAAACTATATACAATAAAGACAATTATTGTATAAGAATTACATTCACCATGTCCAGTCCATTTGTATTTTGTAAATTTGGAGAAATTACTCTATTATCTATCTTATATTGATGAGTTCAAAGTTTTATATCTAAACTATTTTTTATCATAACTTGTATTACCATTCTGAAATTATCTTTTTAGACCTCAAAATATTTTCTTGGATAAACAATTTAAGTTTTTATGTCTCTCAACCTTATATACTTTACATTTCTTTTATGAGTTTCTTTTCTAAATTTGGTAACAGGGAATACTGTAATTATAACTATCTAGTCTTCAACCCCATCAAAGACCCAAGAAGGATATAATATTGTTTGAGTAAACAGGAAATGCAGAGCAAGCAATTTCCAAAGCTATAGAAATGACAGAAACAGCTAGTAGTCACACAATGCAACACTGGGGTATCCATCCTCAGCTACAGGCCTAGAATACCTGGCAGACTTTCTTGTGAAGCAGGAATTCTGAAGGACTGCCCTACTTTGTCTTGGCAAAGTTTGTCAGTCACCTTCTTTTTTAAAAAAAAATATTTATTTATTTATTTATTTATTAATTATGTATACACTATTCTGTCTGTGTGTATGCCTTCAGGCCAGAAGAGGGCACCCGACCCCACTACAGATGGTTGTGAGCCACCATGTGGTTGCTGGGAATTGAACTCAGGACCTTCGGAAAAGCAGGCAATGCTCTCAACCTCTGAGCCATCTCTCCAACCTGTCAGTAACCTTTTGTGTCCTGTTGGTTCAATTTGGACAGCATACTGTCAGCAGTTGTGGCAGGGGCAGTTTCTTGCCCAGTGGCTAACTTTGTCAAAATAAAATCAAACTCAAATGGAGGGTCTTCAATACCCATTATCCTTTTTTGAAGTTAATTGATGCTGCCAGGAACAGACAAATATCACTGTCATGAAAAGCTTTATGTTATTAAAACATTTTAAATTTCATAGTCTATAGATCTTTGAAGTGTTTGAAGACACTCTATATTTAAAATAAATTTGTTTGATCTTGAAAACATACCTAACATGACTATGAGTTTGATTGTTATAGATGACTAACTACCCATCTATCTTTCTAATTTATTATAAATAGCTTTACATTACATTTTAAAATGAGCTGCATAGATACCATACCTTAAACAAGAGTATAAACATATATACAGTATAACAAAAATAACCTTAAATTTGTATCAATATACAAAACTCCATGCTGATGTAAAATATTTGAAACTAGTAATTGTTCAAAAGTAAACGCAATAATCCACCTTTTTACCCCATCGTTTTTATGCTATATCCATCCTTTATCCTTTCAGAAAGAGATCCCTGAATCTAATATCCTTTGTTCAGCTTTTTTTCTGGATCATGACCAATAACAACTTGTAACCAACCCCCCTAAATAGTAACAAACATCCATAACCCACTAAATGACCAAATAGCACCCACCCTACCTCTTGGGAATGTGGGCATTGTGTTCTCTAGATTACTTCCTGTTGTTTGGGGCCAATGACATCTTTAGGAGACCCTGAGAAAACTGGGATGATGGTCAAGTCCTTGGAGACCTAGCTGTTGTCCAGTCTCTGTGTAGTGGGAAAGTGCAGGGCTTCTCTGAAGTCTTGGCTGTAGAGTCTGTGAGACTGGGTCATCTCAGCTAGCAGCTTTGAAGTTGTTCTGAATATAGAATTTGAGGAAACTCAGACAGAGGCACTCTGAGAGGCTGGGTCACCTGGGCTACTTGTCTATACTGGTGTCTGGTCCTTTTTTTCTGAAAACATACAAACTTTTAAAGGTAACATACTTATCTGCAATAACACAGTATGGAATGTGCAGTGTGCACAAGTCAGCTAAAGATGATTTTTTGTTCTGTGTCTGAGCAGGTAAAAGGCATCTGTCAACTTTATAAGACCATTTGGACTACATAACCAAACTATAATATAAATCTCCATCCATATGAAAGGATGACATGCAACAATAAGTCGTGAGGAATCTGTAGCCAACAAGATTTATCAAGTCTCATCCAATCACAGAGCTGTTCCCATGTAGAGGGATCAAGTCCATATGCCACCTGACTTGTAGTCTTTCTTGGTTTCTTTTTTATGTCCATAGCCAAGATTTTTCACTTCTCTAATCAAATCTGATCTTCATTAATTTTGAAGAGAACCATAACTTTTTGTTTCCTGTGGAAACAAAAGCATAACCTTTCCCCCACTACAATGTATTTCTGACTTCCATTTTGAAGTTAAGACATTTTAAAAATATATAGATTGGTTTAATTTACCAGTTTTCATAATCTAATGTCTCTCAGCAGCTATTGTTTTTTGTGCACTAGCTTTAATAATTTCAAAGTCAGCAAAGCACCACACAGAATCCAGACCCCTTGTGTATTTCCCATCTTTACATGGCTTATTCTTTTATACTGCTCTGCTCTCTCTTTAAAGACTTTATTATTTTTAAACTATTTATTTTTTCTATGACTGTCTATACCCATTTTTTTTAACCTTATCTGTTTAAAGGGTTTTCCAGTCTGGACTGCTTTACCGTGTGCCTGCAGCCTTCTCTGACCCAGGAGCCAAGCCTTAAATCTGCCCTGTGGCTCTGCACATGGTGCGGCCTGGTTCAAGCCTACAGGCAACAGCTGGGTGCTGCGTCTTCTGTGCACCTCCGCCTGTCTGAGAGACTGTGGGACTAGGAAGCCATGTCTGGCTCCGTATTTGCATTTTTGGAACTTTTTCAAACTCTCTTAGGTCCTATATGGAAATATGTGTCCCCATGTTGGTTCCATATGGACCAAGTCTTTCTCTGTCCTGCCAGTCAGTTCCCAAACAATGACATGAAGCCTTCTTATTATGAAAGCTCAGGCTAGAGCTTGGCTTGTTTCTAACTAATTCTTAGAACTTAAATTAGCCTGTTTTTCTTCATCTACATTTTCCCTTGGATTTTTGGTTTTATTGTGTTTTTGTTTTGTTTTGTTTTTTGTTTGTTTGTTTTTAACCTTTCATTGGCTGGTGGCTGCCTGACTGCCTGGCACCAGGCATCTCCCTTCTTCTCTCCCTCATTCTCTCTCTCCCCTAGCTTGGATTCTGCCTCCCACTTATTCTCTCTGCCTGCCACCTCCACCTAGCCCTCTCCTGCCTAGCTAGGGACCATTCAGCTTGTTGTTAAACCAATCATAGCGATATATATTTACACAGTGTACACATGTCCCACAGGAGCCTTTGTTTTTGAGACAGGGCCTCACACTGTAGCACAGGTTGGCCTCGAACCCCTTAACTGTCCTGCTGCTTCAGCCTTCTTCCTTCTGCTAGGATCGTAGGTGTGTGCCACCGTGGCCACCTCTGCTGCCCTGCTTTTGTCACGGTTGTGCTGTCTCTTCATATATAAAGTGGCAAGGCATCTGTTGGCCTGTGCTTCGCCTCCAGTGTCCCTCTGTGAAGGATGGCAAGCTCTATACATTGGGGTCTTTGTCTACAGTGTGTGCTAAGGTCTCCCAGGTAGCCAGTCCCCAGCCTGGTGTGGAGCAAGGGCCCTGCAAAGGCTTGTGAACCAAGGGCTCGCAATAGCAGTTGCACAGGTTTGTGAGTGAAGAACATGGACTAGCTGTTGGAACAAGAAAAAGAACAGAGGATGCTTCCGACTTCCCGGTCCCTTGGGGAGACAAGATGGGTAAGGGCTAGAGATTGTATAAGCATCTGACTCTACCTCATCCCACCAAAGCAAACTCTGGAGGCACTTGTGGGAAGGTGAGGGAGGGTTCCATCCATTCTAGAGTAGGCAAGAAACTCAAGTCCAAGATCCCAGGGCTTCTCTTGGCTTCTTGGTCCCAGACCTGAAGCTCAGCTAGGAAAAGCGGAGCTCTAAGATCGCTGCCTTTGGCCTCCCCCCACCTCTGCCCCAGCCACATGCCCTGAACTACAACACCGAAACTGGCAAGCTGTAGCTGTGGGCTCTAAAGCAAGGTGCCACTGGGAAACCTGCTCACCTGGGCCAGGATGGTGGCACTGCCCAAACAGGTGCAAATTCTCCATTCTTAAGCCAGACTCCCATGGCCTATCATCCCTCCCTCTTTCCCGTTCCATCTAGTTACCACAGGAGGAAAGGAGATTAAAAATGTCTCCCACGAGGCTAGGTCAAGGCTGCCCCACCAGCTCAGCCACATTCATCTCCCCAAATGCTCAGATATTGAGTTTCAAGAAACCTCCCAAGCTAGACTTTGAACAGAACAGAATGATGACCCATGGAAGGACTTCACATTTATTTATGATTCTGCTGTAGATATATATAGAAAATGTAGCTAGTGGTGGTCCCAGGTTCTCTGCATAGCTCCTGAAGCCTAGGAACTTCTAGACTGGTAGGAGTCGTTTGTGACTCAGAAAAAACAAAAAAACTAAAGTAAATACTTTCTCCTGAGCATCAGGAGTTCAAGGCCAGCCTGGGCTAGAAAGGGAGATCCTGTCTGAATAAAGAAATGTGAAGCCACTCTCAATCCATCTGAGCATATGCATCCATTGGTCTCAGGCACAGCGATTAGGTGGCCTCAGGATGGGGTTGGTCACCCGAAAGGAGGATGTTTAGGGGGTTGGGGCTTTTACCCCTTTAACCTCCTGACAGCACGCAGTAGGAAAAAGAAAAGAGATTTGCTGAAGCCTCCACAAGTTGGTGAGTGCAGCCATGTGTTGAGAGAGTTCTGTGCACTTTGGCTCCCCAGGTTGCAGGGGTGGAGGCAATGCTCAGGGCCAGTCCAGCTCCCTCTCCTCTCTCAGCTCATCTTTTAGAATAAGCCAGTCAGTTTAAGCCCAGTTAAGTCGCTGCACACTGGGAGCTTTCGGCAAGTCAGCCCACCCGAGGAGGGGATGTGGCATCCCTTGAATGTACAGCCTGCCAATCAGCTTAGCAGTTGGGGGCTCGCTACCAACATCAGAGGTGGATACAGTCTTAAATGGTTACAGGGTGGGAGGGATGCGGCCTTGTGTTTCCAGGTCCTTGGCCTCTTATCAAAGAACTGAAAATAAGGGTTCACTCAGATTTGCAAAAACAACAAGACAACTTTGGAGCAACAGATTCCAGAGGGATACACTGTCCAGAGTGACAGCAGGCCTCATGAGGGAGGGCACGCGAGGATCCTGGATTTCTGTCTGAGGCTTCCTTTTATGGGGTTCAAAAGGAGGAGGGCTTGGTTACTAAGGGTCGTAATTTAAATGGTCTCTCTTACACATCAGTAATGTTTCACAAGTAGAACCAGTGGTTCCCAAATGAGTCTGTGTGTGTCAAACACACACAGGAGACATTGTCCAATTTCCTGTCACCCTTGGGGAGGGGAGTCACAAGTGAATGTACATGTGACGTAAGTATCTATGAGATGATGAAGAAGGACTTTCCGTATGTTCAAACCCAGGGGCTCAGGCTGTCAGCAGTGACAGGACAGACACGGTTCCACACCGCCATCCTCACAGAGACAGGACAGACACGGTTCCACACCGCCATCCTCACAGAGACAGGACAGACACGGT
>NC_022011.1:14024090-14027869 GCF_000317375.1 Microtus ochrogaster | reverse complement strand
AGAGAGAGAGAGAGAGAGAGAGAGAGAGAGAGAGAGAGAGAGAAAGAGAGAAGGCAGAGTCAGAGTCAGACGCTAGCAGCCACTGGAGGAGTAAGATGCCAGAGCATTCCTGGTAAGCCACTGGGCAAGTGGTGATACACAGATTATTAGAAATGGGTTAGTTTATATGTAGAGCTAGCCAGTACAAAGCCTGAGCCATCCGCCAAACAGTTTGTAATGAATATTAAGCCTCAGAGCGGTTATTCGGGAACTGGCAGACTGTAGCGAGCTGCGTGGTGTCACACCTGATGGAGATGTAGAATCAACTCCTATGGCTAAAGTCTGACTTATGCCTGATCACGAAATGATCATCAGCTGCTTGCATATGCATGGGCCTATGGGCAATGCCCACCTGGCAATCCGGGATTGGCAGCCCATGCCTACTTAAGGGCTGGGAGAGGTTTGCCCAGAGAGAGAGGTCAAAGAAAGAGAAAGAGAGAGGTCAAAGGGAGAGAGAAGGAGAGAGGGAGAGAGGTCAAGGAGGGAGAGAAAAGAGAGAGGAGAGAAGAGAGGAGAGAGAGAAGGAGAAGGAGAAGGAGAAGGAGAAGGAGAAGGAGATAGATTGCTTTGAATAAAGTCCTGAAAACTGCTGCAAGAAGAGCTCTGGTGGTCGCATCATCCTTGCAGGACGAGGGTGACCATGACAGCAGACCTCCAGCTACAGTTTAATAAAAAGCATTTTAATGAAAAGCCTGCTTTAATAAATTTGGACATGATTTGGGTCAGTGGTCTTCCTCCTCAAATCTGTGGGGTTAACAACCCCCGGCCCCAAGAGCACATATACTTTTAGGTCAAGTCTAATAGAGCCCTCTACAAAACAACTTAAAATTTGCTCTGAGCAACTATGTCATCCATCGTCACCGTTAACTGAAAACCAGAAGCCCAAGCTTTACTTATAAGTCCTTATTTTCCTGTGTAATTCCTGGAAATTTCCATACATCTGAGGAGTCTGTTAAAACTTTAAGCTCCTTTTGCTCACATGAGAATGCTCTGGTAGTGCCCTCGTTTAATCACGGCTTTCTTTAGTATGAAGCTGGGAACGGGGGCCTGGTTTACTTGAGGGAAAGACCACACAGAGAGCTGAAGCGTGCAGGACCAGCCTTCAAGATGTCTGGGCGGGGAGGGTGGGGGGCTGGGTGAGTGTGTGGGCAAGAGAGACAGTCAGGATGGGGGGGACCCATCTCAGCCTAGGGCAGGTATCAGACGCTGGTAAATCACTGTTAAGATCAGATTAGCGTACTAAGTTCCTTAAGTTCCAACTGTAAGCATCAAAACATTTGGGAGTTGGGGCAATCTGATTTCATAACTGTGTGCTTCAGAATCCAGCCATTACTCTCTTGCTAGCATTGGCTCCTTAGGCTCTCTGAGAAAAACTACTCTGGCCCAGCTGATTGCCCCTCTCCTGAAGGCGCAGCTGCAGCCAGGACAAATAAGATACAGACATTTTGCTATTGGAGACTTAGAAAACTCTAGATGGTCCTGTAAGCATCTTTACCTAGCCCAGAGGAACAATACAGTGATTAGTGATGTCACTGACCTTCGTCTGCAGGCGAAGTGTATTGCTGTTAGTGCAATCACCCCGGCTATGGCATTCAGCAGGTTGTTCAGGCTCATTTGGGGAGTCGCCTGGGAAACAGATACCATCCTGTGCTGTCTCCTCCGGTGTTGCAACATCAGGCCCAATGATGCTGTCAGTCTTTTCTGTCTTGTTTTAGTAGTGTGGGCTGAGTGGCAGCAGCCGCAGAGAGAGCAGCGTGAGAGCAGCGTGACAGCAGCTGGTTGAACTGTCACTCAACACAATCGCAGCAAGGCAGCCAGCTGCCTGAGCACTGAAGAGGTTGAACAGTTCAAGGGAGTGCCCAGGGCAGGAGCAGCGGAGTGGCAGAAACAGACGCCAGAGAGCTGAGGCTGAGGAAGGAAATAAGAACATAAGGGGCCAGAGAAGAGAAGCTGCAGGCCTTGGTGGCTATCAGAATTTTGAAGAAGCCATGCAGTGGTGACACACACCTTTACCAGCACTCGGGAGGCAAAGGCAGGAAGATTTCTGAGTTCGAGGCCAGCCTAGTCTACATAGTAAGTTTCAGGACAGCCAGGGCTACACAGAGAAACCCTGTCTTGAAAAACCAATCAATCAATCAATCAAACAAACAAAAGAATTCTGAAGAATTATCAGGCCTTTAAAGCCAAGGATCTCAGATAGTCCAGGCTTAGGACATGGCTACAACCAAGAGCTGAGGAATCTTCCTAAGCCACATAGAGCGCCAGGCATAGCTGGGGGTGGTGACACCTGCTAGCAATCCCAGCACTCAGGAGGCTGAGGTGGGAGAACTGAAAGTTCAAGGCCAGCCTGGGACATCTGGTGTCAAAGCAAAAACCAAAAAGAGAAAAAACAAAATGAAACTTTGAGAGGAAACTTGTGTGGTGATTTAATTTTCCTTCTCCCCTCCCCCTTAAACATGAATTCTAGGGGCTGGAGAGATGGATCAGAGGTTAAGAGCACTGGCTGCTCTTTCAGAGGTCCTGAGTTCAATTCCCAGAAACCACATGGTGGCTCACAACCATCTGTAATGAGATCTAGTGCTCTCTTCTGGTGTGCCAGCATACATGCAGGCGGAATGCTGTATATATAATAAATAAATAAATAAATAAATAAATAAATAGACATATAAATATATAAAAATCATGAATTCTAGGATGTAAGAAGGTTCTCCCTTTGCCGCCATGAAGAAGATACTCTGTCGGGGTTTCCTAACAAGTGGAGGACAATAGCGGTGCTGTGATCAGAGGACCCAGGGATTAACAGCGCTGCTAGCAATGAGCACTAGAGTTTACACCTGCCACTCCAGGTCAATCATTTCAACTGGCATCTTGATTGAATGAAAAAACACCAGGGCTCCAGGGAGGCACTGCTCTGGCTGTGTGTGAGGGGCAGGGGGCACTTCCAGAGAAGTTTAACTGAGGAAGGAAGACCTACCCTGATTGTGGGGGCACCATCCACTGGGTAGAGGCCTCAGATGTATAAAAGGGGGAATGAGGAAGCAAGCTGAACATCACCATGCACCTGCCCAGGGGTGAGGACCACCACGCACCTGCCCAGGTGTGAGGAACACCATGCACCTGCCCAGGGGAGAGCAAGCAGCTTCCTGCTGCTTTCCCTGCCATGATGGGCTGTACCCTCAAACTGTGAGCCAAAATCCTTCCCCTTTTAATTTGCCTTCTCGTTGGGTATTTTGTTATAGTGATGAATAAGGAGGCTGGTGTATCTATCTATCAATTCTAGGAACCTGCTGTAAGAGTTTGACAAATGGGTACCTCAGTCCAAAGGGTGAGTGATAAAGAAGCAGTGCAGCTGAGCGTGGGCTGCTCACCTCTGACCCCAGGACCTGAGAGTCAGATCGAGGCTGTTGTAAGTTTGGGGCCACCCAGGCTACATAGCTCGCTTTTGGACAGCCAGGACTGCCGAGTATTTCCCTGTGTTAAAACATTTTAAAAACAAAAGGTCTTCCTTTTGTGACTGGCAGCGGACGAGGACGGACCGCCATGAAGGCCTCTGGCACACTCCGGGAGTACAAGGTGGTGGGGCGCTGCTTGCCCATCCCGAAGTGCCACACACCACCGCTGTACCGAATGCGCATCTTCACCCCCAACCATGTGGTGGCTAAGTCCCGCTTCTGGTACTTCGTGTCACAGCTGAAGAAGATGAAGAAGTCATCCGGGGAGATTGTGTACTGTGGGCAGGT
>NC_022011.1:14018535-14023720 GCF_000317375.1 Microtus ochrogaster | reverse complement strand
AAAAAAAAAAGGTGTGAGTGGATACTGGAGGGATAGACCAGAGGTTAAGAGCACTGACTGCTCTTCTAGAGGACCTGGGTTTGATTCCCAGCATCCTTTGGCAGTTCACAACTGCCTGTAACTCTAGTTTTAGGGGATCCAATGTCCTCTTCTGGCCTCTGAGAGCACCAGGAATGTACCGTACTCTACAGACATGCAGGCAGGCAAAACACACATAAAATAAAGATTTCTTTTTTAAAAATGTAAAATAATCAACCCCAAATTTCAAATTCCACTTTACTCATTAATTTATTTCTATAGACCAGTTTATTTTTATTGGCTGACTGATTGCTTTACAGGGTCTTAGTCTATAGGCCAGGCTGGCCTCCAGCTCACAGAGACGCACTGCACTTGCCCCTGAGCACAGGGATGAAGGCCTGATTTGTCTGTCGTGCCTGGTCTTTTATTTCTTTTGTTTGTTTTTGTAGTCTAACTTAATTGATATAAATTACCTTATAGGTAATGATAATGAAACATACAACCATCCTTAGGAGAAAACTGCTCTGTGGCAGGGTGTGTGTGTGTGTGGGGGGGGGGACACTCACTGCTTTTAGAAGCCTCATGTGAAAGTGTTTAGAAATAAGCGTTTGAAGAGCTACAGGGAACGGCTACAGGTCTGAGGGAATTTCCAGAGCTATACTCTCCTCTGGATTTTTGTTTGTTTGTTTGAGACAGCCTCTATTGATTGGAACTTGATATGTAAACCAGGCTGGTCTCAAAGTCAGAGATACTCCTGTATCTGCCTCCTGAGTGCTGGGATTAAAGGCATGTGCCACCACTGCCCAACTGCTATCTTTCTTTTAAAATATGCAAGGCTTTAATTCCGGCACAAGGGAGGCAAAGGCAGGTGGATCTCTGAGTGTTCAAGTGTTCGAGGTCAGCCTGGTCTACATATTGAATTCCATGACAGCCAGGGCTACGTAGAGAGACCTTGTATCGAAAGAAAGAAAGAAAGAAAGAAAGAAAGAAAGAAAGAAAGAAAGAAAGAAAGAAAGAAAGAGAGGGGGGGAGGGAGGGAGGGAGACAGAGAGGAGGTAGGGAGGAAAAAGGAGGGAAGATGGAGAGAGAGAGAGAGAGAGAGAGAGAGAGAGAGAGAGATTAGCCAGCTGCTGTACTAAATCGTGCAATCCCAGTATTCAGGAAACTGAGGCAGGGGGGTGAGAATTCAAAGTGAACCTAGATTACAAAATAAAATTTGATCTAAAAGTACTGAATAAACATATTTGAGGCTGGAGTATAGCTCAGTGATACAGAACTTATCTAGCATGTACACAGCCCTGGATTTAATCAACACCAAAAAAAAAAAAAAAGGATTATTATGCGTTTGAGACTAGCCCAAGTTACAAAATGAATTTCAAGGTAGCCTGGTATCAGCTTTTCTCTGTACATGTGCCTGTCACTTCTTTATTCCCTTATTGTCCCTAATAATGGTTCTGGGACCCAAGCTATGCAAGCAAAACAAAACAAAAACCCTACACAATAGATGAGCTAAAATAGTACACTTAAAATATTTAAATAGGGCCTGTGAGGTGGCTTAGTCAGCTAAGGTGCTTGCCACAGAAGCCTGGCCACCTGAGTTCCACCCCTGGGACCCACGCATAGGTGGAAAGAGAACCAAATCTACAGAGTTGTCATCTGAGCTCCACATTCACACTGTGGCACACCACACACACACACACACACACACACACACACACACACACACACATATATACACATACCACACACACATGCACACACACATATACACAAACATACACACACCACACACATATACACAAATCACACACATACATACACACCATGCACACATACATACACGTATATAACACCACATATACGTACCACACACATATAGTCACACACATACCATACAGACATACACGCACGCCACACACATACATACACCACATGCACACACCACATACATATACATATACACACCACATACAAACATACAACACACACCACATACCACAAACCAAACACACATATTCACACACACATACAAATAATAATAATTAATTTAAAAATTTTAAAAATAATCTAGAAGACAATGTGAAGGGGCAAAGGGAGAAACAAAAATAAAGATAAACAGAAAACAACCAAATGGTGAACTATATTCAAAAACTATAACTACATTAAATGCAAATTGTCTGAACCCACCAACTAAAATGCAAAAACCATTAAATTGTTTTGTTTGGCATGGTTTCTGAGATAGGGTCTCACTGTGTAGCCCTGGCTAGCCTTGAATTTGTAGTCATTCTCCTGCCTCAGCCTCCAAGGTACTGAGATTATGGGCAGGACCTACTATGCCCAACTTTAAATTGGGCTTTTGTTTAGTTTGATTTTTTTCAAACAAGACAGAGTTTTCTGCTGTAACTGAGGCTAGCCTCATCCTCATGCCAATCCTCAGCCACCCAAGTATTAGGATTGCAGGCTTATGCCACTGTATTCAGCTCTTGCCTTTTTGAGGGGGTCTTATTCTGTAGCCCAGGCTAGCTCTACACTGCTACGTAAACCTCTGAAGTACTGGGATCAGAGTCATTAACTGTTACACCCATCTTTTAAATTCTGACTTCAGAAGAGGCCCCCAAGAAATTCTTCACACATAACGATGAAGAAGCTGGACATGGTGGCATATGCCTTTAATCCCAGCACTTGGGAGGCAGAGTTCCAGGACAGCCAGGGCTACACTATTCCAGGACAGGCAGGGTTTGGAGAAACCTTGTCTCAAAAAACAAAACAAACAAAAATAATATTATATATAAAGGGAAAATAAAAAGGTCTATTATATATAAAGCTATATATATGCAGCTAGAGGCCAAAGTGCCTATATTAATATCAGATAAAGAAAATACCAGAGCAAGAAAAATGACCAGGAATAAAGAGAGACTTACAATAATGATAAAAGTTCAGTTTGTCACTAAGAGGAAAACCTTGCCCATGAGATGCCCTCTGCAAGATTTCAGAATCAACTCGGAGGCCAAGCTGCCTGTCAGAGCAAAACCAGCTCCTTCACAGAGAAAGAGTGGACCCTCTGTGTGGCGCAGGGAAACAACTTTGGAGGTCAGGTAGCTAGGCAGCTCATCGCTAGCCCCCACTGCCTCCATGTTTGCGTGGGTTGTGGCTGTGATTGCCAGCGGGGCTTCAGGAGCCTGAAAACACCGGTGTTTTGCTTGGGCCTGCAGGTGACAGGTAGGTAATTAGGATGGATGAAAAGCCAGCCTTGCTGCCGTCTGTCTCATCTCCTGCCTTAACCTTCAGGTCAAACAGGACTGGGCTCTACATGTAGGCATCTGAAACATTTGAGAAATGTGTTGCCCAAAACCATAAAACAGGGTTCACTTGAGCTAGACTTGCCTAGTCTGTCTCTCACCCAGCCTTCGAGGCTAGTGACACCTACAGCCACCAAGACTGGAAACACCAGATCAAGAAAGCCATGAAAAGAGGCGGTTCGTCAGCTCTTAGAAAATCCCACCTAGTCCCAGAAGTGCCACGAATACTCCTCCCATTTCCTGGCCATCTCTCCCTCATTATTCCTACCTGAATATATGGTGAGAGAGCCAATTTCATTCATTTATTTATTGCTTTGTTTTGTGCTTTTGAAACAGGGTCCTGCTGTGCCATTCAGGCTGACCTAGAACTTATGTGTAGTGTAAGCTGGTCTTGATCTTGTGATTCCCTGCCTTAGGGTCTTGGCTAATGGGCTGGTGGGCATTTGTAACCATGTCCAGCTGGAGAAACTGATTCAGGAGCAAAAATCTCTCTTCTCCATTCTTTGCTCACTGAATAAAGCCTTCACCCCTTCTGCTACCCCTTCATCATCCCAGCATCCATCTCTCGAGCACTGGTCTTCCATGGGATGAACACCTGAATCTGGGTCTAGTAACTACTTCACTAAGAAGGCAGAACTACCCTAAACACGTGTGCCTAACAACATGGCTTCAAATAGAGGCAGAAACGGGAAAATATACAATTACATTTAAAGACTTCAATACACCTCTCTCAATAATTGATGTTATAAGTCCGTAGATCAATAATTGAGTCATCCCATCAACTGAATGGACCCCATTGGCTTTCATGGAATCTTTCATCTAGTAAGAGCAGAACACACCATCTTCTCAGGTGCACAAAGAGCACCGTTAGACCACGCTGTTCGGCGTAAAACAAATCCCGACATACTTAGAAGGAGAAATCTTTTTGATTGTGAGTTGCGCCTTTAATGGCTAGGCCATCTCTCCCGCCTACTTAAAAAGACTTAGAAATGATAAAAAGAAGTATTTTCCAGAATGGAATTAAATTTGAAGCAAATAGGAAAAAAAATATCTGCAAAAGTACTTAAAAACTGAGCAGCTCATTTCTTCTTTTGTTTGTTTTGGCTTTGTCTTTGCGCTTCATTTTGCTTGAGGCAAGGTCTTACTTTATAGCCTAGAACTAACTGTGTAAACTTGCTTTTCAAACTTGTGGCAGTCCTCCTACCTCTGCTTCCTGAGTGCTGGGATTTTACAGGCCTGTGGCAGCTCTTCCAGCAACAGCAGCATCTTTCTAAAGTGGGAGTCTTAGTCTCAAAAGAAAACCATTCAAACCAAACAAAAACGAAAATACAGCATGTGAAAATTTGTGGGAGCCGGGCGATGGTGGTGCATGCCTTTAATCCCCACCCCCCCCTACACTGGGGAGGCAGAGACAGGCGGATCTCTGTGAGTTTGAAGCCAGCCTGGTCTACAGAGTGAGCTGCAGGACAGGCTCCAAAGCTACAGAGAAATCCTGTCTCAAAAAAACAAAGAAAGAAAGAAAGAAAGAAAGAAAGAAAGAAAGAAAGAAAGGAAGGAAGGAAGGAAGGAAGGAAGGAAGGAAGGAAGGAAGGAAGGAAGGAAGGGAGAGAGAGAGGGGGGGGAAGAAGGAAGAAGAAAATTTGTGGGATATAAGTAAGTACTGCTTAAGGAAAATTTATAACATTAAATGTTTATCTTAAAAGAGTAAGAGCCACAGTTGAAAAGCTAATCTAGATTGGGCACTGTGGTTCACGCCTACATTCCAACACTCAGGGGAGAAACAAGAGGATAGGAAGTTTTAAGGCAAGTTTGGGCTACCTAGCAAAGCTCTCTCTCTCTCTCTCTCTCTCTCTCTCTCTCTCTCTCTC
>NC_022011.1:14009573-14018435 GCF_000317375.1 Microtus ochrogaster | reverse complement strand
ACAGACACACACACGGGGGGGGGTACTAATTTTCCTCCTTAACAAACTAAAAAAAAAATAAGCAAAAGCAAAGAAATAATAAAGCTAAGAGAAAAAAAATCAGTAACATTGAAAATGAAAAAACAGGAAAAACAACAGCTGAAATGGGTGGTGGAACAGACCTGTAATCTCAGCTACAGGGAAGGCTGAAGCAAGACAATCACGTAAGCCTGTAGATTCCAGACTGAAACAGAATAGGGGACTCACACTTGTAAGTCCAGCATTTAGGAGGCAGAGACAGAAGGACCATCACAAGTTCCAGAATAGCCATGGCTACATAGAGAAACCATGTCTCCAAAAGACATTTTTAAAAAGTTCTATGCCAACCTAAGCAGCAAGGGAAAACACACACAAACACACACACACACACACACACACACACACACACACACGTACACACATACACGCTGGATGTAGAGGTACCTGGGCACATGCTTATAACCTGAACACTGAGAGGCAGGAGAACTGCTACAAGTTTAAGACTCACCTGAGCTACATAGTGAGACTTATCTCAAAACCCCAACAAAATGAAGATCAGAAAATAAAAAACAGAAGCAGATTCTTTGACAAGATTGATAAAGAGATAGACACAGAAGTCTGATAGTTCAGAAGAAAATGGACCAATTTGTTAAAGCCTCAACCTGCTAAAACTCCCCTGCAAGGAAACAGAAAGACTAAATTGTCCTATACCTGCCAGAAGAAATTGAATGTCTAGTTAAAATCTACCTCCACCAGAAAGATTCTATCAGCTATTTAAAGAAGGCATTAAAATCAGTTCTCCACACTGATAGAAACATAGAGGAGGCTGGAACATAACGGTGCTCGCTCGTTAATCCCAGCACTCAGAAAGCAGAGGCAGGCAGATCCCTGTGAGATCCAGGTCCAGGTAGAGATACCCTATCTTGAAAAAGAAAAGGATTCAAGGGCACCTATTAAGTGTGTTTTCCCCTGGGGAGGCCTCCTTCTTGTGAAACTTAGAAGCACCTGAAGCCAACTTTAATTTCATTTTTAAAAGTTATTTATTTTTATTTTATGTACAATGGTGTTTTACCTGCATGTATGTCTGTATAAGGGAATCAGATCCACCAGAACTGGAGCTACAGACAACTGTGAGCTGCCACGTGGGTGCTGGGAACTGAACCTGGGTTCTCTGGAAGGCAGCCGGTGCTCTTAACCACTGAGCCATCTCTTCAGTCCTAATTTTATTTTTTAAATTAACAAATTAATTAATATTTTGTGACAGGATCTCACTATATAGCTCTGGCTGGCTTGGAACTCATTCTGTAGAGAGACAAGCCTTTTCAGAAATGTCACCAGAAAACCCTGTTTTCCTCAGACCCCAAATAAACAACGGACTCTATCTTCTCTGCTTGGGTGTCCTCTCCTACTTCCGTGTCCAAATTTAAGCCGTGTCGCTTTCCCTCCCTCCCTCTTCCAAAGACATGGCTGAAGCTATTAAAATGGCATGGATGCATTTTAATTCAGAATTTAAAAGCAGAGAAGAATTGAGATGCAACCTAGAGCATTTTCTAGCCCATTGAGGCCCTGTCGCCTATACTCACTCCAGCCCCAGCTTCCATACACACAAAGTACAGAGTCGCCTAATGAAGTATTAATTATAGTTGCTTCCATTCAGCTCTCAGAACCCCCCAGGGGTCCCACCCACTCCTGCTGAGCTGCCATAGACCCTGTGATCATGCCCTCAGAACTGACCTTAGAAATTCCTCTCACACAATTCTCTGACACCCCGAAGTCAGGCCATAGTCACGATGGTTGGACAGCTGTAGGTAACTAAAATAATCAAAGGATTGTTTTTATTTTTTAAAAAGATCGCCAGTCAAGTGTGGTTACAAACTAGTAATCCCAGCACTTGGAAGAGGGCACAGGAGGATCAAGGTCACCCTCTACGAAATTCAAGGAAAGCCTAGGCAACCTGTGACCTTGTCAGACAAAACAAGGGACTGGAAGGTAGTGTAGAGGTCAAAAGCAATCGCTGCTCTTCTGTAGGACACAAGTCTGCTTCCCACACCCACACTGAGCTCAGAGCTGCCTGTAACCCCAGAGCTCCAGGAGATCCAACACCTCCGGCCTCTGAGGAACCCTGTGTTCATGTACAATGTCACCACCCACAGTTACAGGGCAGCACACACTCAGATCTGCTCAGAGTCTCCTAGTCCTTTCTTGGAAATCACGGAAAGGCAGAGTAAAGCTTAGAAAACCGAACTAACTTGAATGAAACGAGTTTACATGTCTCCTTTATTGTCAAGACTCAACACATCTCCCAGGAACCACAGCACCATGCAATGCAGTTTCTCAGTCTGTCAGTCAAATGCAGTTGGCCAGGGCCAGGAGGACCAAAGGGTCCCATGGATAGGAAATAACTTCCCTAAAGCAGAAACAGTTCTAGGTCCAGGAAGCTGAAGTGTTGGTGAGCAGGGTGTGCCGTCAGGAAGGAAAGGAAAATGGGCTTCTGGAGCAGATCTGACAGGCAGTGGGTTCCTCATCCTGCCTGTGTCTAGGTGCTGCGTATATACATCAGCTCTTTCCATCCTTCAGATCTCAACTCAAGGGACATCCCCTTGCCAGATTGTAAGGGCACACACCTTTAATTCCAGTATTTGCGAGACAGAGGCAGGCAGATCTGAGTTCAAGGCCAGCCTGCTCTGCAGAATAGGTTACAGGACAACCAGGGCAACACAGAGAAACTCTGTCTCAAAAAACAAACAAACAAAAAGCAGAGGTAACCCCCGCCCCGCAGACACACACACGTACACACACATACACGGTAAGGCACGCACACACACACTTATACACACATACATGGTAAGGCCTTTCTCACCATCCCTAGCTACTAAGTGTTATTAGGTTTATGTGTGAATTCAGAAGTGGCTCTCTCTGCTCCCAGGGACAAGCCTGCCCTGAGGCCCTGTCATATCATCTGAGCTTCTGTCCTGTTAGGGCTCTGGAGGTTCCATGGAGCCCAGCTCAACTGTCCTGGCATATTGGAAGCCACGGAACAAATGGAAGTGATCAGCTAGGCATGCTGACCCACACCCGTCCTCCCTGTAACTCGGGAGGCTGAGAAAAGTGGATAGAAAATTGGTGGCCAGAGTAGGCTCTGTGAGGAGTTCAAGGTCAGCCTGGGCACATTAACAAACAAAGAGCCAAAGAGTGAGTGAGACAAAACAGCTGGGCGGTGGTGGTTCATGCCTTTAATCCCAGCACTCTGGAGGCAGAGGCAGGCGGATCTCTGTGAGTTCGAGGTCAGCCTGGTCTACAAGAGCTAGTTCCAGGACAGGCTCCAAAGCTACAGAGAAACTCTGTTTCAAAAAAACAAAAACAAAACAAATTTAAAAAAACAGCAAAACAAAGAAGCAGGTGTGATCACTAACTCGTCCAGAAAACATCTAACAGGTTTAGAAACCTGTACAAGCCAAACAAGCTCATCAGGGGCTTCAAACATTTAAAGGTTCATTTGCCCCAGCTTCCCTGACACATTGCACTCTGATTCAGTTAGTAGAACTTGTAGTTTGAGATGCCAGGTGACATTCTGAGTAACAATGGGATTAAATCAGCATTGGCCTGCGTCCAAAGGAAGCAGGGGATTGTCCCAGGCTTTTTCTTTTGGGTCACCAACCAGCTCCCAAATCACGACATGGAGACTTAATATTAGTCACGAATGCTCAGCCTTGTCTTATGCTCCTTTCTCTACAGCTCTTAGAATCTGTCTTGGTTCTCTTTATCTATGTTTTGCCTCTGGGTTTTTTTTTTTTATCTTTATTTCCTTCTGTATGTCCTACTCTGTGTCTGACCGTCTGGCCCCTGGCATCTCCCTCTCTTTCTCCTTTCTTCATCTCTCTTGAGCCTAGATTTATATTCCTATTTATTCTCTATGCCCACAAGCTCTGCACTTGAAAAAAAAAAGGGAGGGTATAGTTATAATAAGATAAAAAGGTAGACTATTAAATCTAATTTTTAAAAAGCAACTACTAGTTTAAAATGTTTTATATTGGATTGCACTTTTGTATATTGTTTTTATTTTATTTTTTTTTAAATATTTATTTATTATGTATACAATATTCTGTCCATGTGTATGTCTGCAGGCCAGAAGAGGGCACCAGACCTCATTACAGATGGTTGTGAGCCACCATGTGGTTGCTGGGAATTGAACTCAGGACCTTTGGAAGAGCAGGCAATGCTCTTAACCACTGAGCCATCTCTCCAGCCCTTTATTTTATTTTTAAATATTTATTTATTTATTATGTATACAATATTCTGTCTGTGTGTTTGTCTGCAGGCCAGAAGAGGGCACCAGACCTCATTACAGATGGTTGTGAGCCACCATGTGGTTGCTGGGAATTGAACTCAGGACCTTTGGAAGAGCAGGCAATGCTCTTAACCACTGAGCCATCTCTCCAGCTCACTTTTGTATATTGTATACAAATTCTGTATAATGATACAAATTTGAGATTAATTTTGTTAAAAGACTGTACATATTTTTCTAATCATGTTCAAGGTTTTGTACCTATACAGATCATTTAACAATGTAATACAAATTTCTAGTCCTTGAAAGTTATTATTACAAACTGTTTAGGATAATAAGGAAATGCAGGCTAGTAATTAGTCACCTATTACAATCAAACTTGTAGTTACATTAGGTATGTTTTCAAGGTCAGACAGAGATATATTTTAAATAACTAGGTCATCTTCAAACACTTTAGGGACCTACAAAATATGATATTTAAGATGTGTTAATATCAGGTTCTTTTGTTCTTTATTTTTATGACAATGAGACACATCTGCTCCTGGCAGCACCAATCTACTTCAGAGAATATAATGGGCATTGAAGAAACTTCACATGGAGTTTACTTTTTTGGGGCAAAAGTAAGTCACTGGGCAAGAAAGTGCCCTTGCTTCAACTACTGACAGTATGCTTTCTTAATGGGACAAGCTGGACACAAAAAACAGTGACTACCAAATCTTGCCCAGAAAAGGTGGGACAGTTCTTCAAAAACTCTGCTTCACAGAACAGTCTGTCAGATATTCTAGGCATGTAGGCTGAAGATAGATGCTCCAACATTGCAGAGGAACTTTGGGTGACTGACCAGACATTCAGCTGTTTCTGTCATTTCTCACAGTTTCTGGAAGTCCTTGCTCATACTTCCTGCTTATTCAGTTAATATTATTTCCTTCTTGGATCTCTGAGGAAGTTAAAGATTAGATAGTTATAGTTTACCAGAAAGCAAGTTATGATAGAAAGTAAATTAGGTACAAGACTTTGGACTAACAAGATAGGATAAATATGTAGTATTTTCTCTGAATTTGTCAAGTGCAAATGGACTAGACATTGTTGACATATTTATTGTCTATATATATATTATATATTGTTATTGTATTTATTGTATATAGTTTTTCTTATATTAGTTGTAGCCTTCTTATTTTATACAAAAAGGGGAAATATAGTGATATTTTATTTATGTTTTAATAGATAAAGCTTGCCTAAAAGTCAGAGGGCAAAACTAAGCCATTAGAGGCCAGGCAGTGGTGGCACATACCTTTACTCTCAGGATTTGGGAGACAAAAGCAGATTCTGTGAGTTCAAGGCCACAAGATCAACACAGAAATGGATCCACAGATCCATGTGGTAGTGGCTCACAATTTTAATCTCAGTCCTAGGGAGTCACAGGTCATTAATCCCAGCACTAGAGGAGGATATAAGACAGAGGAGAGGAGACAGAGGCACAGGGTTCAGCTTTCAGTCACCCAGCCTTGGTAGAGATACGACTTTTCTAGTGGCTTGGCTGTTTTGCTCTTCTTTTTTGTTTGTTTGTTTGTTTGTTTTTTGGTTTTTCGAGACAGGGTTTCTCTGTGGTGTTGGAGCCTGTCCTGGAACTAGCTCTTGTAGACCAGGCTGGTCTCGAACTCACAGAGATCCGCCTGCCTCTGCCTCCCGAGTGCTGGGATTAAAGGCGTGCGCCACCACCACCCGGCTTAGCTCTTATATCTTTTTTTTTTTTTTTTTTTTTTGGTTTTTCGAGACAGGGTTTCTCTGTGGTTTTGGAGCCTGTCCTGGAACTAGCTCTTGTAGACCAGGCTGGTCTCGAACTCACAGAGATCCGCCTGCCTCTGCCTCCCGAGTGCTGGGATTAAAGGCGTGTACCACCACCGCCCGGCTTGTTTTGCTCTTCTGATCTTCAGCTTGAACCCCAATTTCTGTTTCTGGGTTTTTATTATTTGTGTTACACAGCCTATCCCTCTCCCTGCCTATCTATTGGCCATTCAGCTTTTTATTAGACCAATCAGATACCTTAGGCAGGCAAGGTGAAACAAATGGAATACATCTTTCTATAATTAAAAAAAAACAGCATAAACAAATGTAACACATCTTTATATCATTAACAAAGGCAGCAGAAACAAATGTAACATACCTTTATACATTTAAAGTAACATTCCACAGCATAAACAAATGTAACACATTCTCCATAGTTAAATTACTATTCCACAACAGGGGATTTTGCATTGGGAAATGCCTCTAGACACCCAGGGCCATCCCTGAACAATCCCCTCAATCCAAGCCCCAGACACCCTGTCCATCCAGCACAAGGCCAGCCTAGCTGACTACCATGAAGGCCACTCTAGGCTGATCCCCGTGACAAGGAGCCTAGGAGAGAGAAACGTCCTTAGCCTCAGCAGAGCTCAGGCTCTAAGGACAGCAGAATTTGGATAAAGATGATGGGGCTGGCTGTGGTGGCAAATGTCTTTAATTCTAATTCTCAAGGGGCAGGTAGATCTTTGTGAGTTCTAGGCCAGTCTGGTGTACAAAGCTAGTGAACCTAGGCTGCCCAGGGCTAAATAATGAGACTCTGTCTGAGAGAGAGAGAGAGAGAGAGAGAGAGAGAGAGAGAGAGAGAGAAAGAATTAAGGAAGGAAGGAGAGAGAGGGGGGAGAGAGAATAAAAGAACGAAGGAAGGAGAGAGAGAGAGAGAGAGAGAGAGAGAGAGAGAGAGAGAGAGAGAGAAAGGAAGGAAGAAAGGAAGAAAGAAAATATAAAACAAAACTAAAATTCAGGGTCAGGGGTCTGGGGTTATAGCCCAGTGATAGAGTGCCTGCCTAGGATGCACAAGGGTTCCATCCCCAGCACCCCAAAAAAAGAAAGGAAAACATTAGTACCATATCCTAGAAGAGGGAGACCATGAAGGTGGCAAGGGGGCACCATCTATCAAGTTTGGGGAGTCACGGGGCTGGGGTGGATACAGGCCTTGGGGAGTCGCGGGGCTGGGGTGGATACAGGCCTTGGGGAGTCGCGGGGCTGGGGTGGATACAGGCCTTGGGGAGTCACGGGGCTGGGGTGGATACAGGCCTTGTGTATGTATGCTGAGCAAACTCTAGCGCTAAGTTATGTTCCCAGCCTGGGAGGTCTATTTATAACTCTAATCAATGCTGTGGGCAGAGCAGGGCTGGGGAGTATTCCAGCATGACCCCCTTTTAGTTGAGAAATGATTAATAGCCCTACCTATGGGGACTTTGTGTGTGTCTATCTGGAATGCTATCAAACTAGATAGAGAGATTCCAGGGGCCTGTGAAATGATCAGCAAAAGACCTGTCACCTAGGCTAAGTCATGAGTTCTGTCCTCAGGCCCACAGAGTGGAAGGAGAGGGAACTGCCTCCTGCGGGTTGTCCTCTGACCTCCACGTGTGCTGTGGTATGTGTGCGCTTGTGCTTGTGCGTGAACATGCAGTTGCACAAATACATAATACATACATGCATCCATTCATTCGTACATACATATAAATAAATGAAAGAATAAATTTCTGAAATCTTAGCCCCCAAAGAGGTACATTTAATTAAAATCAATTTTTTTTCAGCTCTTTCTGAGCAGCACAAATCCCAGAGGTCTAGCAATCCTCTGGTCCCTGACAGAGAAACCTGTCTTGGCTGAACCCTCTCTTCTGTCTCCTCTCTCCCCCACTGTCCCACACCCATTTGGTCCTCACCTCATTCTGCTGTGTGTCCCCCGTCTTCACTTCCAACCTGTCCTTGTCTCTGGACCTCCACGAGACTGCCAGGGACCCCTTTCCAAAATACAGTTCTGCCCAGGACATTCCCTGAGCTAGCTGCCTTCCCAACTGTCCCACACAGCCTTCAGGCTAAAGTACAAATTCCTCAGCAGAACACCTCCCTGAAGGCTCGGTGGTCACTCTTCCTTCCCCGCTGGCTGCTGCCCTGGGTCCTTTAGTCATTGTCACAGTCAGCTGCCCTCCAGCCAAGCCGTAGAAGAGCGACCTCCGCAAAGACAGAGCCTGCAGGAGTCCCTGTGTTATCTATCAGAATCTTCTTAATCTTGTTATCAGGGGCCAAGCGGGAGGAATCACAGCCCAAGACCAGTTTGGGCAGAGGAGCGAGATCTTGTCACACTGAGCAGAAATAAAACCCTTCCCTTAAAATCCTGCCGTGAAGACAGGGATGTGGTTCAGAGGCAGGGGACCTGCCTGGTGTAGGTGAGGCCCTGGACTCCATCCTAGGCACCACAAAAAACAAGCCCCCAATTCTTCAGAGAGCTGATTGCGATCACCTCTGTCGTAAGAGCGCTTCCAGACTGTGTTTCTGTCTTCTCCGTTGCTTTACTCTTAAGAGAGGGTGAGCTGCTACCACCCTCACCTTGTCTTCATTCTCTCCAGGACCAGGCAAGGCCAAAGATACCCGATCACTGCTTCTTTTAAAATCGTCTATATTGGCGGGGCGGTGTTGGCGCACGCCTTTAATCCCAGCACTCGGGAGGCAGAGGCAGGCGGATCTCTGTGAGTTCGAGACCAGCCTGGTCT
>NC_022011.1:14002814-14009473 GCF_000317375.1 Microtus ochrogaster | reverse complement strand
GAGACCAGCCTGGTCTACAAGAGCTAGTTCCAGGACAGGCTCCAAAGCCACAGAGAAACCCTGTCTCGAAAAACCAAAAAAAAAAAAAAAAAATCGTCTATATTTATTATTTGGGATGAATGAGACAGGTCTCAGATTGCAGCTCAGACTGGACTAGAACTATGTAGCCCGGGCTGGCCACCAACTCACTGTAATGCTTTTGCCTCAGACTCCTGAGTTCTGGCTGGAATTAAAGATCTAAATCACCACACTAGGCTATTTTTAAAATTTTGTTTTCCAGTTCTTTCTTCCCGTCTTTTAAAAACAATTCTTCTGTAAGGAGGCCAGGATGGGGAGGTCCGAAGCTACCACAGTGCTTCCCTGAATACCCAATGGCTCTGCTCTTCCCCGGGTGGTGTGACGATGTTGGAAGCTTGGAACAGATTATGGGGAGAGGCAGGAGGGGAGAGATCTTTTTGAGGCTCTGAATTACTTATGCTCCTTGACTTTCCATTTACTCGTTTGTAAAACAAAATCGCTGGAGCCTTGACAGGGTCCAGATGTCTCCAGCACGTTGGATGCCGGCAAGCTTCTAGGGTCTCTGAGAATGATAACCGGGATCGTAGCGCCACCTAGTGGGACTTTGGGGGAAGTGGTCGAGGAGCAAGAGAGGGAACCCACCGACCATGAGTAGGGGAACAAGAAATTAGGCCAAACCTGCTGCGAAGGTGAAGGTGAACGTGGACGTGAAGCAGGCAACAAGGTAATTCCTGTTCACCATGGTCAGCCTCTCTGTCTTTCTTCCTCCCTTCAGGGTTCCTCTATGTAGCTCAGGATGACCCTAAATTTCTGGTCTTTGCCCTCAACTTCCTTAGTCCTGGGATCACAGGTCTGCACCACCAGACTCAGTCTTCGGCTTTTTTGTATCTTTTTGAGACAGGATCTCACAAAGCTGGCCAGACAGGCCTTGAAGTCGTCATCCTCTTGCCTTAGCTTCCTGCAGATAATGACAACTTACGCTCATTTTTATGCCAACTTATAGGGCTATTGTCTTCCATCCTACCTCATCGGGAGCCGGTGGAACCTCAGTGAGAATTGAGCAGCGATTACTATCACGTGATCCCAGATACACGCAGCATTGAATTGAAGTGAGGACACTTCAGAGGTGTGGTACTCGCCAAACCCCAAATAGCACAACTTTGTACAGTCATTTTGTGCTGAGGAGCGTGCGCACAAAAACAATCAGTCTGCCACTAAGCGGCTTCTCCAGATGCCCCCATCTTGGCCCATGTACAACCAGCCTGAAAGCGACTGAACCAAGCAACTGCAAGAGGAAAACGGTCAGCCTTGCTGCAGCGTGAGTTTGGAGAAGGCTTTGAAGAAAGAGGCTGGCTCTCTGGGCGCAGGTGTTCCAGGCGCTGATGACAGAACACTATGAGTTATGGGCCACGGACTTCGGAGGCAGGCCCATACCTGAGTTTTGTATTTTACCTGTGCTTCAATATGTGCCCCGACCTGTAAGCTCAGTAGCTGGGCTTCTCCTGTGGCTCTTACAGTTACATAAAGGATAATATGTTCCATTTAGATCAGCTCCATTGTATCTGATGAGTACAGAAAGAGTTTGAAACCTACAGTGTTTTGTTTGTTCTTTGTGGTGCTAGGTCAAACTTGGGGCCTCATACACCAGGTAGAGACTCCACAGTTAGGTTTACACATCCGTCTCCTCAAACATACAGGGCAGATAGACAACGTTTATCTATTTGTTTGTGACAAGGTCTCCGATAGCCTGAGTTTATGGTCATAAGACCTCAAACTCAGTATGTAGCAGAGGTTAGCCTTAAATTCCCAAATCCTTTTACCTCTTACCATCTGACAACATGCATGATTTTTGCTTATTATTTTACAGTTTCATATACATATAATGTACTTTGATCATATCCCCGATTACCCTCTCTCTCACCCCTTACTCATCATATGTATTAAAATGTTTAAAGTGCATCTATTTATTTGTGTGGGGCAGGATGCGTGTCATGGCGTGTGTGCAGAGAGTGGGCCCTAGGGATTGAACACGGGTCCTCAGACTTGACACCAAGCACATTTACCTGCCAAGCCAGCCTGCTGGCTGTGTCTACTGTACTTTTGAGAGATTTCACCATGTGGCCTAAGCATTGTCAAACAGGAAATTCTCCTGCCTCAGTCTCCACGGTGCTGGGATTATAGTTCCACCGAAAAACAAATTTTAAATAAATAAATGTATGCTTAAAATAGCACTGTAGCCCACTACAGAGTGATCAGCTTGGTAAGAAAACCCAGACAGGGATACACCCACAGTGACTCCCAGGGCTTGTGGTTTAAAATACATTAAATACACATGAAAAATTACCCTCCGTGTCCACGCCATTGAATTGTAAATGTGGCCCTATTCTCCGAACTCCGCCGCTTGGTCCTGAAATTCCATTTGGAATTCTGTCTCCCCACCGATGTCCTGCTCATTACCTCTCGTCTTGTTGATAAGAATTCTCTGCCCAAGGCTTTTTGCAAGAGTTCTTTCTTTTTTCCTGTAATGAACACTCAGTGGCTCAAGCTTGTCTTTCCAGCCTGCTGGATGTAAGTGTCCCCTGATTAATGGACCTGCCAGTTCCACGAGCTGATATCACACCCGCAAAGGCTCAGCCTGAAAAAAAAATATATCATCTCTTATCCCCGTTGTCCAAGCCCTTCTCTTTTGTGAGCTTTGTGAGCCTCCAGGGACACCCAGTATTTCATGTGGGGGTTTTGTTAGCAGCAAGGGTCCCCTTATAAGTAACAAATTGAAGTAGATCATTGAACTATTTAATTCAATAGAAATCATTTCTTTTGTCAGACAATGCACTTCACATGGTAAGCATAATCCTATCCCCATTTTTCCTTTTTGATTTTCACTCCCAACAGTTACACTGCACCACAACCATTTAAATCCACATGATACATCACTCTCAGCAACCTATTATTTTAAAGATTTATGTTTATTCTATGAGTGTGTGCTTACCCATTTGGGCACCACACATGTGCTTGTTGCCCTTGTGAGGCCAGAAGAGAATATTGGATTCCTTGGAACTGGGGTTACGGCAGTTTTGAGCCATGGTATGGGTCATGGGGACACTGCCTGGGCCTTCTGCAAGAGTAGCAAGTGCTCTCAACCACAGAGCCCTCTCTCCAGCCCCTCTTCCTTTATCTATTAAGGTTTATGTAGGTGTGTAGCTGCAGGAACACGTGAGAATGGAGGCCAGAGGATAGCCTGAAGGAAGCTCTTCTTCCACCTTGTGTGTCCCAGGATGGAACTCAGGTCCTCCGACTTGGTGGGAACATCCACTGAACCATCTCGCCAGCCCTCAACACTATTATTCTTTTTCTAGGTTCTGCCTGGAGGTGAAGGCTTGTGTCTTAGTTATATGATAAAACACTGTGACCAAAATAATCTTGAGAAAGAAAGGGTTTATTTCATTCTATAGCTTGTAGTTCATCATCCCACAAAGTCAGGGCAGGAACCTGAATGCAGGAGATGATGCAGAGGCCATGGAAGGGGGCTGCTTACTGGCTTGCTCCTCATGGTTTGATCAGCCTGTTTTCTTAGGGCACTCAGGACCACCAGCCCAGGGGAGACAACACCCACGGTGAGCTGGGCCCTCACCCATCAGTCACCAATCAAGAAAATTCTCCATAGACCAAATTGGCAGGGGCAGTTTTTTTTTCAAACGAGGTTCCGTCTTTCCAAATGACTAGCTTGTATCAAGTTGACATAAAACAAGCCAGCACAACTTTCTTTTTTTTTAAATTTATTAATTTATTAAGGATTTCTGCCTCCTCCCCGCCACCGCCTCCCATTTCCCTCCCCCTCCCCCGATCAAGTCCCTCTCCCTCATCAGCTTGAAGAGCAATCAGGGTTCCCTGACCTGTGGGAAGTCCAAGGACCGCCCACCTCCATCCAGGTTTAGTAAGTTGAGCATCCAAACTGCCTAGGCTCCCCCAAAGCCAGTGTGTGCAGTAGGATCAAAAACCCATTGCCATTGTCACAACTTTCAATAATAGCGTTCCTCGAGAAGAAAAAATATCTTCAGGGCTGGTAAGATACTCAGTAGGCAAAGGCTTATGCTACAAAGCCTGAGTTATTTCCCCAGGACCCACCTTGTGGGAGGGAAGAAGTGACCTGCAGCCTCCTTGCATGGGGTCACACATACACACAAGTACCACGTACACCCCACACAGACACAGAATAAATGAGTGACGATAATAAAACCACGGTGCTCTAGCCAAGCTGTGAGTGGGCTCACTCGGCGGTGGACTGCTTGCCTAGCACATGGGAAGCCTAGGATCCAGCTCCTCACAGTTCAGAGTCGAAGCCGTGGAATCTTTAGCAAAAGCCAAGGGCGTGCGCTTTGACAGTTGGCTTTATGTTTGTATGTAGTTGCTGAGACTATTCGGTGGCGGAAATGGAACTCTCTGACGGCAAAGGGGTGGAATTAGGGGCTACTCCACAGCGAGGGAAATGACAGGCAGTCAGGCGAAATAATGTCAAAACTAGTGATCCCAGAGTTGTCAATGTTCTACAGTGGAATTGTATTCCATAGCATGGATAAAGTGTGTGTGTGTGATGGGGCTGGGGCCCAAATAAGAGCCAAAGGAGGGCTGGTGAGATGGCTCCATGGGAAAAATGCCTGCTATGTTATCCCCAAAGTCCTGGTGTATAGAGAAAACTGACTGGGTGCTGCTAATTGCACCATGCAGCTGCCTGTCACCTGCTGACAGATTTACTAGGGCAGTCGAGCTGTTTTCCCATCAGCCATGCCATACAGGTATTTTTAGAGCTGGCTTATTAGAACTGGGTGGGTGCCCTGTGATTCCTACCCACCCCCCGAGCTGGGAATCCGTGATTCAGTGCCCTTATTCTGCTTACTTTATTGTCTGCGGAGAAGTTAGTCATTTCTGGGCAGTGACTGCTGACTGCAGTGAACATTTCAAACCCGAATCCCAGTTCCCAGCCTTCCCTGCAGTCGTCATGTGACGTCATGAGTAATTAGAAATAAGCCATCGCCCCCTCTATTTCTGCCCTCTCCACATCCACCCTCTCCTGTTAATGTCACAGGCTGATGATGGCAAAGCAAAGGACCCTCTCTGGGGCCAACCTCAGTAGCTCAGCCATCTCTTCTTGGCAAGCTTCTCTCCTGGCAGGCACTCCCCATGGATCTGCCCAAGGCAGTGATATATTATATATCATCCACTGAACTTTAGCTGAGCGCCATCTGATTTTAGAGCTAACCATTTACAATTTGAGAGACAGACAACAGAAGAGAAAGCAGAGTGGAGGTGGGAGAAAAGTCATACTTCTAAAGCAAGGGGAAGGCACGTTGAGGAGTGTCTAGTCGTGGATCTGTGTTCAGAGAATGAAATTCTAGGCTCTTGAGTCCCACAACAAAGAATTGCTTGAGGAAGACATGGTTAAGAATAGAAATGGAAGCTGAGGCATGGTGGTGCATGCCTTTAGTTCAAGGCCAACCTGGTCATCGAGACCCAGGGTCCAAACAGTTGGAGAGATGGTCCGGGGTTTAAGAGCACTGGCTGCTTTTGCAGAGGGCCTGGGTTTGACTCCTAGCATCCACACAGTGGCTCACAACCGTCTGTAACAAACTCCAATTACAAGTGATCAGATGCGTGGCTGATGTGGACACCAGGCACACACGTAGTGTGCATACGTTCATGTAGGCAAAACATTTATATACATAAGAAACCAAAACAAACAAACAAACCTCTTCATCAACTGGCATAGGTTTACTCACTCAGGAGTAAACCTCCATCATCCATGTCAACCCATTTTCATGGGTTTGATTTTGTGTAAGTGATCGTGGCTCCTTTCTACCTTTTGAAACAGGGTCCAGATAAGTAACAAGTGGGCCTTGAACTTATGTTCCTTCTGCCTCAGTCCTGGGGTTATAGGCACGCAACAGTGCTAGGGTGATAGGCATGCAGGAGTTCTGGGGTGACAGGCATGCAACAGTGTTGAGATGACAGGCATGCAATAGTGCTGGGGTGATAAGCATGCAGTAACACTGGGATGATAGACATGCAACAGTGTTGGGATGATAGACATGCATCAGTGCTGGGGTGACAGGCATGCATCAGTGCTGCGGTGACAGACATGCAGCAGCACTTGGGTGACAGGCATGCAGCAGTGCTGAGGTGATAAGCATGCACTGGCATGTGTGGTTATTAGTTAAATGATTTGTATCTGCCTGCAATGCTTCAGGTTTTGTGCAATCTCTCTGCCCTCCATCTTTCTTTACAGATTAGCCCTTTGGGTTTCAGGAATTAGGAAGTATAAAAGCAGGAGGCCATAGTGCCCTGGGACTCTATACATACCTAGTAATTAGCTCTTCAGACATGTGTCTAGGCAATCACTTTCACTGGAAAGGGTGGCAAATCCCTTTACTTCTACAGGGACAGGTGATTTAGTCTGAGCTGAGGTCCCTAAGTCATTCCCCAAGGGCATTTCTGAGCTGCCTCTTTAGGCATTTACATAGCAAATGGCACAAGGCCCCAGACTTTAAAGACCTCTGAGGTTTTTTTGTTGTTGCTGTTCTTGGTTTTTTTTTTTTTTTTTTTTTTTTTTTTTTCTCTCTCTCTCTCTCTCTCTCTCTCTCTCTCTC
>NC_022011.1:13986253-14002714 GCF_000317375.1 Microtus ochrogaster | reverse complement strand
TTTTTTTCTGTGTAGTCCTGGCTGTCCTGGAACTCACTCTGTAGACCAGGCTGGCCTTGAACTCAGATCCACCCCCTCTGCCTCCTGAGCACTGGCATTAAAGGCGTGTGCTGCTTAACATGTATCTTAATTAATTTTGTCTGGATGTTAAGTAAAAAATATAAATGTATTGCCATCTCCTGATCCTCCCACAGGCCTTTTTGTGGCCTTCTACAAGCTATGGGACACACCATAGGTAAAAGCTAAGGAAGTTTACTTCTCTACCAATAAAAGAGAAGGCCAGAGAGATGGCTCGGACTTCCTTCCAACACTGACATCTGAGTTTGATCCTTGGGACCTACACAGGGGAAAGAGAGAGCTGACTTCTTCAGCTGTCCTCTGGCGATCAGTTGTCTGCATGACATGCACACAGCCATGTGCATGGGCACACACAGACATGATGACATTAAAATATAACGACAAGACGAAAAGGAAAGAGATAACTAGCTCCACCTTCCCTCACGAGAGTGTTTTCCCTGGAAACAGGAAGCGCAGTGCCAGACCTGGGTATGATTGTAAGGGAATACACGTAATACCAGTACTCAAGCAGCTGAGGCAGGGGGATCATGAGTTTGAGGCAAGCCTGGGCTACACAGTTCAAGGTCAGAACAAATGGGTGCAATCTAACCTATTTCATTCTCCTTTAAAGGCAAGCACACAGATAAGAATAGCAGAGGCTTACAGTGTCCCGTCCCAAACTCTCAAAGGGAGCCTAAGGGTCTCTCTCTACTCCATGTCCTAAAGCTGCAGTTGCTTTGGATCACAGGTGACCACAGGAAAGACAACCATCTGTGATGATGAAGCCGAATCCTGGGCCAGGGACCAATCATCTCCTGGGAGCCAGCTGGCTCCTTCACCCTGGAAGGACTTCTGGAGACCACCGTGTAGAACCAGACTTGGGAATGTCATCAACCAGACCACGCTGTGGCCAGCTGCTTAGTTATAGAGAACTCTCTTCCCTGCCCCAAATACTTCCTTTATTTAAACCTAAAGCTCATGTCAGTACCACAAAGAAGGACGTGACGTCTCTGGCCCCTTGACCTGTTCCTCTTCCCCTGTGCACAGATTAAGCGGCCTCTGCTTTTCACCAGCTCTCATCTCTTTAACTGGTGTTCGGGTAGGGTGGCTGAGCCCTGTCACCCTCCTCTCGCAATCAGCACTGACTGGAGAAGCTGAGGCATTCATTCAAAAGCCTAGGCCCGCCTCTCTAAGCCATGGGCTGCCAAGGTTGCACCCTACTTCTGCAGAACAGGAGCTACTGGTCTCTGCCTAGAGATGGGAAGTAAAATACACCCCGCTGGATTTCAGTTTCAGGTATGTAACAAACACTTCATGTAAGAGTATTTCAGAAAACACTCCTTGCTTGTTGGGAATCTCAGTGAGTGGGCCATCCTATGTTTTTATCTCCTGAATCTGACATTGATGATCAGGAAAATCATGCCCTCAGCACCTTGGGCCCACTGAGAGAGTGAGATACGAAGGTACATTGGCCTTCTTTCCTTCGTTTTGGGATGATTAGAGGAGATGGTACCCGGCATAGTGAGGCAGGGAGATGTTCACATCCATTCATTTAGGTCCCTATTAGTTTAGCAAATGTCTATTTAATGTACCTAACCTTTTAAGATGTATTTTTCATGTATACGAATGCTTTGCCCGCATGTACGTATGTGAACCACATGCATGCCTGGTGTCTGCAGAGGTCAGAAGATGGTGCTGACTCCCCTGGAACTGGAGTTACCAATGGTTGTGAACTGCCACGTGGGTTCTGGGAAGTGGGCCCTGGTCCTCTGCAAGAACAACCAGTGCTCTTAACTGCTCAGCCATCTCTCCAGCACCCAGCGTTCTTACAAGAGCCTGCATAGACAAAACTTCTGGGGCCCAGAAGTCAATTGAAACAGTAAAATCTTCTTCTTTCCTTTTTTCTTTCTCTCCCGTTGTCTCACTCTTAAAAAGTAGTTTATTATTTTAAATTTGTATATGTGATGTGGGTATGTGACCATGAGTGAGGTGTCCTCAGACTCTACAGATGCTGGATCCCGCAGGAGCTGAAGTTATGGGTGCTCATAAACTGCCCAAGTAGGGGCTGAGACCTGAACTCGGGTCCTCTGCAAGAACAATACACACTTCTAACAAATGAGCTAGCTCTCCAGCCCATGCTCCATTTAAAAGTTAGCATCTCAGGGCTGGAGTGATAGCTCAGTGGTTAAGAGCACTGGCTGCTCTCCCAGAGGTCCTGAGTTCAATTCCCAGCAACCACATGGTGGCTCACAACCATCCATAATGAGATCTGGTGCCCTCTTCTAGCCTGCAGGCCCACATGAAGGCAGAACACTGCATACATAATAAATAAATCTAAAAAAAAAAACAGCATCTCACAGTGTAGCCTAGACTGATCTCAGAATCAAGAGCCTCTTGCTCCAGGCTTACAAGAGCTGGGATATGGGTGTGCACTGTTATACCCAGCTAAAAGTACTATGCAAATGAAAGTTACCAATAGAAGATAAGGTAAGCTAGCAATGGGACAGTAGCCTCCTGTCTTCCTGGGTGCTTTACAGTCTGGTGTTTCTGTCTCTATCCAAGGGCAGAATAAATCCCTTTCCTTTTGTTTAGATTTAGCCATCTACTTATTTTGTGTTTTTATGAGATAGGATCTCATGTAGCCCAGGCTGGCCCACAATTGCTAAGTGGTGAAATTTGTTTTGAATTATTGATCTTGTTTCTCCTTCCCAAGTGCTGGGATTATAGGCAGGCACCATCACAAGTGCTCTAGTTTTATTTTTCAGACAGGGTCTTGTATAATCCTCCTACCTCAGCCTCCCAAGTGCTACGATTATAGGCGTGTTTCTCTCTTGGCTTCCTTTCTATCTTAAATTCAAATTTTCTCTATAATTTGAGTCTGACTATTTCCTTCCTGCTCAACTTGCAGGAGCATGGCATTCAATCTGACTGAGTGGCTGAGCTCTCTGATGCAGCAGGACACAGAGATCCACCTGCATCTGCCTCCCGAGTGCTGGGATTAAAGGTGTGCACCAGCACTGCTCGGTCACAGTTCATTCTTTTTTTTGTTTGTTTGTTTTTCGAAACAGGGTTTCTCTGTGGCTTTGGAGCCTGTCCTGGAACTAGCTCTGTAGACCAGGCTGGTCTCGAACTCACAGAGATCCGCCTGCCTCTGCCTCCCGAGTGCTGGGATTAAAGGCATGCGCCACCTTACAGATGACATAGAAGTAGGACCAGACCAATCATTATTCATGAGCGGCCTTTGACTGAGGCGTATCCCTTTAGTACTGGAGGGATCTGGGGAAGGCCTGGGGTCAAAGAGCTTTGATACTCAAGTTTACCTCCCTAGACAAAGCCCACCCTTCTGATAGGCTAACTATCCTGCGAGGCATTTGACACTGTCTCAGTCCACACAGCCTATTCTCTCCTGATATTTACATTTAGAAACCAATACCTGTTTACAAATAGCTTTTGAACAGAAACCAAGACCTGTGCTATGCTGGAAGTCACACCCAGAGTGGGTGGCCAAGATCTTGAGGTGCAAGCTGTCAGGAGATTCCAGGAAGTGCCTCGCCTACTCTTCTTAGGTCTCTTCTATCATGACCAACAGAAATCCAGTCTGACCCATTGACGCAGAGACTCAAAAGATACAAGGTGGCTTCTGTGATTTAGGGAAGAGCAGAAGAACGGCCAGGGGAAGGCGGGAACCCGGGGACCCATGGGAAATTGAATGGTATCTCATTTCTCACCTGCTCAGAGGGCCCAATAGCTGAGAACAGCTGATCCCATTTTCCTTGTGCCGCATCCATTCACAGCTGAAGTCAGGGTCAGAGAGCAGTCTAAATATTAGTGTATAGTTATCTCATAGGATGGATGTGAAGTGGAGCGGTCTCAGGGTTGACTTGGTAAATATTTAATCATCTACAGCTTTGCCCAACTAGAAAGTGTGTTGCTGGGTATCAAACTCGGGACCTCACACATACCTAGGCAGATAGTTTCAGCTATATCCCTCAGTCCTGATTTTTTGGCTGCTTTAGCTCCAAATACATCCTCCCATCAGTACAACAAAAGACATCCAGCAAGGATGGAGTATCTCCTTTACAAACCCCCATCATCCTTCCTTTCCCAGTTCACTGGGCAGAACTGGGTCAAACGCTCACCCCTACACCAGGGAAGGCTGTCAGGCAAGTGTTGGGCAAGAGAAGAGCAGGCAGGGATCTTTTAGACCAGGGCTCCATCTCCTGGACTGTCATGCCTGGCCCGTAACTAAGCTTCTCAGGGGCCTCTACGAGTAGGCCCATACTCTGAGTGACCATAAGTTGCTGAAAGTCCTTCCTTGGGGAGATGTGAACAATGTCTACCTCCTCCCTCCTATGGTCCCCAAAACAAACCAAGGTATGAGTTCACCAAATTTACTTAAAACTATAGGGGAAAGGGGCTGGAGAGATGGCTGAGAGGTTAAGAGCACTGACTGCTCTTCCAGAGGACCTGAGTTCAATTCCCACCAACCACATGGTGGCCCACAGCCATCTGTAATGAGATCGGGTGCCCTCGCAGACAGAACACTGTATAGATAATAAATAAATAAATAAAAGACTATAGGGGCAAAGCCGGGCGGTGGTGGCACACGCCTTTAATCCCAGCACTCGGGAGGTAGAGGCAGGTGGATCTCTGTGAGTTCAAGGCTAGCCAGGTCTACAATAGCTAGTTCCAGGATAGGCTCCAAAGCTACAGAGAAACCCTGTCTCGAACCCCCCCCCCCAAACAAACAAACAAAAGACTATAGGGGCAGGGTTACAGACAGGAGCGTGGGCAACATCCATGCAGCCACATTGGAAGGTCTGTGTGCAGCATGGACGGTGACTCCTCTAGGCAGGTGGACCCCTCTTTCCCCAACCACACCCTCCAGTCTTTTCCAGACACCTTGAGACCACATGCAATTATTACAGAACTGCACATAACTGGCTGGGAGGGGAGGCTGGATACTCAGGTGAGGGTCCGATGACTTTCCCTCCTTCCGGAAGATCAACAGTTAGCAAGCTCAGCTGTGACCTCTTCAGTGAGCAGCCGACCTCCTGGAAATGGTGGTTGCTTGGCTCTGAGGATGGCACACAACACTATTCAAGATAGAAAGGCAATCCCTCCCAGAGGATTCTGGGACTGAAGGAAGAGAGATGAGAGGGAAGGAAAGTCCATCTCTACTTCCCTCTGCCACTGGACTATCAGATACTGTGTGGTATCCTGTCTGTCTATCTGTCTATCTACCTACCCACCCATCTGTCTGCGGTTGTGTCAAATACCTGAGCAAATCATCTTCCGGGAGGCGCCAGTTGCAGAGATGTAACTCCAAGGTCAGTGCGACGCTGCTGTGGGACTGAGAGGGGGCAGAAGACCTGGCTGGCAAGAGCAGCACCAGAGGCTGCTCATCTCTGCCGGGGAGGCAGAAGAGGCGGCAGAGACAAGACAAACCTTTCTAAGGCATGGCCTTAGAAGCCCACTTCCTCCAGGAAGACTCCAGTTTCCCCCACTTCCCAGTGGCCCATTCCACCCCAGATCTCCATGGATGAATCTACTGATGAAGTCAGAGCCCTCATCCGGCCCCTTTCCCGAAGCGCCAGCTCTCAACACTCCATCGGGGGCTAAGTCTTTGACCCTTGAGCCTTTGGAAAATATCTTGTATCACAATCACAACCACAAACCTTGCCGGGACTGACGATATCATTTGTGGGGCCCAGGACAAATACAGATGAAGGGCTCCTTATTAAAAGTCATCAGTAACTGCCACAAGGGGTCTTTCTGACAGCCTTGTCTGGCTGCAGAGGTCACACATCCACGAATCCTGCCCTGGACCTCCCATCTTAGGAGAGAGCAGGGCTGCTCATTCACTTTCATTCTTCATGCCCATTTTTTCTTTCCTCCCCACCCCATGCCCACTCAGACTTTGCAACGTCAGCCCGTTACTGATCCTCAGAGTGGTACCCATCTCATCCTGCAGATGAGGGCTTCAGGACTCAAAGAGGTCCTTATCTATGGTACATGATCACCCTGGGACCAGAAGCCAGGCTGTTTGGATGCAGAACCCATGTTCATTAATACTCTGTCCTAACAAACTTGATGAGGTAGGGGAAATCACATGGGGAGACCAGCTGTTGAAACCAGAGGTGAAGGGGTCTCAACTCCTAGGACCCCTGAGGTCAGGTAGGGAACATTCTCAGAAGCAGTGACACACGGTGCACTAGAGCACTGAAGACAGCAATGGGAGCCAGCAGGGAGCTGAGCCAGCATTCACTCCTAGTGTACGCTGTCTCTCTTTACACATCACAGACATGTGCATATATAATATCTATATGTATGTATGTGCATGTGTGTGCTGAAGACTGACACTCGGACTTCGTGCATGTACATGCTAGGCAAGCATTTCATCAACTGTGCTATTTCCTAGCCCAGTTTTTATTTCTTATTTTGAAACAGGGTTTTACTAAGTTGCCCAGGTAGGCCTTGAACTTTCAACCCTCCTATCTCAGTTTCCCTGAGCAGCTGGAATGACAGGCTTGCAGCAGGCTCAGCTCTTCCGTTTTAATTTTTAAGTCTGTGTACAAAATAATGGGCTTCACTGTTATAGTTTCCTGCACAAATGTCATTGTTTTTTTGCTTGTTTACCCCATTGCTTCCCCTTGTGCCTCTTTCCCCTGCTTAATAGTTCCGTTCCTCTTCCCACGTAGTCCCTCTTCTGCCTCCATTAACCTATGTGTGCCGTGTGTCTGTGTGGTGTGTCTATGAGCACGCATGTGTCTGTGTGTGTTTTGCTTGTGAGAAATGGAGCATTTGTCTTTCTGAGTTTGGTCTGTTTCACTTAACGCAATAATCTCCAGTCCCATCTGCTTTCCTCCATGGGACACAATTCGTTCTTCCTTCTTTACGTGGGGAGCTGGAGAGAAGGCTCTGTGGTTAAGACTGCTTGTGCTCCTCCAGAAGACCCAGGCTCAGCACCAAGGTCAAGAGACTCCTACCTGCCTGCAACTCCATCCCCTTTTCTGTCCTCTGCAGGCTTGGCATACACACACACAACCCCCCCCACATGTACACCTTGTACACACACAAACACACATTTACACACATGTTCACATACACAACCCACACTCACATACATGTGCACATACATAAACCCACACTCACACACACAAGTGCATACACAAACCCACATTCACACACATGTGCATATACACAAACCCACATTCACACACATGTGCATATACACAAACCCACATTCACACACACACATTCACATACACAAACCCACACTCACATACACGTTCACATACACAAACCCACATTCACACACACATGCATTTATATAATTTAAAAGCCCCATGTGTATATATACCACCTTTACTACATTTTCTTGCCATTCGAGTGTTGTTGGACATCTTACAGTTAATCCAGCTGAGCCTGTGGTTGGGGGCCTTTGGTCTCAGCTCTTGGGAAGTGTTAGATTTCCAAGGCAGAAAAGAGACAAAGGCAGAAAGACCAGAGAAAGGCTCAGCAGATGAGCCTGTGTTTACTAGCACACACAGTTGGGGGCAGCCTCTCTGCCAGGGGAAAAGGTGAGCTGTGACCTCTTATAGGGGTGGGAAGAGGGGCTTGGGGAGGAAGTTGTTGCAGCCATAGGCGATTATTTGTCTCCCCTTCCTGAAATTGCCCATGGCAAGACAGACTATCAGACATTCCTCTCTGGGATGACCAGCTCAGCTGTAATCTTGTGGGGTGTCCCCCCCTCCCCAGAAGACTGCTTGACCATGTGTTTAAGCCAATAGAAAATCTTTATTAGTGGACCAGCAACTACACTGGGTTTTCAGGATGCCAGCACCTTTCTCAGGGCGAGCTTTTTTTTTTTTTTTTTAAAAAGGGTTTTTCTTTGGTTTTGGAGCCTGTCCTGGAACTAAGCTTTGTAGACCAGGCTGGTCTCGAACTCACAGAGATCCACCTGCCTCTGCCTCCCGAGTGCTGGGATTAAAGGCGTGCGCCACCACCGCCCGGCTTCAGGGCGAGCTTTTAAAGAGAGACACCATGTTCTGGGTTGACTTACTTCAGTTAATGAGAATAGTTAGCCAGAAGTGGAGCTACAAGAAGCCAAAAAGCAAAGTGAGTCCATTTAGAGACTTTCCTATAACTGTGGACTTGGATGGACCAGGCCTTTGTTTTAGTTTTGGCAGGTGGTGCTAAGTGCAGAGTTTTACAGCTCAAATGGTACTTCCATCAGGAGTCAGCTGTGCTAAGGTCTCAGGGCCTCCTAAAGTCTGGGGCCCTGTTACAACCTCACAGGAATTCTGTTTTTACACTTTGTTGGGAGAGAGGCTAGACTGGTCTACATAGCAAGCTTCAAACCAGCGAAGACTATCTAGTGAGAGAAATAGCGTTGATCCATTGGGTAAGTCAATCACTTGGCCAAGGTGGTTCCCCTTAAGCTATGCCCAAGAGATAAAAGGAGCAATTAGCCCTTTAATGAGAATGTGCTTTCTTTTCCAGAATTCCCTCCCCTTGAATACAGTCTCTCCAAGCCACCATGAGGGTCTGTTGGGTCCGCCTGCCTTTCCTGAGCCCTGACTTGGCTTTTCCTGCTCTCCCCTCCCCTCATTTCTTTAAAGGATGCTCCAGATCTCAGCATGCTCTCCCTGGTACCCTGGGCTTCCTTGCTCTTTCTCAAAAGCTCTCCTTCCTGCTATATGATGACTTGTCCATCCATCATGTAGCTGACCTCCTGCCAGCTTAACCCAAATGCTATGGCTTTCTCTCTTTCTTCTCTTCATCTTCCTTCTCCAAGTAGCTCCAGAGATGTAGTGATTGCCAGCCCTGGGTTTTTTTTCCTTTAAAATCTAATAAAGTTGCTCTCAAGTTTCCTTTTGAGTCCATTCTTTTTTGTTTGTTTGTTTGGGTTTTTTGTTTGTTTTGTTTTTCCTTTTGAAACAGGGTTTTACTACATAGCCCTGGCTAGCTTGGAACTCACTATGTAGAACAGGCAGACTTCAAACTCATAGAGATCCATCTGCCTTTGGACCTACCTATCCCCCAAGTGCTGGGGTTATGATTTGCCCGATAACATGTGGCAATCCTGAAGGGACTATTCCCAATCCCCAAAATTTCCATTAACAATTGCTTTGTGTTTTTTTTTTTTTTTTTTGAAGGCAGGGTTTCTCTGTGTAACAGCCCTGACTGTCCTGGAATTTGCTTTAGAGGAGGCTGGTCTGGAACTCCTGAGTGTATATAAAACAACACGGAACAAAATTGTCTACTTCTAACATCCCTGACTGCATGACAAATTTCTGGTCATTTCATTTTTAAAAACTTGCTGAATTTTAAATTACTATTCTTGGCATGCCAAATTTAAAGTAAGTGTGTGTGTGTGTGTGTGTGTGTGTGTGTGTGTGTGTGCATGTGTATTTCAAGGAAAAATTTTAAACTACATTAATATACAGAAGCTGTGGCCTCTTTTTTTCTCTCATCCTTTGACAATGCAGTTAGCTAAAAATAGAGGCATTAACTGTAGGATTTGGGACTAAAGACATTAAAAAGTTAAGTTTTAACTTCTTTCCTGGTAGAATGACTTTGAGTCTGGCACTTTCAAATGTTAATTCTAGACACAATGTGAGAAAAAAAATCTTGGTGCAGGATTTACAGGAGCAGTAACAACACAACTTACCAAGAAAGTTTAAAATACAAGCAGGCGATGCTTATGTGTCAGGAGTAGACTTTAGATTTAACTTATGTGTTGAGAGACCTGATAAATGAAAACTGGCTGTTGTAATTTGGTTTCTGTTGCTGTGTGTGATGGTTTGAAAGAAAATGGCTCCCAAAGGGAGTGGCACTATTAGGAGGTGTGGCCTTGTTGGAGGAAATGTGTCACTGTGGGGGTGGGCTTTGAAGTCTCATATACGTTCAAGCTACACCCAGTGAGACAAACCACTTCCTGTTGCCTATGAGTGAAGATGTAAGAACTCTCAGCTCCTTCTCTTGCACAATGTCTGCCTGCATGCTATTTTGCTTTCTGCCATGACAATAATGGACTAAGCCTCTGAACTGTAAATGTTAAATGTTTTCCTTTATAAGAGTTGCCGTGGTAATGGTGGTGTCTCTTTATAGCAATAGAACCCTTAAGACACCATGCTAAAACACTAACCACAACCAACTTGGAGCAAAGGGGGCGATTTACCTTATACTTCCCAATCACACCATCATAGAGTCACACTGTCAGGCAGGAACTCAAGACAGGAACCTGGAGGCAGGAACTGAAGCAGAGATCACAGAGAACCACTGCCTATTGGCTTACTCCCCATGGCTTACTCATTCTGCCTTTTTGTAAATTCCAGGATCACCTGACCAAGGGTGATACTGTCCACAGTAGACTGGGTCCTCCCTCATCAATCATAAGTCAAGGAAATGTCCCACAGACTTGATTACAGGCCAATCTGATGGAGGCCATTTTCCCTTGTATTTTTGGTTCTTAGCCTATCCTTTAAAGGTGAGCCATCTCCCCAGCTGAGGCCATTTTTGCAATTGAGGTTCCCTCTTCCCAGATGACCTGGGGTTATGTCAAGTTGACAAAAACTAACCAACAGGACTTCTAAGATGCAAATCTTAGGAAAAAACATTACAAAGATGGTCCTTCAAACTAGAATATTTAATGATGTTAATCTTTCTGAGGCTTTGTTAATCCTGCCAAATGAGAATAAAGACCATTTCCCAAATTCTTTGGTCAAATTAAGCAAACTTTATTTTCTGTCAGACAGGGCTATCTTCCTAAAGTGGGAGTTTGAGAAAATAACATAGAAAATAGGTGATAGTGGGGTTTATATAATCCCCAAACCTGCAAGAGTAGGGGTTTTTCTTTTTTTTTTTTAAAGATTTATTTATTTATTATGTACACAGTGTGCCAGAAGAGGGCACCAGATCTCATTACAGATGGTTGTGAGCCACCATGTGGTTGCTGGGAATTGAACTCAGGACCTCTGGAAGAGCAGTCAGTACTCTTAACCTCTGAGCCATCTCTCCAGCCCCGAGTAGGGGTTTTTCAAGAGTAGGAAATTTCCAACAGAATTTTGGTTATAGAGGAAATTGGCTGAATTTTTCAAAATTATTTGGCAGAACGTCTTATCCTCAGGGTGAAGTGTAATGGTATAAGTAAAATGGTGCCACCATTCCCTGAGTGGCCTGCAGACCATGAGGAGCAGCAAGTCCCAGCCAGGGAGCCACATGGTGGGTAAGAGACCTCAGTGGAGCAGCTAGTCCCACAAGGAGCTACAGCCACAGTGGGTGAAAGAAAGATGGATAGGCATGCCATGCAGGGTGAGGTTGGATATTTATTTAGTGGGTTATTGGGGGGGGAAGAGAAAAGGAAGAAAATCAGAGAGAGAGAGAGAAAGAGAGAGAAGGGAGATAGGAGAAGTGGGAAGAAGGGAGAGAGGCAGAAGCTGCCTCTTCAAGAGAGATGGAAGGGGCTGGAGAGATGGCTCAGTGGTTAAGAGCATTGGCTGCTCTTCCAGAGGTCCTGAGTTCAATTCCCAGCAACCACATGGTGGCTCACAACCATCTGGAATGAGGTCTGGTGCCCTCTTCTGGCCTGCAGACATACACACAGACAGAATATTGTATACATAATAAATAAATTTAAAAAAAGAGAGATGGAAAAGAAGCGCTCAGACTGGAAACAGAAGGAAGATCCACCTGCCTCAGTGGTGGAGGGGGGAGGGGGAGGGGGTAGGTCTTGTCTCTTAAAGGAAAAACCATTACATGTGGAGGTCAGGGTATAGGGTGTAGAACATGTCAAATTCCAGATCATGGGTCAGGATCTGTTCAAATACCACTTTTACAGAGAGGAGAAAAGAACTTATTTTGTTCTCCTAACAAGATGATTTTTAATCTTAAAATGGAGTCAGGCTGGTCCATCAGTTTGAGTGATGGCTATTTTCATTATCAAGTCGACTATATCTGGAATTAACTAAAGTCTCAAAATGACTGGGCACATCTGTGAGGGTTTTTCTTTTTAATTAAATCATTTGAAATGGGAAGATCTACCTCTAATCTGGACCACACCTTCTACTAGTAGGCAACCAATATAAGGACATGGAAGAAGGAAGCTTTTGCTCTTTGCCTGCTTGCTCTCACCTTGCTAGCAAGTTCACTTCTTCACTGGCATCAGAGCCTACTTCATTGGGATTTCAGAGTATACTGAAGATGAGCTGAGACAGCCAGCCTTATGGACTGAACAACTACCGGATTCTTGGACGTTTCGTTCACAGGCATTCATTGTTGAATTAGCTGGTAAATTATTCAAACAAATCCCATCTATTACTCTGGAGAACCCTGGCTGATACACCTGTGTCTGTGTGTCCTAATATATTATTGTAGAGAACCTAGTGAATGGGCTGTGAGGCACTTGGCAATCAGGACATCCACACAAGACTTGTCTTTGAATATGTCGGTTCATTCATGCAAATTTTCCTTATGATGCTGAGGAAGTTTGAGTGAAAATGCCCCCAATAGTCTTATATATTTGAATGTTTGGTTTCCAGTTGGTGGACTGTGGGGAAAGATTAGGAGGTGTTGCCTTGTTAGAGGAGATGTGTCACTGGGAGGGGAGGGTTGAGGTTTCAAAAGCCCATACCAGGTTGAGTCTCTCTCTCTCTCTCTCTCTCTCTCTCTCTCTCTCTCTCTCTCTCTCAGCAGATCAGGATGTAGAACTCTCAGCTGCCTCTCCAAGGCCATGCCTTCCTGCATGCCACCATTCTCCCTGCTGTGGCAATAATAGGCTAACCCTCTGAACCTGAAAACAAGAACCAATGAATTCCCTTCCTTTATAAGAACTGTGCTGGCTATGCTGTCTCTTCACGGCAATGTAACACTAAGACAAACACCATGCTGATATAATAAAGGTAAGCAGACATCTCACCAGTGGGGAACAGGTGGTCAAACAGAAACTAAGCCCTCCATCCTTGCAAGTTGTTCACCTGCTCACGTCTTCCTGGCTATGCCATCTGAGCTGGAAGAACCCTCCACTTCTGCTCTGGACCCAGCTAACGAGCCCCTACCCACCTTTCATATCTATATGATCCTATCTAATAACCTACTTCCTGAAGAGCGCAGGCAAGTTTGGAAGCAGGCTAGACTACATGCAGATGAGGTTCAGCAAACACATGCAACACCCCGCCCCCCCGGGGAAGAGGCAGTCCCCGAGCAGGAACTACACTGGAATTATAATACCCCAAGTGGAATTTTAGCTAGGGACCAGTTTTTGAGTTGTCTCTTGGCAGGTCTCCGTAAGGCTGCCCTCAAGCCAGTAAACTATAATAAGCTCTCAGAGGTCATTCAAGATATGAAGGAAAATCCTTCTGCAGTTTTGAAACGCCTCACGAAAGCCCTGTTACCCAGAAGCCACGAAGGCAGACAGCTACTCATGACTCATTTTGTTCTCAGTGCTACCCTGACATTAAGGCTAAACTTAGACATTTGGAGAAAGGCCCCAGCTCTTCATCTCCAAGATTTAACTCATCCCTTCTCCCTCTACGTAACAGAGAAGGAAGGATATGCCCTTGGGGTCCTAGAACATCAGCTGGGACCTTCCTTTGCGCCTGTAGCATACCTGTCAAAGAAGCTGGACCTCACCATGCAGGGCTGAGCACCCTGCATACGCACTTTAGTAGCTGCTGAGTTTATTATTCGTGAGTCAAAGAAACTAACCTTTGGGCCACCCACCACTGTCTTCTCCCACCACAATCTGTCCCATCTCTTAACTTACAAAGGCTTACAAACATTACCCCCTTCCCGAGTTCTTTCCCTCCAGGTGGCACTAGTAAAAGATGCCACACTCACTTTCCAATGCTGCCCACCCCTTAATATCTCAAATCTCCTACCTCTCAACCTAATATTAATTATTCCCATCTCCTTCCTGCATAGAGACCTTGGAGGCTCTACTGCCCCACTCCTCACATATTCAGTAGGGCAAACTGTCCCAGACCACTTATACCTGGTACACAGATGGAAGCTCCTTTTTTATGAGAAGGGACCCATAGAGCAGGCTATGCCATAGTGTCAGATACTGGGGTGGTGGAGGCACAGGCATTCCCTGCCCATACCACTAATCAGCAGGCTGAATTAATAGCGCTTACCCATGCCTTCCAGTTAGCAAAGATACACTCTTTAAATGTTTACACAGACTCCAAATATGCCTTTCATATCCTCCTGTCCCACGCAGTTATCTGGAAGGAGTGTGGGCTTCTTACGATAAAAGGAGGAACCATAATTAACTCAGCTTACATTATGGACTTGTTAAAAGCCAAGGGCTCCCTTCCAGGAACTGACTGGCAGCTTGATTTTACTCATAAACCCACAGTCAGATGAGTTAAATATCTCCTGGTTTTGGTAAACAACATGTCTGGGTGGATTGAAGCATTTCCCACCACTAACAAGAGGACCCAGTTTTCGATGTTCTTCTCCGAGAAATTATCCCCTAGTTTGGAATCCCAACCTCTCTTCAGTCAGATAATGGCCCAGATCTCTCAAACTTTATCTAAGGCTCTTAACATTTCCCTGGCATTTTCATATTCCATACCATCCTCAGTCTTCAGGGAAGGTAGAACGAACTAACCATTCCTTAAAAAATGTTCTTGTTAAGATGTCGCAGTAACTTCACCTTGACTGGGTAAAACTTTTGCCTCCGGCCCTTCTTAGGCTTAGGGCTCTCCCCAAAGGCCCCCTTTCCACCTTGCCCTTTGAACTCATGTATGGGTGGCCAGTTTTAACCCCCAGCCTCTCACCTAAAACCTCTCTGCTTCCCGATCACCTGCTTACTCCGCTGTTATCCCATCTTCGCTCCCTATTATGGGATTTTGCCAACTACTCATTACCTCAACCATGTGCCAATTCATGCCCACAGCCGATTAAAATAGGAGATCAGGTACTATTCTCTCCCCAGACCAATGCCCTTCACCCCTTTCCCCTAAGTGGCAAGGCGCCTTTAAAGTAATTCTTGTAACTTCCACAGCTGCCAAGCTCGAGGGACTCTCTCATTGGATCCACCTGTCTCACCTTAAACCTTTGACTCTTCCAGCTCAAGATACCCCCTTGTATACGGTAACTCAAGCATGGTGTTCCAGAGGACACCAAGATCAGTCACTTTTTCTCCAGTTCCAGAAAAATAAAAGTTTCATCACTGTGAAACTCTTCTGTGCCCAAAACTACATGTACTCTCCCTCTTTCTCCTGTCTGCTTTACCAACTTCTCTATATCTCCAATGTCATACTTAAATTTCCACTCTGCTGTTATTAGAGAGACCATCATTAAACATAGAGCCGGAGGTACAGGGACTGTCAAAAGTCCAGGTGGTAAGAAACAGTAATGAGCTTAGGGACATTCACAGCCCCAGACTCCAAAAATTCACAAAGCAGACTTTAACATAACAGGTTCATCACTGACTGCAGCAGTGTCTCCTGGATGTTAAGGTAATACCATGATGCTAAAGAGAACAAGTGCCTTAAGATCTGCTTCAGGTAAAACATTGAGGGATCTAGTAATTTCCCTTACTAATAATTCTCCCTTCTTTTCCTCCCTCCTCCCCACCATCTTCTATTCAAACACTATACCATCGAAATCATAAGCTTTTAATATGTCTAAAATTTATTTCTTTTCAAACATTTTTTCATAAGCTCCAGGGAGCCAATTGGACCTATCTACATGGACAAGACTCGCCCAGAATAAGTATCATTTAATTCTTCCCTTATCATTCCTGGTCTTGGGAACCCCTGGAAAATTCCCTCCTCCATCCTCCCGCCAAAAAAACCTCTCTCTTCCATCTTGAGACTCTCCTCCCTTAATCACCAGGATCTAAATTTTTTTCCAGACATAATTTTCTGCCTTTCCAGCATCTTGCAAGGTTCAAGCTGCCGGCCAGCCAGTTCCACAGAGCCCGGAAAAAAACACAGAAGTAATCAGCCACCCCAGGACATGGTCAAGCATCTCAACTCTCCAATGCCCACATAATTAGCAAAAAGCAGTCTCGAGACACCTGACGATGCCCACAAAATCAGCAGGAAGCAGTTACGAGAGACCTTACAACACCCATTAAAGACCCCAAACTCCCTAAATTTTTATAATAAATAAAAGGGTAGAATGTTATGATTCAAACACAATATGGCTGACACTTCCGGTTCCCGGGCCACGCATGTGCAGACAAGCCCTCAGGCATGACCCACCTGCAGCATGGTTGTGTCACCTATATATGCCGCAGCTACGTGAGACCTTGTGCGCATGCGTGAGCGCTGGCATCTGCGTATGACGTAACCATGTCATCCTCGTGTGCATGTGCTATGCAGCCCTTAAAACCTGGAGCGCTCTTTCTCTCTCTCTCTCTCTCTCTCTCTCTCTCTCTCTCTCTCT
>NC_022011.1:13974806-13986153 GCF_000317375.1 Microtus ochrogaster | reverse complement strand
CTCTCTCTCTCTCTCTCTCTCTCTCTCTCTCTCTCTCTGCACCCCTCCCATTAAACTCCTAAGTGGGTTTGTTGCATGTTCATCATTTCCTTCTCACTCACGCCAGGTAATTTCACTAGACCTCTTAAATTAATTAAAATTGGTCATGAAGGATTTTATTTGCACTAACTTTTTGTTTTTGTTTTTTTTTGGGGGGGGGTGTTTTGTTTTGTTTTCTCTTTTTTTCAAGACAGGGTTTCTTTGTAGCTTTGGAGCCTGTCCCAGAACTTGCTCTGTAGTCCAAACTGGCCTTAAACTCACAGAGATCCACCTGCCTCTGCCTCCTGAGTGCTGGGATTAAAGGCAGGCGTGTGCCAATACCACCTCATTACTCTAACTGCTTGACATTTATCACCCTTCTAGCATTGGATCAGATCTCATTTCCCAGTGACAACTGACAGTCAAAATTGGACTACCTGTCTTCAGAGAAATTTGTTCAGGAAAAGAGATGGTATTTTTAGAATAAAAACCAAGTCCCTCTGGCACGTGGTACTTGCCTTCATTCTAGCACTTAGGAGGCTAACGAAGGAAGAACAGAAAAGCTTGGGTCCAGCCTCGGTTTCATAGAGAGACCCTGCCTCAAAGTCAATAGAAATGGAGTCAATTGTCCTAAAGCGAAACATGGTGGCTCACACCTTTAATCCCAGGATTTGAAAGGTACAGGCAGGAGGATCTCTGAGTTCAAAGTCAGCCTGGTCTACAGAGTGAGTTACAGGCCAGCCAGGAATTCTTAATTACATCCTGCTTCCAAAAACCAAAACAAAACCCAACAACAATAGCAACAAAGAACTGAAGTCAAGAGGTCGTGGAAAAACAGTTCTCCTGCATGGCTACCTGCCACTAATGGAATGTCCCCAGCTCTGGCTCCTCCTTATGTGTGTTTACACTGTTTGATTCCGACACAGGCATATCTCAGGAATTCTCACACCAAATCCCTCAAGATCTAGGTCTGAAAATAGAAAGGATTGTAATTTTTCCTGGCAAAGCGATTCTAAAAAAGGACAGGTCCCATACTTCAGTTACCAGAGTGTTGAGACAACAGACCCCAAAGAACAGGAATTTCCTCAGGAATCTCATGCTGGGGCAGGAAAAGGCTGAAGCCCAGTGTCAGATGGAAAAGGAATCTATCTCCCAGGAAGACTTCACACACTCTGACAGCTGGTCAAATGCCTTGCAGGACAAACTGCCTGTAGACACTGAGGGTCAAGAATGAGCGCGACCACACTTTGCCAGGACTGCAAAGCTCTTGCCCTCCAGTTAAACCTAACCTGTGTCAGTATCTCATTATCATCCAAGGAGAGGGGCCCCTGGACCTCTGCATTTGTTCTTCCGTCCAGTGTGGCCACCTAGGCATCTCTGCTTTCAACTATCATCTGTCTCCATAACTGGTCTACTGAGGATGGCTAGTTGACTCTCATGCTCCCAGGGACCAGGTTTTAACCCTAAAACCACCAATAACAGGACCACTGAATATCAAGTGTTCCATTTTTATGTATTGGTACAGTCTTTGTAGTTTTTGATAATTGATTTTTAGCTTTATTTTAAAATGATATAAGATACATGCAAGTTATTTAGATATTTTGTATTTGTGGAGATTGCTTTTGTGGTCTAAAATGGGATCTGTTTTGGAGAAAGTCCCCTGGGTTGATGAGAAGAGTATGCACCTGTGGGGCCCAGAACAGCTTGGCCACACTGCTGCCCTCACACTTAATAAAAACCCAGCTAAAAGGTGGGCCTGAGTTTCAGCTTACTGGCAGGCAACACTGGGTTCCAGAGAAAGCCAAAAGCTGACACCACCCAGAGAGGGCCGGCATCCAAAAGGAAGGACCTGACAGTCCAATCATTAGATAAGATTAGATTAAGATCACCAGAAGTCCCTGAGCCCAGGACCCACCTATTCCCCTTCTGCCAAGACCCCTAGACAAATGTCAGTCAGTCAGGGTCCTGAACCCTGGAAATCCCCTCACCCAACCTCTACTATGATAAAAACAAAAACAAAAACAAAAAACACCCGTGCTCCACTGCAGCTCGGGGTCTCTCCTATTCCACCTACTGGTCGGAGGGATGGAGGACCCAAATTAACTTGTAATTTAAAAGATTCTTTGCTTTTGCATCGGATCTTATCTCTTGGTGGTTTGGGGGGTTTAGACTCTGGGCACAACAGTATGGATGGAATAGTCTAATTTTTTTTTTAATTTTATGTTTTCTCAGTATCTTTGACTGTGCACATGGTGTCTGCCTGGTTTCATAGAAATTGTAAACATGGGCTGGCAAGATGGCTCAGAGGTTAAGAGCACTGGCTGCTCTTCCAGGGGTCCTGAGTTCAATTCCCACCAACCACATGATGGCTGACAACTATCTATAATGAAATCTGGTATTCTCTTCTGGCATGCAGGCAGAACACTGTAAATATAATAAATAAATCTTTAAAAAAAAAACAGAAAGAAAGAAATCGTAAAAGAGCCAGATCCCCGGGATCTGGAGTTTCTGCTATATGCCGTGAGTGGAACACTGTCAGGTCCCACTGTGGGTGATAATCACAGCGAGGGACAGAATACACCATGCAGACATAGTATGAGTGTAGTTTATTGAGAGGAGAGGAAGGGAGGGAGAAGGGAGGGAAGGGAGAGACAGAGAGAGAGGGGAGGGGGATAGAGAAGTGGGGAGAGGGAGAGAGGCAGAGTCCTGCTTGCCTCTGTGGGAAGAGAGATAGAGATTGGGAGTGGGTGGAGCTTGTCTCTTAAAGGGACCTTTGCACCTGTGTACAGTCAGGGAACTGCTTGCCACATGCAGAGGGGTGACTGTGTCAGGTTTCCAAGGGGCACCAGGATACTAACAGTAACAGATGGTTGTGAGCCACCATGTGAGTGCCGAGAATTGAACCCAGGTCCTCTCCAAAGTTATCTGTCCTGCCCTGGAATATTCTTTATCAGTGTCTTTAAGTCTGTTTATGTATGGAGGTTGCTGCAAAGAGTCTTTCCTGAGAGAAACATAAACAATGCCTACTCCTCCTCCCAAGGTCTCTGGGACAATCAGAGGCAAGTTTCCACCAAAGTACACTCTGGGAAACCCCTCCACGAGGGGATGTAAATACCTAGGAAGCCCGACTAAGATGATTCTTTTACAACAGGAAGCAGCCGAACTCTCCAGGAGTCTTGGGGAGTTGCGGTAATAATCTATAATTGTAAACACCAAGTGGGGAGACGCATTAACTAGTGTGTCCTTTAATCAAGGGATGGCAGCCATTCCTCCACTGGAGCCCGTGGCTTTCCTGGTCACAGGCTCGTGTCTAAGTTCTCAGTACCAGACGTGAAGCAGGCCTTGGACCTCATCCAATCAGAGAACCGGTTCTATCCTTAACCACTCCAGCTACTGTTTCACAGGCTGCCACATCTTACCTGGCACTTTCATCGTGAAGCTGAGTAGAACTTGAGGTTTTCATTCTCCCCAGAACTCTCGGTAGCATCTTCTGACACTCTAGAAGCTGGCTCACAGGGAGGGTTCTCTTTAGGCCACGTTCTGGCTTTGTTCCTTCAAGTTCTGCAACCAAAGAATGCAACCTCTTCAGCAATAGGGTCTACCGTGTAGTTCTGGGAGGCAGCCAAGAATGCTGGCAGTAACCTTCATTGTTTTAGGGGCTCCCAGGACCTCTGTAGCTGTGGTAGAAATTCTTGGTTGTCAATCTGAGTATATTCAACTAGACTTAAGGTTAAACAGACGCCTAGAGGAGAAATAGAAATCTCAGTCCACGAAGAGACATGCTACACCACTAAAGAGTTTAATGAATTTGCTGGTTCGTTCAAGCAGAAGTCTGGAGAGTGTATGTGGGAATGGATTTTACAAGTATGGGATAATAGTGGAAGGAATCTAAAACTAGGTCAGGCAGTTTCTTGATATGGGCCTATTGAGTGGAGATTTTAGGCGTAATCTGGAAACTGGAACATGGTGTTAAAAGTTTGTCTGATTAGTTAGTGAAGCACTTGTCAAAAGATGACCTGCTGAGAAGAAGCTGGCAATGCCTGATATCCTTTGGCTTAGAGTTGATGAAGGGGTTTGAAGGCTCAGGGAAATTGCGGAGCTAGAGTGGGGATGCTGTGTAAAACCTAATCCTCCACAGTGGAGCTAAGGAAGATTATGTCAGGAGTGCAGGAGATACGTCAGGGAATCTCTAGGTGTTACCATGTCCTGTGTTTAAAGCCAACAGTAAAGCTACTATGATCCAATACAGTCAACGGCAAAGGGCGCAGTCCCTTCGCGATGAAGATGTGGGTCACTCCTCTAGGAAAAGAACTAAGACCTGGGGCGGTACTTGCTGAGGGTAGAGGGAATGCAGAATGGGCAGTAGAGGAAGGAAGATACAAAGACCAGTTAAGGTCATGTGACCAGTTGCAGAAATGAGGATAATTGACTTGAGTGTTTCTGTTGTATTTCGTTAAGAATGTTTTCGTATGGATATTTGAGTTTTGTTGATTTCTTTATTATGTAATATAAAATAAACTGATATAGTATCAGCAATTATCATACTTAAGTTATTAGACACTAGAAGAATGTCCTTCAAGTAACATTACCACCTATTATAAAATTATAATGCATTTGCAGTTGTGCATGGGACAATTATATTATGTTAAGCATAATTGTGACCTGGTTATTGTTTTCATTTGCAAGTTAAGCATGACATAAGGAGATATGATTGGGCGACACCAGAAGAGGGTTTCTTCCGGGCTAGCAAGGTTCCTGAAATTGAGATCAGTTGGGACTGATGGAGAGGAGGCATGAGAAAGACTGTTGAAGAGACAGTCACCTGGTGACTCCAAAGAGCAGGGAGGTACCAATGGTGAGCAGGGAGGAGAAATGGTTTGGGGCTTACAGAACACAGTGTTTGGGGTTATGTGGGTAAGTGGGATTGTTGTAGGAAAGCACAAAGGAAGTGCGAGGTTGCATTAAGAGACCCAGTTACTGCTGTAAGTGGGACTCATTCAGAATAGTCTTCCAAGTCTGGTGGTGGCGGCGCACAGCTTTTATCTCAGCACTCAGGAGGCAGAAGAAAACAGATCTCTGTGAGTTCAAGACCAGCCTAGTCCACAAAGTGAGTTCCAGGACAGCCAAGGCTGCACAGAGAAATCCTGTTTTGAAAAAAAAAAAAACAAAAATAAAATTAAAAAATAAATTAGATGATAGATAGATAGATAGATAGATAGATAGATAGATAGATAGATAGATAGATAGATAGAATAGTCTTTCAAATGCCTAATTAAAAGAGCTGTCTCTTGGCTTGGGCTGCAGGGCATTCAAATTCAACTCTACTGTCTATAGAAGTGGTGGATATTTCTTTGGGGGGGGGTCCAAAAATTATCACTGCCCCTCTGTGAGACGGGCCAGTCCCCACCATGTAGAAGTAGATCTGTCCCACAATGCACTGTGCCCATTTTTCATCCATGGGGTCTCAGATGGTAGGTGAAGGTGACCATATCTCAAGCAGGCTCATGGAGGAATTGTTGAGGCTATATGCCCCATCCTGGTTCAGAGTAATGGTACTTACACCTACAGTTTGGAAGCTCATCCCCGGAGCAGGTGTCCATGAAGGTCAAGTTTGCTTGGTCTTGGAGGAGACAAAGGTATTTGGCATTATTATAGGAATTGGGGCTGGATTTACCATTATCACAGTTGGAGAACAAGCTGCCTGGGGATCAAAAGTCAGGGAGATCTCTAAGGGACAGCCAGAGTCAAGCAGACAGAGAGGACCCCCAGCAGGAGCTTTGAGTTTAGAGGTCCCATTGCCTGACAGGAGTATTTAGGAGGTGAGGAGTCTGGAGCTAGTTTGAGTTGCGACAGATGGAGCCAGATCCCTGCTCCTTGAAGTTTAGCCACCATTGGTGTGGTGAGGATGACCAGATATGGACCCATCTCGCATGGGTTGAGAGGCTTTCAAATGAACCCAGTCTCCTGGTAAAATGGTCTCAGTGACAGGATCAGTGGAGGCTGGTGGGGGTCGGGGGGAGACACAATCAGCTTTGCTCCCCAAGAAGTGGGAATGAGAGAACGTAAGTGGTCATAAAATGGCGCTGGTTCCAGAGGAGGCAAATTTCCCGAAAGGAAAGGATGGATTTATGAGCAGAAATGGGCTGAGGAAGAAAGAGGCTTGCTCGAGTTAGGCCTGAGGTAAGAGCTGAGTCAAAGGGAGGTGAAGTTCAGGAGAAGGTTTGGGTGATTGAGTCTTACCGAGTCCATTCGTCCTTCCTACCTTCCCTGAGGACGGGGCAGGAGGGAACGTGGAAATGCCACTCTAGCCCTCAGGTCCTTAAAACTAACTGGGTGACGTTAGAGATGAATGGCAGGGCGTTATCTGATTCTCGAGGTCAGATCTAGACAGGATGTAGATCTAAGAAGCCTAAATCTTGGTAAAATACCATGCACGAGGAGGGTACAGACTACTTCTGCAGTCTCAGCTCTAGTAGGGAAAACTTCTATGCATCCTGAGAAAGTGTCTACCACAGTAAGAATATACCTATTTTTTTTTAAGGAGGCATGTGTGTGAAATCTGTCAGTCCTCCCCGAGACGATTACCCCAAAACTGGTGTGGGTTGAAGAAAGGAGGGGAGGGGTCTCAAGGTCCCCTGAGGGGAGGTTTGGTAGTAGGTGGAGCATCCCTGGTTGATAGTCTAAAGAAGGATAAAAGGCTGGGTTGAAGCAAAGAGGCTGGAGGAAGCAGTAGAAAGGTCAAGACCCAGTGGGAAAGGACCTGTGAATGTTGTCAGGAAGGGCTTTGCCTCAGCATCCACGGAGTCAGTACCTGTCCTGTAGAAGGATCCAGCCCTGAGGACCTGTAGCGGCTCCCATAGCCTGGAAGGCCTGCTGTTGGAGCTCAGAGTGCATAGGAATTAGGCTTGTAGAAGCCAAAAAGAGACTAGAAGAAGGAGGTAGGGATGTACACCGGCCTCCTTGGCAGTCTTGTCAGAGGAAGCACGTCCCAAAGCTTGATTACCAGTAGCGGTCTTTTCCAAAGCTGTATCACTAGCAGGGGCCTGGTGACCCTGATGGTTAATAACTGCTGCCTGCTTAGGAAGATAAGAGGCTTCTAACAGCTCTAGGATTAGAGGCTCATTGGTAATAGATGTACCCGTGGTGGTGAGGAAGCCCCTGTCTTGTCAAATACAGTCACGGTGGTGTAGGATGCGGGATGCATATTTAGAATCTGTGCATATGTTTATATTAATTAGAGTTCGCTAGAATAACAGAACTTAGAGGGGGAAGGGCGGATTTATTAGAATGCCTCATAGGCTGTGGTTCAGTTTACCCAACAATGGCTGCCCATGAATGGACGGTGCAAGAATCCAGTCGTTATAAATTCCACAAGGCTGGATGGCTCGGCTTGTCTTCAGTGTATGCCAGAATGCTGACAAAACTGGCTCCAGTGTCAGCAGAGGAATGGACCTGCTAGTGAGGGAGAGAGCAAGCAGGCAAAAAGAGAGCGCCTCCTTCTTCCACATCCTGAATTAGGCTGCCAGATTAACGGTGGATCTTCTCACCTCAAAAGATCTGGATTGGGGGCTGGAGAGATGGCTCAGCAGTTAAGAGCACTGGCTGGTCTTCCAGAAGACCCAGGTTCAAATCCCAGCACCTACATGGCAGCTCACAACTGTCTGTAACTCCAGTTCCAGGGAATCTGATACCTTCACACCAATGTACATAAAATAAAGTTAAATAAATTATTTTTAAAAAAAGATCTGCGATGAAAGGAGACAGAGACAGAGACCCAAATTGGAGCACCGGACAGAAATCTCAAGGTCCAAATCAGGAGCAGAAAGAGGGGGAGCACGAGCAAGGAACTCAGGACCACGAGGGGTACACCCACACACTGAGACAATGGGGATGTTCTTTCTGGAATTCACCAAGGCCAGCTGGTCTGAGTCTGCAAAAGCATGGGATAAAACCGGACTTGCTGAACATAGCGGACAATGAGGACTACTGAGAACTCAAGAACAATGGCAATGGGTTTTTGATCCTACTGCACGTGCTGGCTTTGGGGGGGCCTGGGCAGTTTGGATGCTCAACTTACTAAACCTGGATGGAGGTGGGCGGTCCTTGGACTTCCCACAGGTCAGGGAACCTTGATGGCTCTTCAAGCTGATGAGGGAGAGGGACTTGATCGGGGGAGGGGGAGGGAAATGGGAGGCGGTGGCGGGGAGGAGGCAGAAATCCTCAATAAATAAATAAATTTTAAAAAAAAGATCTGGATTAAAGGCAGATCTTCCCACCTCAAAGATACAGATGAGAAGTGGGTCTTCTCACTTCAAATGCTTTACTTAAGAAAACATCTCTCCCAGGTGTGTCCAGTCATTTGGGCCTTGGTTAATTCCACATATAGTCAAGTTGAGAACCAAGAACAGCAATCACAATGTTGACGGTTTTGTTGCGTGCTAAGGTGAGGGCTCTTGTGAGTGCTATGAGCTCTGCCTTCTTAGAAGTAATGCCTGGTGGTAAAGGGGCAGACTCTTCAACCTGCTCAGAGGAGCCAGGGGAGCTGAGAGATGAGCTTCCATCTACGAACCAAATATATTCAGGACATGACAGAAGGCGAATGGGAAATTATGGATTTTTGCAGTGAAGGGTTTGGTGTGACTCTGGGCAGGAGTGGGTAAGGTAGTGGCCTTGGGGAAGGGGTGTAGAAGTAGGAGTGTTGGGAGGAGGCAAGGGATCAAGCGACATCACGATTTTCTAGGAAGGTGGTATGGAAAAGTAGAGGAGAGGACAAAGCAGAAAGGCTCTTGTGTGTTAGGAGATCCTTGAGCAGACGTGGTGAGGGACAGAGAAAGAGTAACCAAAGGGGAGCTTAGAGGCCTCCTGGGCCAATACGGAGGCTGCTGCTAGCGCCGTAGGCAAGGTTGCCACCCCTAACTGTTCTGTCTAGCTGTTTGGAAAGGTAGGCAACAGGGACAAAGGGGGTCCCTCTCATTTGTCCCCAAACTCCCAGGGCAATTCCCCCATTTCTCAGTAATATACAGGATAAGGGATTCGTCAAAGTCTGGGATCTGTACAAGTGTGCCCTGAAGGCAAGAGAAGGTAGGCAGAACAGGTTTAGTAGGGTCTCAGGGCTCCATTAGGTGGCCCTTAGCTGCTTCATAGAGGAGGTGGGTAAGAAGAGCGAAGTTGGCAATTCAGGTTGCCCATCAGGCCAAGGCAGAAGAGAACCCTTTGCTGGTTGGAGCTGGTTGCTCTGTGATCAATAGTGAGCTTGAGGCTGTTAGGGAATAACAGAAACCTAGACACTTGACATGAAGGACGGGAAGTTGAGCTTTGGAAGGAGAGACTCTGAATCTTTTGTACCTAGAAAGTTAAGACGTGGAGCACTATGCCATGCCAAGGAGGCCAAGAGACTGCATAGCAGAAGGTCTTCTACATATTGGCTTAAGAGACCAGGAGACAGATCAAGAGAAAAGAGATCAGTAGCCAGAGCCAAAGAAATGGGGCCTATTTCAGAACCCCTGGGAAGGAACAGTTCAAACAAGCTGAGTTGCTGTTCCAATGTTGGGGTGCTCCCAGGTGAAGGCATAGAGGTCACGTGAATCTGGGTGTAAAAGAACGGTGTGGATAGCATCCTGAAGGTCTGTCGTGGGGTGTTCACTGTGAAGGCTGCTCGGACACAGCTTTAAGACAATAGAAAGTCTTTAATAACTGACTGGCAACTACCCTGGGTGTTCAGGACCTTGGTGTAGCCCTGAGGCTTTCTCAGAGTGAGCTTTAATGTACAAAAAGCCATATTCTGGGCTTTCATAATTAATAATTGCTAGGTTTCTGTCCCCTGACATTAGGTTTCTCTGCTGATGCGGTAAACCATATCAAGCCGAATGAAGAACACCAGGTTTATTGGGGTCAAGCACTTTCAGGTGACCTTCCAAGCCCTAGAGGTGAGACAGGAGAAGGGGGCAAGAAAAATCATACCCAGTCTAGAGACAGGAGCTTGAATATGCTGTAGTCGAGGTCTTGAGCTTCGGGGGAGTGGCCTGGACTTTTGGCAGTCTTTCTGAAAGAGCAGGGTCTGTAAGGGAAGAGCTGGAAACTCCAGCCGAACAACGTGAGTTTCTGTGTTATGATTTGGGGACTGGTGGTCCAAAAAAGCTGATTCAGGTGTTGCCACATTTGAGGTTCCACATTTTTTCTTTTTTTTAATTGATTTTTATTGAGCTCTACATTTTTCTCTGCTCCCCTCCCTGCCTTTCTCCTACCCCTTCAACCCTTCCCCATGGTCCCCATACTCCCAATTTACTCTGGAGATCTTGTCTTTTTCTACTTCCCATGTAGATTAGATCTATGTAAGTCTCTCTTAGTGTCCTCATTGTTGTCTAAGTTCTCTGGGATTGTGGTTTGTAGGCTGGTTTTCTTTGCTTTATGTTTAAAAACCACCCATGAGTGAGTACATGTGATAATTGTCTTTCTGTGTCTGGGTTGCCTCACTCAAAAATAATGTTTTCTAGCTCCATCCATTTTCCCGCAAAATTCAAGATGTCATTTTTTTTTCTTCTGTGTAGTGCTCTATTGTGTAAATGTACCACATTTTCCTTATCCATTCTTCAGTCGAGGGGCATTTAGGTTGTTTCCAGGTTCTGGCTATGACAAACAAAGCTGTTATGAACATAGTTGGAGGCTCCACATTTGAGGAGTCTGTTGGTACCCCATCTTTTTTGAAGGAGGCCTCAGGGCTGCTGTCAGAAACTGGTATTTCAGTCTGTTATGAGAAGTCTGTCCCATCCTTTCTGCCTCTTCCTTTCCATTAAGCACTGTAAACGTCATAGTCAGCGGGTCTCTCTGAGGGATCTGAGGCTCTCATCTAGACTCTGAGCTTTCTCCTAACAGCAGGGGCTGCTTGGGAAAGTAAACAAGGCAGAGGACAGGCATGCCCTCTCCAGCATCAGGGCCCAGTGTGCTGTATTGAAGGAGAGCCTCAGTGAGCCGGGCAAGGAACTCAGCAGGATTTTATCTGGCCTCTGTGTGATCCTCCTAAGTTTGTCAAAATTTACCACCTTTTGGGAGACCTTGTGTAGGCTGGCCACGAGGTAAAAACTCTTTTATTCTGGGTCTCCCTACTGGTTGCCTGATGTTCATCATTAACCTGATAATCCCAGTGGGGCTCTACCTGGGTAACCGCTGCAGCGACCACAGATAGGTATGGTCCGTTCCGCGGACATTGTCCGCGTGGGCCCTGTCTTAGTTTGGGGTTTTTTTTAAATTTATTTATTTATTGAGGATTTCTGCCTCCTCCCCGCCACCGCCTCCCATTTTCCTCCCCCTCCCCCGATCAAGTCCCTCTCCC
>NC_022011.1:13946010-13973551 GCF_000317375.1 Microtus ochrogaster | reverse complement strand
GTCCTTTGCTTTACAGAAGCTTCTCAGTCTCAGGAGGTCCCATTTATTCAGTGAGGCCCTTAATGTCTGTGCTGCTGGGGTTATACATAGGAAGTGGTTTCCTGTGCCCATCTGTTGTAGGGTACTTCTTAGTTTGGGTTCTTACTACTGTGAAGAGAACACTATGACATTTAATTGAGGTCATGGCTTACAGTTTCCGAGGTTCCCTCCATTACCATCATGGCGGGGAGCACAACGTGCAGGTAAGCCGTGCTGCTGGAGCTGAGAGCGCTGAAGTCCAATGACAGTCACAGTGGGTGGTATCCTGAGTATAGGAAGCCCCAAAGTCCACCCCAACAGTGGCACACTGTCTCCAACAAGGCCACACCCACTCCAACAAGGCCACACCCCCTAATAGTGCCACTCCCTATGGGGGCCAGTTTCTTTCAAACTACCACAGGCACAGACAGTCATCCAGACCCTTTCCTTTCCCTCAGGGATGAGAGTAGAGGAAAAAATAACATAGAGGTCGCGCCAAGTGAGGCTATAGATCTGGGTGAGGAACCTGAATGCTTTGATGAAGTTGGAAGGGTCGCTAGGGAAAGAACCAAGATGTTATTCCCCCTGAGAGAGATCAGCCATAGAAAAAGGAACCTGGAGTATGTTGCTAGGGCTCGCCATTTCCCTGAGGGGATAAAGACTATATGGGAGTGGGTTTGACTAGCCAGGGGTGATGAAGCAAGCAAGGTGGAGCAGGCTGTAAGGGCGCCAGTGGGTGAAGCCCACGGAGGGTGATGCCCATGGTGGGTCCGGCTGAGGCGGCACCCACAGGGAATGTGCTCCATCGAAGTTGAAAGGAGTGGGAGCTGAGGTCCTGGTCAGCTTGGGGAGGAGGTTTGCTCTTTGCCAGGAGAATTTGGTGGCTGTAACAGGAGACCCAAAGAGAGGAACAAGAGCGAAGAGCAAAGAAGGATTGGACATAGAGAGTCTTGGGCCCCTTGCCGAAGCATCGGCAGAATTTGTCAAGAGCAGTGAGAATGTTAAAGTCTAATGCTTTGTTTTTGGGCCATTGAGGCCGATTATCGAGCTCGTATTGAGACCAAGCTATACAGCAGTATAAAAGAAAAAACAAGGTGTCAAGGTTGATGGTACCTGAGTCCGAGGAGGGCAAGAGATTTGGGAGGGCAGATGAGAGGAGTCTACTTTCAAATGGGAGGAGCCCGTGGTCAGTTAGAGGGAGAAAGGGAGATTCCCTTGAAGAAAAGGTGGCAGTCAAGAGTTCCCAGAAACAGCTCAAAGAGGAGGTGGAAGAGACTCGGAAAACGGTTTTTCCTTTCCGAGTCCAGGTCTTAGGGGCCGTCAAAAAGAGTCCTGCCGGAAGGAGGATCCCAGCAGCACAGAAACGGAGACCCAGGGATGGTGACATGCAAGAGCTCAGTGCCATAGAGTGGGGTCTCAATCCAAGGCTGTTCCAGGGGGCCAAGGCTCGTCGGAGAGGTGCCCGGTACACAGTGGACAGGTGTATGTGGTAGGGAGCCCGGAAGTGCATACGGAGGCTGTCAGGCACACTGGCGCAACTTTAAACGAGTGAGGAAGATAACCAAGGTAAATGTAAGAAGGGGAATATAGGCTTAAAAACACGAAATCCTTAAAAAAAATGAAAGGAAAATAAATGTACAATTATAGCGAAACGGTTTCTACTGTGAAGAGAAAACTGTACTGCGATGTGAAAGGCTGAGTGTGCACAGTGTGCTCACTAAGAAAACTTTTTTTTAACAAGGAGAGGGGCAGAATAAAGCACTTGAGCGGCTTCCTCCTGGGTCGTCTAAAATTGGAATCTGCCCAGTAGAGGCGGAGATGGAAAGAGGCAGGTGTGGAGCCAGGATAGCGACAGGAGTTTAACACAGCTGTTTTCGCTTTAGCCGGTTCCAGTTCCCTTCTTTAGCGGCCTCTGCTGGCCACACTTAGTGTTGCAGTCTATGGGCCGGGCAGGTTCGCTCACCCTTTCGAGCTCCCCATCTTCCCCCTTCCCTACAGGGTGGCTAAGATGCTTGGCCAGGGATGCCTCCCAAGAGGAGTGGAAACACAACCTAGATCTGTGTGGGGAGCCAGTCTCTGTACCTTCAGAGCCCACTCAGCGTTAAATCCACCACTGAACGGATAAAGCTATGGGTGATCATGTCGTCTACCGGAGCGTCAGAGATCCCCAAGCAGCGAACCTCACAGTCTGTGTGGCTCTAGGGGCTGATCCTCCAGCTCCCAGCTACCTCACTGTCCTAGTTCCTGTTCTGTGGTCGTGAAGAGACAGCACGACCAAGGCAACCCTTACAAACAAAAGCATTTAACTGGGAGCTTGCTTACAGGTTTATAGCGTTAGTCCATGATGATCACGGCAGGAAGCAAACAGGCACAGCGCTGGAGCAGAAGCTGAGAGTTTCCATCCTGATATGCGGGCAGCAGATAGAGGGACCGAGACATTGGGCTTGGCATGGGCTTTGGAAACCTCAAAGTGAGTCATTAGTGACACACCTCCTCCAACAAGGCCACCTCTCCTAAGCCTTCTAATCCTTCTCAGACAGTTCACCAGCTGGGGATTAACACAAATACATGAACCTGTGGAGGCCAAACTCATCCAAACCACCAAACTCACTCTCCGTTATAGTCAGGAGATGGACTCAGCTCTTAGTCACACCAAAGCCAAACCTCCTGCCACCTGAGCCTTCCAGCCTGTCAATGACTGGCCCTCCCCCTCTCTGTGACAGCCTCCTGTGGCTTCAGGAGTCCAATGGGGGAGGGGGGGATGTGGTTTGATCACAAGCTTTGTACCTTGTGGCTAGTCCCCTTTATCAGGCCTGTAGGGAATTTTGGTCTTAAACAATAGGCTCCCTCTCAGAGACATGGCCAGCCACAACTCACCGAGACTTGGAAATAGTAAACCAGAGCTGGTGTTCATTGCTGAGCCCTCCCTCAGGAGCAGTCAGTATCTCACCAGAACTCCTGACTGGTATTTCACGAACCCTGAGCTTGTCCTATAGATAGGTCTGCCAGTTGTCTTTCTCCACGGTCATCTGGCTTACCTTTATTGGAGGCTTCTGTTTCTGCTCCACAGCCCCTTGCTGCTAGTTCCTCTCACTGGCTCCCTTTTGCTTGGTTTGTCTTTTGACAAGGTCTCTTTGGGTAGACCAGGTTGACCTTGAACTCTCAATCTTCCTGTTTCAACCTCTTAAATACTAGGTGTATACAGGTATATGCCACCTAGCCAGACTTGTGGCTTTTCATTTGCTTGGAGTTATTGTTTGTTTTGAGACAAGGTATCACAAACCCAGCTGGCCTCAATAGTAGCTGAGGCTGGCCTTGAACTCCTGATGCTTCTCTTCCACCTCCTGAGTGCTGCGTGGGGTTCCAGGTGGCCATCATCATACCTGGTCCCGACTCCTAGTTTTGAAAATGAATCCACAACCCAGGAACATCTGTCTAAACACTTTAATTAAAATTCACGGCACTACAAAAGCCGGCGTGTACAGAAAGTATTCTTGTTTACTGAGAAAACAGCTTAGACTAGTTCCGGTGGCTGGGCACAGTTTGATAACGAAATTTTAAACAGCTTCTTCGTTTTAATTCTATTTAAAATATTTGTGTAGTTAAAAATAAAAGCTGGCGTGCGATTCATTATCTACCAAAACACAAGACACGCTGAGGAGATTGAAAGAGAGATTCAACAGTCACTCATACTCGTTCCGTTCTGACTTCGGGATTAGGGCGATCTCTGAGCTGTGTCATTCACGCCTCAGAGGCCAGCCAGTCCAATTTAATTTGGAGATTAATGCCTGTCTCCAGCTCAGCTTATCTAATATCTGGGTTCTGCGAGAATGTTATCCTGAATGAGATAGCTCGGTGAAATGAAGACCCTGGCAATCTCATTTCAGAATTAGTGTTCTTTCCAGGAACCCCAAGAACCTCTTGCTTTCTGTAATAAGCAGACTATTTTCGGGGACCAGCATCTAAAAGAGTAGGTGCAGCCACAGAAAACAGATTCCTTATGAAGCAGGATCTCACAGTGGCAGGTCAGAAAACAATTTGCCGTCTACTAAAGGGCGGCATGTTTACCTTAGAGGAACATCTGAAATACCTGTTGCGGGTGAAAGCATTTACTAAGCTTGGGCTTTAGATTCTAGGGGGCAGATATGGGAATAATACATGAGGATACTAGGGCTAAAAAAATATGACTAGACTTCAAACTTACCCCACTTAAAAACAGTAAGGTGTGCCCATGAGATTAGATCTGTGGGGGAGTCTTTCTTTCGGTTTTGAGGATCAAACCCAGGGACTCATACAGGCCAGACAAGCGCTCTACAGTAAGGCCAACCCCATTCTGTACAAGATGGTTTTATTACTGTTAGTCTTGTGTGTGTGTGCGTGTGTGTGTGCGTGTGTGTGTGCCACAGTGCATATGTGAAGGTCAGAAGACAACTTTGTGGGGCTGATTCTTTTCACCTTTGCATGGGTTTCAGAGACTCAGGTCGCCAAGCATGCCCAGTGGTGTGGCAAGGGCCTTCATTCACTGAGCCCTCTCAATGTCCTGCAATGTTATTCTTAATAATGTGAGATTGGAAGCAACCCAAATGCTCGCTGATGAACAGTAGACAAAATGTCACCACACATCTGAACAAGGGACTATGCCGCCGTCGCCAATGGACCAGTGCATTTTCCCTTATTCCCTTCTTGGCATATTGTATTGTCATGAAGCCTGGCTGACTTCAAACTTGTGATTCTCCTGCCTCAGCATCTAGTGCTCCACAATGTCCAGCTACAAGGATGCTCTCTGTGTGCTGACAGAGAACCACTAGGTTTTTTCGTAGTTTTTACTTGGTGCTCGAGAGTGGTCAGGGAGGATGGGTGCCAGGAATAGCACAGAGAACTTTTAATGTCATCGCCTTCTAAAATAAGCAAAACTTTAAAGGGTGAGATAAAAATGCCAACCGTTACCTGCAGTGTACAGAGCGCCTGGATCGCCTGCTCTGCCATCACCGAGACTCCTGTGTTTGCAGGAACTTGGAACTCCTAAGCTGTTGTGCTATTGGTTTGTTTTGAGGCAGATTCTCACTATGTAACCCTGGTTGACTTTGATCCAAGGATCCTCCTGCCTCAGCTTCCCCAGTTCTGGGTTCCCATTCCAGCTCTTCCCCATCACTTAAACCAAGGGTGGGTTCTGGTGGGGACCCTGCCTTATCATCAACCCTTGATTTTTCTAGTAGAGCACCCCGTGATGTTGGAGCCCTCTTCTATTCCCTCCTAAAAACTTTTAAAAGTGCAAGGCAGGTTTCTTCTTGAAAATAACAACTGTGGGAGGGGGCGGGGTGCTCCACCCATAGTAGGAGTGCAAGACTCCTCACCAACGTTTGAGGGTTTCCACGAGACTGTCCAGGCAGGCAGTTCCAACGCCAGGCGTGCACCCGGGGATGGGGATCATGGATCATGGGGCACTACATGTGCCTCATTCTGCTTCTTCCTTCTTCTCCTCCAGCATCTCCACCGACAGCGTCTGCTCCTCAGGATCCGGGCCTGGGCTCACGCGGATCCTCACTGAGGGCTCCGGGGGATCTGGGGGCTGCGAGGGCCTAGCTGCCACCTCCTCCGTGCCACCCTCCGGCTTCCCCTGGGCCGGCGGTGGAGAGCGTGGGGCTGGAGGCTCCGGGGGCTCCTGAGGCTCTGGGGGCTCCTGGGGCTTCTTGGGTTCTGGCTGTTCCTGGGGCGCAGGTTGGTCCGCAGCTCGGGAGCCCTCCTCTCCCCCAGCTTCCTGTGAGCTCTTGGCCTGAAACCCAGAGAGTGTGATAGGTGAGGTGAAGCCTTCTCCTCCAAAGGAGCATAAAGGGATCTTACAAGCCAATTAGCCCCCGCCTTCTAGGACTTCCAAAGGACAATGGCACACTGGAGGTGAGAGCTAGTGTCCTAGCAGGGCAGCGGCTGGGTCGTGTGAAAGAAACAATGTAGCGTTGGCAAGTTGAGTTTGAGGATGAGAGGCCAGCATATTTAGGGGGTAAGTCTTGGGGATTTGTTTAATTTTGAGACAGTGTCTCCATATGTAGCCCTGGTTGACCTTAAATTGTGGAGCACAAGTTGGTCTCGAACTCAGGGTCCTTCTTCCTCAGCCTATGGGATGCTAAGACTACAGGTATGAGCTACCATGCCCAGCTTTTAGGATAATTTAGACTATTATGGGCTGGAAGCCTGTATTAAGTTGTGCGGTCAAGTACAGATCCATCCCCCCAACTTATTTGGGGAGTTGATAACCATGAGGAATGGCCTTGTCAAAGCTGAGCCATCCTGACACCCACTCCTCCTCCTCTTCTGGTTTTTCAAGATAGGGTTTGTCTGTGTGACCCTGGCTATCCTGAATCTCACTCTGTAGACCAGGCCGGCCTCCAGTTCAGAGATCTCCCTGCCTCTGCCTCCTGAATGCTGGGATTAAGGGTATGTGCCACCACTGCCTGGCTACACACACACTGTTTTTCTTAGTAATGGATGGTAAGTGAGAAAAACTTGGAGCACATAGGTAAAGCTGAGTGAGCAGGAGAACCTGTGGCCTGGCCATCTTTCTAGAAGGTTCCAAAGGTCACAACCCTTACAGGAAGAATGGAGTGGGGTATCAGAAAAATGAGGCTGAGGTGACTCTGTGTTCAGAGGCTTGGTGGGCAGCTGTAGTTCTAACCTGTGCTTCCCCCATGGGTGTTGTTGGCCATCAATAAGTAATGGGGAAAATTTAAAAAATCCCTGCATTCTCACCTGCTTGCTCTTTCACCCTAGTTCTGCAAGGAAGGCAATGGGAGAGGGAACAATCTAGAAGATCCTCAACTGACCAAGACCCAAGGGAGAGTAGTCGGTGTGCTCATGTGGAGTAGAGACCCTTGAGGTTTGCACAGAATATAGGTGTTAAAGAAGCGGGGGAGGGGGCGTCAGGATGCTTCTAGAATCAGAAGCAGCTCTGGAGGCCTGCTGCTGCTGCTTCCATGCTTCTTTGTTACCCGCTACGCATGTTCTACCCTACGTGTGCACCCTAAGTTCTCAGGACACCCCACCCTGGGCAGGGTGTTCAGATGCAACTTCTGAAGCCGAGAGATACAAACAGGAAGGGGAGGATCATGGGAAGGCTGGTCACATGCTCTGCGGTGTTCAAATGTTTGGCAGAAGAAACCGCGGCTTCACCTCTACAGTCCCATGTGGCCACCATGAGTCCTCAGAGTCTCGGGGGGTGCAGGGCTCTTTCCAGGAGTGACGGAGCCTCTGGGCTTGTTTACTAAAGAGCTCCTTCACTGCTGGTCTGCTCCGGCTTTCTAAATCTCACAGGATGCTTTTGTCAGAACACTCATGCAACAGGAGCAGAAACCCATCTTAGCTGAAGTCTTTTGCTGTCTGAGAGAGTTTTTGAGTTCACATCCACTCAACCCCAAAACAGCAGCCAGCACAAAAGACCCCACTGTGCAGCCTCAACCTTGACCAACACAATAATCACATTTTTCCTCTGTCTGGGGCTATTGGTAGGCCATGGCCTGGAATCCCAGGTGGCTTTGATGTCAAATGAACCCTGAATGGGTCACCTGACTCACATCCCTGGATTGAAGCTGAGTTCACTGGGCTTCTCTGTTAGCCACACAGACTACTAGTACTTCTAGGCTGTTATGAGGAGTTCAAAGAGGTCTCCTTGGCTTCAGTCACAGAAAAAGACCCGTGAGCTAATTTTAATATCCCTTTAGGGTCATAGGAGTAGAAGCCATGGGATTATATTTTTCTTTCCAAATCATTTCAATGGTCACAGACACTGTATTAATAGAACATCACTGTCCCCTGGGGAGAGATGTTCCCAGCCTATATCCACTCCTCCTGCCAACCCCAATGCCTTTCCCCAAAGAAGCCTCTCACGACTTCCAGTCCAGGAGTAGGCAGCTGTGGGACACACACTGTCCTGGCCCCACCGGCAATGGTTCAGAAATTGGCTTGTGTCCCAGCACTGACCAGTGACAATGAGTCCTGGGGAGTTTGGCTTTGCTCTTGGGGGAAGATGTACTTCCTGGCAGGATTGCTACATGAAGGGATGTGGAATCATCCAATAAGGAAAGAGAGACGGCAGACAGAAAGACTAGTCTTGCAACTTGAGATTCAGCCATATTCAAATTTGCCAATTATTAAGCCCTCTCTCACTTTCCTATCCTGTCAACATAATGTCTTACTTAGGGGTTGTTTGAGGCAAGGCTTCATAATGTAGCTCATTATGGGGGAAGCACAGGTTAGAACTTGAAATTATGTAGCCCAGGCTAGCCTAGAATTCATAGCAATCCCGCCATCAGCTTCTCACCCATGTGGGCTGCGACCCAGGTTTCTCAACCTGGCTTGAACCTGCTTCTGTCACCTGCGACCAGACAAAGTCTGCTGCTGTAAAGGAGACAGAAAGTCCCGACGCTGGATTGGAGTTTGGGAGGAGCTCTTGGAGGTCCTCGACCTTCTCCCCAAACAAGCCTGCTAAGTGGGAAGAGCCAGGTCCCAACCGTGTTACCTGTTCCAGCAGCTGCTGCTGCCGCGCGGCTGCCTCCAATGCTGCCAGTTCCTTGAGCCTGGCTCTCAGGTGGGCAAGCTTGCCACCCTTGGCGCCCCTGCCGCCCATCTTTCCTGCTGCAGCGAGGGCGGCATTGAAGAGTTTCGGGGTGCCCGCACGTGGGGGCAGGATAAGTACACTCTTCTCCTCCTTGGGCTTGTTGTTGTTTCTCAGCATGCGCCTGAAAGAGAGACACACCCACTTTCATCCAAAGCACAGTGGGGAGGAGCCCATCTATGCCTGGGTAGAACCCTACAATGCCCCTACATGGTGGCAGTGGTCATAGTGTTGGTGCTGCCATTGGCTGGTGGTTTCAGGGTACTTTGCTGGGGCAAGCACAGTGCTGAGTGCTTACGCACAGATGGGATGATTAGAACTGCCATAAGAGGTGGGGCTTATTGTCTGTGCCATAGGGAAGGGAACACTGGAACCCAGAGAGGTTGGTTACCTTGCTTGAGGTCACACTGGATAGACTGAAAGGCACAGCTATAGTTCAGATATGGTTTGAGGGCATCTCGAAGGGTTCATAGGCATATGGTGATATTGGGGGAGGGGGGGAAGCACGGAACCTTCCAGAGTCAGGGCCTGTTGTCTTTAGTCTTTAGTAATTTAGTTCTCCTGGGACCCTGGCTAGTTCTCACAAAAGGGGTTGTTATGAAAGCCATCCTGGCCCCCTCTTGATTTTATCTGGAAAAGGTTGGGGTTACTGAACCCCTGAAAACTGAAGAAACTGAGGCTGAGAATAAGGGCAGGGAGCGACCTGCTCCAGGTCACCAGGAAGTGGCAGAGGCAGAACCAGACGCAGGATCGGATGTGACCCAGCACCCTGTTTCTTTGAATAAAGATAGAATTTTCCATCAAACAGAGAATGCATCCTTTACTAGGAATTTTTCAAGCTATGAATATGTGATTAACAGCCTGGCTCAAGAACGCATGCATTTTGTGCTCAATCTAGTGGGCGAGCCAGCTAATCAGAAAATTCATTCATCAGGCTTCCAGCGCAACTTGTTTGTTTTCTGTTTGTCCGTTTGTTTTTAGATGAGGCCACTGCCGGCTGCTTAGCTAATCAGAGCCAGCGGGCTTGAAGTGTGTGCGGTGTTATTAATGGACCGAGATTTGCATTTCCTCTCTGGGTTTCCCCAGGAGACACAAGCATGATCATCCATCAGAGGCCTTGGAAGCAGGCTCTCTAGCAGCCTGGGCGCTGTCACCTAGGTCACGTGAGTCCATAATTCATACGTGACAGGCAGCAGGAAGGCTCCGTTTGATGCTGAGATGAGAAAGAGCAGTGGAGGGGACAGGGGCTCTGAGTCAGTGTGGATAGATGTGCCCACGTGAATGGAATTCTCTGCAGTCCAGGCCTCTGCTCTGGAAAGGGCATGAGGCAGGAGAGTGAGGACTGGTACAAATACCCATAAATAACAGATGTCACTGGGAGCGCAGCTCTGAAGAGGAGCTGGGGTTCCTCTGTGTGTCTGTGTGTCTCTGTCTCTCTCTATTCGACCACATATCCCCACCCATCGTTCTTCCTCACCATGGATACAAAGACTCAGGTCAGGCAAACATGGACTGAAACCTTTGAAACCAAGAGCCAAAACAAGCTTTTCCTCCTTTTGAGCTGATCTTCTCAGGGACAGAGTGCCACCTTGTTTGACACCAGCTAGAGAACACCCTGGGCAACAGAGTCTGCAGCCACCCAATGCAGGTCTGTGAGTGACCCCGTGAGCGACCAACCATCTGCTCTGATGTCCATAATGGTATTACAGCGGTATGAGAGAAGCTACTCCCCCCAGTCATTACTCAAAACCCAAAAAGAAAAAAGAAAGAGGGATTCTGTACCTGGCCTTCTTCCGGAGCAACTTCTGAGATTCAGGGTAATGCACCAAAATTTCATTCAAGTCCTTCTTGTCCAGAATGAAGAGGTTGGTGAACCCATGGGCCACCACATTGGCCGTGCGCCGGTTCCCGCCCCCCACGGCCAGCAAGCTGGAATAGAAAAGGGAGGGGAATGAGACCATTCGGAGGCTGCGGTTTTAGAGAGATTGTCTTAGGTTTCTGTTGATGTTGTTTTGTTTTGAGGCAGGATCTCACTATGTACATCTGGCTGTCCTGGAACTCGCTCTGTAGATCAGGCTGCCCTTGAACTCACAGAGATCCTCCTGCCTCTGCTTCCTCAGTGCTGGGACTAAAGGAGTATGTCATCACATCTGGCATCATTTAGGTTTTGAAATAGAATTTTTCTCTTCTTCTGGCTGATTTTCTATCAGCATACCCAGTATATGGGACTACAGGCGTATGCCACCCAGTGGCTTGGGTTTTGATTGCATTTATTTAACTCTGCAGTGCCCCATCTCCTTCAGGGTCTGCCATGGTGGGGGACACCCCCCAACCTTTGCCCAGGGTACATGTGACCCCCCACCATCACTGACCTGATCTCTCCAAACACCGATCCGGCTTTGAGTGTCACCAGCACGGCTTTCCCATCTGGACCGCCCAGCACCTGCACCTGCCCCGCCTGGATGATGTACATCTCGCGGCCAATCTCCCCCTGGAACAGAGGAGAGTGGAGTCCCACACCTCATGGCTGCCCCAGCCCTGCACCACCAACGAACTGAGGGGATGGTCTGAAATTGCTTCATAGATATACCAACTCATCACTATTTAAGAAAAAAATCAATGTACTGTGTATGTGCAAATACACATGGAAATATTCATATTAATAAAAACAGGTATGGGGGTTCACAAGGAAGCCAAGTAGTTCTCCATAGCAATGAGTACCCTTCAGGTTCAGATCTTCTTTCGATTTTATTTTTACTTCATCATTTTGAGAAAGGGTTTTACAATAAAGCTCTGGCTGGCATGGAACTTGAAGCACAGACCTGATTGGTTTTGAACTTGCAGCAATCCTCCTGCCTCTGTCTTTGGGATTATAGGCATGAGACACCACATGGTGTGATGTGGAGAAGGGGGTAGCTTCACTCCTGGCCCCCATCTTTTCTTTTGAATGTTGGGTATGACGCTATTCTGCAGCTCCCACTTGTACGACCCCATGACCCACAACCCAGTGAGAACCTATGGCCAGTGGCCCAGGAGCTTGGTCAGTTGGGTAGGAATGATAATTAGCGGTCAGGAGGCCCACAGGCCCCAGGACATCTTCTAAGTTAATGCTGGTGGGCATTTTCCACACAAGTGAACCTGCTATTGTAAGATTATGCTCTACCAAGATTGAAATGCAAGGTCGAACCAGTGGTGGGATTTGAATCCAGACAGCCTGATCCAGAGTGCACAGTCGCTATGGTTACTCTGTCCCCAGACCCAAGCTCTGTCTGCTGAAATTCCCAGCACATCCCAATAGGCCCTTATTTGGCAATAAGGCTGTTGCAGGTGTAATGCAATTAAGATAGCCTACTTGAGTAAGCTGGCCCTCATTCGATCAAACTGACATTCTCACAGAAAGCACATGTAAGTGAAGAGAGCCAAAGAGAAGATGAGCATCTTGCTACCTGAGGAAAAGGATCATTCATTTGTTCTGCCGGCCCTAACACACGGTAACCTGAATCCCAAACTAAATCGGAGGAATGAATGAATGAATGAATGAATGAATGAGGGAACAGATGAATGACCAAGGGAACGGATGAATGGATGGCTTCCTCTGGAGTCAATCAGAAACAGTAACCTGCCACACGTCTTCCAATCCTAGTGCCTTCCCAGACCCTGCCTGGGCGGCCCCTGTCAATCACAGCTGTCACTATCAAAGGGTGATGGTAACCCTAACCCGGCTGCAGTTCACTTTACCCCACAAATGCTCCTTGCAGCCTTACAAGGGATCGAAGTGTGGGGGTTCAAGCCCCAGCTTCTCAGAGAGTCACAGAGGAAGCAACAGCAGAGGGCGCCGCTCACACATGCTCCCCAACACCGGAGCCGCCTCTCACCTGCCACAAACTCTCAACAGTGGCAGCCATTGTGCCTACAGGCACATCTTAATCCAGTCTTCCCAGCCACATCATGAAAAAGGCACTAACGGTATCTATACTTCATCCATAAGAACAGGACTCAGAGAGGGTAGGCCGCCTGCCCAAAGCCGCACCGCCAGGAAGCGGCTCCAACATCGCAATCGCTCTATCATTCCCAAACTCCTCTCCGCCCCAAGGCTTTCAGTGCTCAATGTTCTGAAATTTGTCCTCTCTCTCCTTGGCTCTGCAATTCACTCCCAGAAACTTCACCACTGCCTCGCACACTGCTCGGCACACCTGTTCAACCTACGGATATAAACTGAACTCAGGGACGGCTCAGCAGGTAAAGGCGTTTGCTGTCAGTCTTGGTGAGCAGTTTGATCCCCAGAGCCCGCATGGTGGAAAGAGAGCAGCAAGCCCCTCAAGTTGTTCTCTGCCTTCCACATGCTCGCCGTTGCATATCCACGCCCCCAGCGAGAGAGCACAGGAGTTAGGCGCACTTACTGCTCTTCCAGGGGACGGCACAAATAAGTAAAAATAACATCCTTACAAGATTGGAGAAAAAAAAAAACAGTCAATAGCAACACACAGTTTTAATTCTAGCACTCAGGAGATAGACTTAGGAGGATTTCTATGATTCAAGACCAGCCTAGTCTACATAGTGAGTTCCAGGAACGCTAGAGTTATAGTGCTGGCGCACGCCTTTAATCCCAGCACTCGGGAGGCAGAGGCAGGTGGATCTCTGTGAGTTCGAGACTAGCCTGGTCTACAGAGCTAGTTCCAGGACAGGCTCCAAAACCACAGAGAAACCCTGTCTCGTAAAACCAAAAAAAAAAAAAAAAAGAAAGAAAGAAAGAAAGAAAGACCCAGTCTCAAAAATAATAAATAATAATTTTAACCCACCTGACAGGGGCTAGAGGCTCCCAAGTCTTCTTATCTTCACCCCATACACTCACCCAGACTTACGGACATCTCTGTACAAAAGACCGGAAACTTGCCCACCCTTGCCCCTGGTAACCTTGCTGACATCTTAGTGCCCTCGACAAGGAGCAGAAAGGGCTTTGCACTGTCAAGGGTCAGATTCTAACGTAGGTGTCTCCTAGGTAAAGGGAACCTGGGGTGGAGTGGTACCGAGTGGTAGGGCCCATGGCATCAGACAGGGCATCACCGGCCCCTTTAGGGACAGCCCCTACTCTCATGCTGACTCTTGCTGCTGCGGGAAGCGGGACCCAGAACTAGCCAATGTTCTGCTTCATCCAGGCGTTTGGAATTTGATGTGGAATCTTCCAGCATTTAAAGGTTAGGAATTAATTCCACTTAAATAAATTCATAAAACACCGCAGGGCTGTAAACTACCCGCTTTCCTGATGGGAAAATGGAGACCCTGGCAGCAGTTTTGTGGGTCAGAGTCCTCCTCCACCCGTTTTCTGCAAGGCGGGCTCCTCTGTGTGAAGCGAGCATTGGAAGCGCTTGGCAGAGCCCGGGCACCCTCTGCAGCAGATGCTGTCTGTTTAGGCTGCCAGTGCCCTCCACTTCCACAGTAGTTGGGCTGCTGCTGTGCGAGCAGACCCCCTCACAGGCCCTGCAGACGTCCCCCCTCCCACGCGCGGAAACAGCACCCACTCCCCACCCCCTCCCGCACGCACGCATGCGCAGCTCACCTTCTTGCACACATAGTCATTTGGCAGGTAGACAACCGAGCGAAGGCGCTTGAGCATGTCGAAGATCATCTGCCGGTCACAGCCCTGCCCAGACCAATGGGAAGGAGTTCATTAGAGGAAGGGAGGGGCTTTGTCCTCGGTCCCCCGGTGGGAGGGAGGGCACCTGTGAGGGTACCTGGAAGAGCGCCACTTTGCTGACAATGTCGTAGTTCACATCGATGGCCAAGTCCAGTCTCATCTTGTCTGGAAGCTGCACCATCAGCTCTGACTCATCTGGGAAGGAGACCCGGTCGGGGTCAGAGTTCAGGCCAGGTCTGGCCCCTCACACCACACACAACCACTTGAGGCCCTGCACTGGCTCGGCCCAACTCAGCTTCTCCCGTCACAGGGAGCCTCTTCAGGTTCTGAGCGTTCCCGGTTCTGAGTGTTCCCATCAGATATTGCATCCCTTCCTTTCCAAACTCCTACCCATCCTTCAAAACGAAGCACTAATGCCACTTCTTCCTGACTTTGAAGCGCCTACTCAGATTTTGTATCAGTATTCCCTATTCTGTAGAGCTTGTCAACCCCACTTTAATTTTTTTTACATTGTGTGTGTGTGTGTGTGTGTGTGTGTGCGCGCGCGCACATGTGCACTATAGCACAGCCATAGATGTCAGAGGACAACTGTGGAGGTCCTAGGGACTGAGCTGAGTCATTGTACTTGGCAGCAAGCCCCTCCCCTGGCTGAGCCATCTCAACGGCCCACCTATCACTCTATTCCTTCCGAGACAAGGTCTAGCTATGCGGTCCACCCTTGACGCAAACTTAAGATGCCCTCCTAAGTGTCGCGATCCGAGGCCCGTGCTGCCATGCCTGGCTCTACCCTTGATTGTGATCGCTTCCACCTTGGATGGACCTGCATCTCAAGGCAGATGAAGCGAGAGGAGAGTGGCCATCCAGAGGACAAGCACTGTAAGTCTTCCTGATCTTCACTGGCCTCGAGAGGTCCCTCCAATATCAGTGCTGGGGGTGCAACCAAGAGAGACCTCTCAGGACACAGAGGATAGTGGAAGAGTTGGCCAATCTGGGAATCAGGTGAAGGTTGGTGAGGGGAGGAGGTAGGGGGTATAGGGGCTTGGCCAGGCTTACCTAGCATGCCTTGTGAATGCCAGGTATACTCATACCAGGTCTTGACACGGTTCTGCACAGACCTGGGGATCTTGTAGAAGTTCATGTACTTCACCGTACTGTCCATGCAGCTGCGGTAGTAGGTCTGGCCTGCTGTGGCGGCTCCCACCACGTCTCTCATCTATAGCAAAGACAACAGTGAGGGGAGGTTAAGGAAGTGCTGGGTCCGAGCTACATAGGACACAGGTCGGGATATGTAACAGTAGATCGGGTACCTATGCTCGTAACTGCGTCAGGGATGGCCACACATAAAGCAGAGACCCTGGAAGTGGGGAGCAAGGCTGCAGACTTCTCTGGTCGTCTCAGGTCCCCAGCACAATACTGGGTTGGGATGTCCCACTGGGATAGGCTGATGGGATTATACAGACACTCTCCCCAGGGAGGAACACTGAGCCTCAAATATTATTTCTCAGAGCAGTACCTTTCCAAGTTTGCTTTGAGGACTTGATTTGTTGCCCCTGCCCTGACTAGAACACAAGTCACCCATCACATCAGAGACTCCATAGGGTTTTCTCACGGGGCACAGCCCAGGTCCTCCACCTTTGAGAAAGTCACGTAGCTACCTGGCTCACGGTACTCCCCAAAGGGACCAACATTCAAACAGTAAAACAGCTTGGGCAATCCTGGGACACAGACATCCTCCTGTCTCAAATGCTGTGGGCTTCTGGCTCAGCCCAAATCTTCCCGGTGCTCAATCCCCAAACCACAACACACAGGGAGGTTTCCATCTGGGAGGAGGGAGGCCACAGGTGGGTGGATGTGCGACCCCAGTTACCTGTCCAATCATCACAGAGAAAGCGAAGACACCTGTGAAATAATTCAGCAGCTGGAAGACAATTTCGAAGAGCGTCTGGGGGTCGGGCAGTCCTCCAATGGTGATGAGAGTTTTCACGGCCCAATAGTAGCATCGGATGTAACTAGTAAGAGATGAGAAAAAGGGACCTTGGGCAGTGCAGGAACTGCCCAGCTGCCTTGCCATCCTATACAGCCACAGGTACAAGAAAATGGCCCCACCTCCAGCAGCACCCTCAAATGCTATCACGTGTGGCTGAGGCTCTGGCCTGGCCATGCGAGAACATGTCACCCTGAAATGTGGACTTGGAACTGAGGTTCCAGCAGACACCTGGACACAGCTCTAGGCTGACTGCTTCCTGAAGCCAGCAAAGGGGAAGCCAGCAGGGCCAAGTAGGTTCCAGGAGACAGCAAGGAAGAGCTAGCAGGGTGACAGACTGGCCCTGGTGACTGTGTTTCATCAGTTTCCCGTCTTTTTCTTTGCTCTCCTCTGTGGTGTTGGCTCACAGAAAGTAAGAAGGACAACAAAACCAGAAGATACTGGGGCCCTCACATCTGAAGGGCTAGCTCCTACAGACCCAACCAGCTGCAATGGGAAACATTTGAGGGGAAAATGTGTCTGGCTGGGTTCAGAGCCCACTAACACACACGCATACACACATACACACACATACACAGACACACACAAAGTCCAGGCCTAGAGCAGTGGTTCTCAACCTTCCTAATGCTGTGATCATTTAATACAGCTCCTCATGTTATAGCGACCCCCAACCATAAAATTATTTACCTCGATATATTGTCATTGTAATTTTGCTACTTATGAATCATAATATAAATAATATGCAGGATATCTGATACGTGACCCCTGTGAAAGGGTCACTCAATCCCCAAAGGGTTTGCAACCCACAGGTTGAGAACCACTGCCCTAGAGCCACCTTCTAGGGTGAACCAATTTTCACTCCCTCCAGCTGGCCTCATCTTCCACAAAATGGGCACAGGAGGGGATCATTCTTCCCAGGCAACTGTGAGGATGAAGTGAACTGCTAGAGCAGTGACCAGGCCCTAAGTCAGCCATCAAGCCCCACACAGGGCCTGTGCCTGCCAGCACCTGTCATGAGGAACAGAGCAGATGGACCCACGTCTTCCAGACATTTCCTCCTTAGTGGAAGCATCCAACGTGCACTCATGCTGAGAGGGAGCCCAGGCGGCTGAAGCTGTGGCAGGCTGTGTGTGTGTTTGTGTGTATGTGCGTCTGCACGCACACCCATTCTGCCTCAGACTTCCTGGGAGGTCTTTGGCAGGGCTGCTTGTCACCAGTTGCCTGGACATCTGAGAACAACAGGCCAGTCTGCCCCGACAATACATGCCATACCAGTACTCGTCACCAGAGGGCGCATGAGCAGTTCAGTATCCTGTCCCCACCCCCACCACCATTGCTTCCCTATCAGCCATCTAGACGCCCAACTGTGGGGGAAATTGAGGGTTCATGCACCTAAGTAGTGAACCACAGAAGATGTAAGAGTGGTGACCTCAAAGTCCCCTAAATGTTTCTAGTTGGAGCAATCTTCCACAGACATGGTACATGCTGAGACAGAGCACAGTGGACTGCCATTGGCAGGCACTGGTTTGTCAAGGTTCCTTGCTCCAGCCTCCAGAAGTCCCCCAGGAAGTAGTGGCTAATTTTATAGTTATTGTAATCCCAGCCTCCGGCCTCCATCTTTGATGGCCCTTCCCCACCGTACCCGTTGAACCTTGACCCTTCTCCAGGGAGCATCAAGGCAGTCCCCCAAACCTTGATCTCTCCCCAAGAAAGGTCAAGACCACTCCCACAGGCTATTTAAACTGCTCCCCAGAAAATAAACATGTGGTTTTCCCTCTTCCTTCCCAGTGGTCATGCGTGGGCAGCTTTCTGTTTCCCACCACCTGAGAGCTCAGGTATCTAATTAAACCTGGATATCTTTTAATTTGGTCTGACTGAAATTATTTTGCATAGGTGGAGAGGCGCGGTTAGGAAATATTCCTAACAGTTATTGCTTGTGCTATTGAAAGTCTTGAAGAATTTTCTGTCGCTGCACTTTGTTCTTGTATCCAGGGTCCCTGGAGGACTTCCCCAGGAAAGAAAGCATGTCAGCAAGCAGACCTAGATCCCCGGTCCTTGGGAAGAAGGTTCCAGCGATTCCCTGACCTCTCCTTCCAGCTCGTCCCTTCTAGGGCTGCCAGTCTGGCTGCCACTGAGAAGGAGCTTCTTAGATTCCGCGCACAGACTCCTTTGAGAGCTGAAGGAAGGCCAGAAAACGACCTAGAACAGCAGACATAGTCACAGAATTTCACTTCCGTTTCCATGCTGGGCTGTTAGAATTTCTGACCCCTTTGGTGGCGTGCTGGCTTTTACAGCAGGGGCAGGCACAGCCCTGGCATTCGGGCCTCAGCCAGCCGCTCACACTCACTGATTTTGTTTTGTGTTTTGTTGGTCTTCACAAGACTCTGGGGTAGCAGGAAGCCAGTCAACATGGAACATCCTGAGACCCATTTCGGTGGTTTTGTCAACAGTCTGTTTTTCTTTTTCATTTTTTGTTTCTGTTTTTTAAGACAGGGTCTCGTTGGTAGCCCTGCTACTTGGCTACAGAGTGAACTCAAGGCCAACCTGGGTGACTTAGAGAGACTGTCTTAGAAACATCTACGTTATTTTCTACACAGAAGGCCTTGGGCTCTATCCCAGAACTTAAAACATCTATACATCATAAGGAAGCCATGAAGCCAGGGGCCAGAGATGCACCGACAATGCCCTGCTGTGGGTGTGGGATGCGTGCAGGGTTCGGAAGGTGCAGAGGAAGCAGGCTAGCATGCCACAGTCCAGTCAACAAGCTGTCACTCACGCTTAATCCAGCAATTATACGCAGAAGTGATAATTTTGTCATTGGGGTTAACCAAACACATTACTAAAATTAATTTCACCTCCTTTTATGTTTATAATGTGGCTACAAAAACACTTCAAGTTGTATATATGAGTCACATCACATCGTAATATTGTATGAGTTTGCAGAGCCTTGCTTTAGGCGGTAGGGAACCAGCTAAGGTTTGCTGCTTGCAGACCATTGTACTGGACACATATGTATGCATAGTGCTGCAGAGGAAACCCAGGACTACACAATCTTGTCACAGTTCTTCAGTTAGAAGATGCAGCAATTGCAGAGCACACCAGTGAGTTCATTCACTTTTTTTTTTCTTTGAGATACTGGAGTTTGAGTCTAGGGCCCAGTGCCTGAGGACTCTCCCACTGAGCTGTATCCTCAACCCAAATTCAGCATTTTGTACAAAAATAAATATCATGTTAAACATATGCATGGATTATCCAATATACCTCACATTTAGAAATGCTAAAGTCTGAAAAAAGTAGGTCACCCACGGGGAGGTAAAATAACACAATATCACATAGATCCTCTGGAGCCATGCTGCTTCCGCTAGCAGTCCTCTTTCATGGGTACTAATGGGTGTTTCTGTCTTTTTAATATAACAAATGACATTATGAGGAATATCTTTATCCGTGAGTCCTTGTGTCCCCCCCCCCCCCGAGTATTTTCTCACACTAAAGCCTGTGTGTTGTATTTGTCAACCCTACTGGACTTGGGGACGCTGAGATCTCTCTAGAATACCTCATGCCCAGACCTTCTCCTGGCACAGTTCCCGGGAGACCTTTGCTTAGGGAGATGATGGGAAAGGAGAACTTGGCCCTACAACCTTGGCCATGAGTGGCTCCTTGGGCACAAGGTTGTCTTGCCAACGCAATGCTTGTGACTGTAGAGGCCCCACGGGATGCCCTGGGGGAAGTCTGGCTCACCTGTTCCCCACGCCGTCATAAACCCAGTGAGTTGAACCGATGCCCTGGAAGGCCGATGCCCAGTAGTAAAGACATGAGTTGAGGTGTAAGCTGTACAGCAGGTAGGCAGTGGTCCTGATGACCCTGCAGAGGGAGAGAGTGTGACACAGCCAGGGAGGTGACAGCTTGCCCCGGGGACATGAACTAGAGCTCAGTTCCCCCACAGCCCACCTTCTAGGTTTCCCTGCTGGAGCCACACAACCCTGCCAGTCACTCGGGCAGACACCCTCTCTCTCCTCTGCTGCGTCCCTTTAATTCTAAAGTGGAGCTAACTGAGTCAACACACCACTGAGTCAATTCGGGTTTTTCTTTGTGGACAGGGTTGGAATTAAACCCAGGGCATTTGATTGGAGCCTTGTTGGAATGCAAGGCTGGGAAAGCTGAGGGGTCAAAGGGGAAATATGACCTGAGGAGCAGCAGAGAGGAGACCAGTGTGTACAGAGAAATGGCAATGAGCTACGTACTCCTTGAAATAGGAACAACAGACCTTGCTCCCAGGTATGGACTACCTGATTCTGGGCTCTACCTTAAACATCTATGTTGTGCCCACTGTGTTCTTACAATGGTCCCTTCTGTTAGAGCTAGGGTGGGGATTCAGGTCCTTGGACTGACACAGAAATGCTGACTTGTGACTTGAGCCAACCTGTGAGTGGTCTTGTCACAGTGGATGGGGGGGTGGTGGTAAATAAGACATTCCTGGATCTTATCAAACAAACAGAACAAATATTCTTCCAGAGAAGAAGTTGGGCCAAGAAGAGGTCATGAGGCCTGAGTGGGGGCTTGGGTGTGTGTGTGTGTGTGTGTGTGTGTAGGTAGGCACACGTGCTGACATGCATATGTGCGCATGCACGCATGGAGAACTCTCACCTGTAAACGTAGGCTTTGCTGAGGATGGCTTCCAAGCGGTTATTAAACTCGAAGAAGGCCATGTACTAGAAGGGAGAAGGAGGTGTCAGGGTAGCCCTGTGTCTACTTGGTAACCGGTGTTGTCATGGTCCCCCTGTTAGTAATTCTCCCTGCTTACTGTCTTTGGGAAAGAACACCAGTATCATGTAAGGGAAGAGTAAATTTAATTGGGTGGCTAGAAAAGTCCGTTTAGGGGATCCTGAGTGCCCTGAATGGCCATCTGTCCTGACCACATTCACATGGCCGATCCTCCTAGGATCCTGGGTCCAGCCAGTGAGTGTCAGAATAAAACTAGAGAATGACACCAAGTGCTGATAAAAAATGGGCGCCTTGCATTCAAGTCCCTCCTTGGCACGCCCTTCCTCCTGTTACCCTGAGCAAGTCACCCAGCCCTTCCAAGGGCCAATTTCCCCACCCTCTGAATGGAGTCCATTATAAAGCAGAAGACCCTCCTTTGAGAAGCTCTGTAGGGATGGAGCTGGAGCTAGATTGCCTACATTCAAATTCAGACTCCACTCCTGCCTAGCTGTGTGACATTGGGCAAGTTCCTTAGCTTCTCTGTGCCCCTTAAGATGGTAAGAACAGCCAGGCGGTGGTGGCGCACACCTTTAATCCCAGCACTGGGAGGTAGAGGCAGGTGGATCTCTGTGAGTTTGAGGACAGACAGCTTGGTCTACAGAGCGAGTTCCAGGATAGACTTCAAAGCTATACAGAGAAATCCTGTCTCGAAAAACCAAAATAAAATAAAATATAAATAAATAAATAAATATGCTAAGAACAATATTCAAGTCATGGAATTGAAGAACTAGAATTAGTAAAGTCTTTGGGTCAGAGATGAACAAGAGTTTCCCAGAGACACCAGCAATTATAACAAGCTTCTTATTCTTACTAAGGCATGCTCGGAGGGCATTCACCTCCCTAACGTCTCCTCTTGGGGACACCTTCCTTTCCCCAAGTGGCAGTGCCCATGCCAAGCACAGAGGAACCGAAGGCCTCGGGGACCTGCCAGTCTTACCTTCAAGCAGCGGGGCAGGCGAAGGAGGGGGTTCACTCCGAGTTTCAAGTAGAGGAAGTCCAAGGGCAGGAGGCAGAGCACGTCCATCTGAAATCCCAATGGGGCACCGCAGGGAATGAGGCACAGAACCTCGGGGGGGGGGAAGGGGGTTGAGGAACATGCCTCTATCTGCCAGAGAAGGGTCAGAATGCTCAGGACAGCCTCAGATGAAAGGGCACAAGGCCTCCCACGAGCCCATGCCTTTGTGGCTTCATAGACCATGGCATCCATCTCCAGTGCAGCTCTGTTACTGACCAAGGTAAGGGACCCTGTGCTGCTGAATTGGAAGTGGAAACACAGACGTGGAAAGGTGTTTTGTGAGGGCCACCCAGCCTGGGCTGTCTCAGGAGGCTTATTGCCCAGTGGGCAATCCCATGGGAGATGGGACTAGCCTCCCTTTATGTGCCAGGAACTACATGGCACAGACCCCCAAATACCCAGGTCCTCAGAGACCCAGCGACTATCACTCATTCCCCAACCCTCCAGGTACACACCTTAAACCGGCGAGACTTCAGATAGTTATTACGCATCTCCTTTTTGTCTGTCTGGAAGAAGACAGTGATGGGGAAATGGTGTTAGATTAAGTTCTGACCAGAGAGAGCCTGGATGCCACCTAGGCATACGCATCCACGCTGCCCGGAAGGACTTGTGATCGCAGGTGGGTGGCTACCATAGGAACAAGCTGTACTGAAGTCACCAGCCAGCCTCCGATCTCATGGATGGAGGAAGGTGGGGACTCTCAGCTCCTCCCAGGACAACTAGACTAGCGGGGACTCTCAGCTCCTCCCAGGACGACTAGCCACTTGATCTGTGAAGAGCTGGCAACTCTCTGATGGGGGCTAGGGAGGAGTCTGGACAACGACTCCTCGATTGTTACCAACAGTTTCATTTCTGGCATATGCTGTCTCGGAGTATCACGGGCTCCTAGATTTTGGATTCATGTTACACTTTAATTCATGCTGCCTGTTGTTAACAATAGCGGTTGTGGCCTGTGAAGCAGCTATTGGCCTAGCATCCCTTACTATGACACCCAACACATATGATACAATGTCCAAGACCTTAACTCTTACATTTTATTTTACCAACTGTTAAGCTACCCCCTTACACGGAACTCAAAAACCCCATACAGCTTAATAAATAGCTTCATAACACTATTGATTTTCTTCTTTTCTTTATCAAATGATTCTTTTTGCTAAATGATCTCTTTTTCTTCGTGTGTGTGTGTGTGTGTGTGTGTGTGTGTGTGTGTGTGCAGGTGTGTGCACTGGATCCCCTCTAGCTACCCAATGTGTGTGCCGGAACTGAACTTGGGTCCTCTAGAAGACCAACAAGTGTTTCTAACTACTGAGCCATCTCTCCAGAGACCTTGACTCATTTTGTTTTGAAACAAAGTCTCCCTCTGTAGAGCAAGCTGGCCTCAGACTTACAAAGATCCTCCCTGCCTCTGTCTCCTGGGTGCCAGGATTATAGGTGTGTGCCTGGCTCCCTCATAATTCTTATCGATATAATGAAAGTGGCCAAAACCTTTTCCTAATATGTTTTTGCCTCCTTGTCAGCCCCCTTCTATATGTTAGTGGCCTGACTTCTTCCATTGATGTTTACAATCAGTCACTATCCCTTATCAAAGGAAACTCTAATTCAGAAGAGGCCACTTGGAAGCTTTTTGAAAAAGCCCCAGCTTTGCTATACTGTGGACTTTTTTTTTTTTTTTTTAACTTTGCAATGGTGGTGAAGATGGACCCCGGGGCCTCGGGAGCTAGGCAAGTACCGCTGAGCTACACACCCAGCCCTTGGTGTGGAGTTTTAGAAAACGACTTGCTCACAGGGATGCCTGCCTCTCTTTTCCTTTCCTTTCTCTTATCCCTTCCCACCATCCCAAGCCGCTATGTTTTTAAGACAGGGTTTTGCCAGGCAGTGGTGGCACAAGCCTTTAATTCCAGCACTTGGGAGGCAGAGGCAGATGGATCTCTGAGCTCAAGGCGAGCCTGGTCTACAGAGAGAGTTCCAGGATAACCAGAGCTACACAGAGATACCCTGTCTCAAACAAACACAACAACAACAAAAAGACAAGTTTTGACTGCACAGCCTGGTGTAGCTTCAAACTCAGCTCTACCGGCCTCAACCTCCTGAGTCCTAGGCATGGGTCACACCAGCAGGGTCGCAGTCAGGGCTTTGGTTTCCTCTCAGTAAGGGGCCAGCTCAGGCTGTTCCCTATAGCAGCTCATCACCGTGCCCTCAGCAGGAGGCACTCAGCTCCTGAGCCCCACACTCTGCATGTGACGTCTAGTTTTGTAACAATACTTGCATCATAGGGAAGCTGTTACCATCGCGTTCATGGATGATGCTGCTGAAGCTCAGATAGGACTTCAGCTAGAATATGAAGCAGGTGCACCAGCCCCAGATGCTTATTCTCTGGACCACTTCTTTAACTCTATCAGGTGGTCCAGAACACAGTTCATCCCTGGATGGCATCTAATGTGTAATGTGAACACATGCAAGTGGTCCAGAACCAACACACACAGCCGTGAGCAGCTGCTGCAGGGTTTCCTTGTCATTCTTTCTATCACCTGCCACAGCATCAAAGGTCAGTCCCCCGAAGGCCCCAGCCACCTCCTCCCCTGTCCTGTGACTCACAATGATGTCCCCGCCTTTGACGAACTGCAGGCGCATCTGGAACACAGTGATGTCCAGGAGGTAGATGAGATCACACAGGTAATCCATCACCAGCCAGAAGTGGATGTTATCCGGCCGCTGGTACGGGAAGGCCCATCTCACGGGGATCAGCCAGCAGTTCCAGTTCCAGGCCAGCACCACGAAGAACAGCCACAAGATGTACATGAGGTCTGAGGGGTGACAGGGATGGGCTTGAAGGCCAGCAAGACAGGACGCTTCCCCCGGGCTCCTGCATGTGGCTTTCACTCCGCAGAAGATAGACAGACAGATGGGCAGATGGGTAGATGAGTGGATGAGGGGATAGGTGGGCATGGAGGTCACTGATGGGCCCTGAAAGGTCACAGTCTTCTGATGAGGGGGCATGGTGGCGTTATTGGATAACAGACAGATAAGTGGAAACCCCTTTGGCTTTCCCTCTTTCAGAATTTTTTTATTATGTCCATTTATTTATGGAGGGGCATAAGGGTACCACAGAGCACTTTGGAGGTCAGAAGCCAACTCTCTGGAGTTGGTTCTTTCCTTTCACCATGTGTGTCCTGGGGATGGAACTTACGTTGTAAGTCCTGGCTGGCATATTTACCCACGGAGCTACCTCACCAGTCCATGGACAGTTTTTTTTTTTAAAAGATTTATTATGTATACAATGTTCTGTCTGCATGAATGCCTGTCAGTCAGGAGAGGGTGCCAGATCTCAATACAGATGGTTGTGAGCCACCATGTGGTTGCTGGGAATTGAACTCAGGACCTCTGGGATGAGCAAGCAGTGCTCTCAACCACTGAGCCATCTCTCCAGACCCCCCCCCCCATGGACAGTTTTTGACAATGAATTTTCTGTTTTAGGAATTCCAGAGCAGTAAATGACACACGGAGAATGGACAGACAGATGGACACAGATGTGGGCGGACACCTGGGCAGACTAGAGATGACTTGGTATCTTAGAACCCAGTAGACACCAAGGGCTGGGGTCCTACCCCTGGGTGGCTTGCTGTTTAACTAAGATATTCCTCCCTGGCACCTGCCTTGGTCTTTTCAAAGTCACAAGAAATCACCAGCTGAGAAGGCAAGGGGCTCCAGCGTAAACTGTAAAGTGTGGTGCACATGGGGTGGGTGCTGGGCTGGAGGACTATGGTCTGGGCTTACAGAGAGGATCATGGGAATCTACTCCAGACTAGGATGAACTCCACCTTGCCCCTGCTCTGAGCAGGCGTGGCCAGCTTAGAATGAAGTCTTGGCAAGGTCAAGGTGAGGAATCTAATTGGCTACTTCTCAGGTAGTTCATTCCTTTGTGCCTCAGCTTCTTCGTCTGTAAAATGGGTGTGATCTATGTTCCTAGCCCAGGGACTTGTGTTAAAGAATTGGGCAAGGATATGTGGAATCATTTTGGAAAGTGTGAGGAATTGTGACCCCCTCCGAGGGCACTCACTGGTCAGCGGGTCGATGCTCTGGGGGAACCGGTACATCTTCCAGGGCCTGCGCTTGAACTTGCAGCAGAGCATGTCGCAATAGTGTTCCTCCTCTGCTGCCTCCGCCTCCGCGGACTTCTGTGCCGGGGCCGGCTCTGGGGCCTTCTTGGCTGGGGCTGTGGGATGACACTAGTGACCATCTGACCCCGCCCTGAGGCTTTGTGGAGGATATGAGGGGAAGGGTCCCACCCACAGAGCTGGAACACGTCCAAACACACAACTCGCTCATCAATTCTGAGTGCAGAAGCCAATACATTCCTTGGGAGCGAACTCCATGGCTCCCTCTTCCACAGTCCCTGGCAGCTCTTCCTACACCCCGACCAGGAGGTACTCCTTGAGAGCACACTTCGTCTCTCAGTGCGTGTGTGCATGTGTGCGTGAGTACGTGCGTGCGTGCACACACATGTGCATCTGTCTGTCTATGTCTGTATGTCAGTGGACTCCTTGCTTCCTTTGATGGGCAGGGCATTTTGTGCCAATGCTTCCATCTTCCTTACTCAGAATGCTGAAGGATTCAACCAACTTGGGGACCTGTGAATTCAGACTTCTCAGAGTAGGACTCAGCTCCATTATCTGCCTGAGATTCAGCCTCGCGTGGGTCTGTGATGCTGCACCTTGGCCCTTAGGGGTCCAACATGGCTGTGTTTCTAGTGTTAAGAGTGTGAAGTCGGTCTCTGATAATCTGGCTTGGGCATTTGAGTCCCAGTGTACAACCCTTGTCAGAAAAACCTAGAAAATATCCCTGACAAAAAGCTTGTAGTATAGGGGCACACACCTTTAATCCCAGTGCTTGGGAGGCAGATGCAGGTGGATCTCAGTGAGTTCAAGACCAGCCTGGTCTATAAAGTGAGTTAGAGGCCAGCCAGGGCTACACAGTGAGATTCTATTTAAAAAAGAAAAAGAAAAACATGTTTGAGTTCAATTCTTGTAAATTTTCTTTCTCTGTCTGTGTTTCTGTGTCTGATAGTATCTCACTATATAGTTCAGGCTAGCCCCAAACTTGTGATCCTCCAGCCTCAGACTCCCAAGTGCTAGGGATTCCAGACATTTATCACCTTGTTGGACAACTCCTTAAAGGAAGGAGACGTTAGACCAGCACGCTGGCTCACACCTGTAACTCCAGCATGTAGGAGGGTTGCCGTGAGTTCCCAGTCAACCTGGGACTACTGGGTGAGTTCCATGCCAGCTGGGGCTATAGAATGAGATCTGGTCTCAAAAAAGAAAAAATGAACTATTCAGTTGGCCCCAGCAAGGCATCTATGTCTCTGAACATAAAGACAGCCTGCTGCTGGGTGGCGGTGGCACATACCTTTGGTCCCTGCACTTAGGAGGCAGAGGCAGTAGGATCTCTGAGTTTGAGACCAGCCTGGTCTACAGGATGAGTTCCAGGACAGCCAGGCCGAGAGAGAGAGAGAGAGAGAGAGAG
>NC_022011.1:13940378-13945910 GCF_000317375.1 Microtus ochrogaster | reverse complement strand
AGAGAGAGAGAGAGAGAGAGAGAGAGAGAGAGAGAGAGAGAGAGAGACTGTTCCCAGAGCAGTTGTGCTATGGCTGAGAGCCAGCCTGAGATAGATATCCTAGCCCCCTCCCCTATGGGAGAAGGAGGCAGAAGAGTCTATAAGCCACTGGCTGTGGGAAGACCAAGTTCACTTTTGACTTTCTTCCTCTCCTGAGTACACATCTAAGCCCCAAATCCAGAGTTTGGGGTTCTGGGCTTTTCTCATACCCCAACCATTTGCTTTCGCCACTCTTCCCATGAGTAGGTGCCGGGGTTCTTCAAGCACCCCACCCTCCTTGGCCCACGGCCACCTCACCCCCACTCACAGGGCTTGGGGCTCTCCTCATCGGAGGTGACGTCAGGGTCAATGAGCTTCTCCTTCACCTTCTCCGTGCGCTCCTTGAACAGCTTCACCAGCTCCTGGAGCCGGTCGTTGATGATGGCACTGTTCTGGCTGGCTGTGGAGGCCGCACGGTCCTGACCACTGTGGGAGCACGGCCGAGATGAACACCAAGCAGGAAGGATGCCCAGGACCCCAGGCCTATGCTGAGTAATGTCTATGCCTCCACTTCTAGCAGAGCCCAAGGGAGGCCGCTCCAGCCATTTTTTTTCTGACAATACCAGACACATTTCACTCCCTTAGCTTCTGCAGTAGCTGAGATTATAGGCCTGTGCCACCATGTGTGGCTGAAGTTTTCTCTCTCTCTAGTCTTGACCAGAACTTCTTATAAATTGCACAAAGATAGCAGAATCACCGACACTTGGGTCCCTAAATGATTGCATGCAACAGACCCTTCCACTGACCTGAAAGGTACAGATAGATCTGTGGCTATGACATATGAAGAATTCTGTCTTTTTAGCCGCTGGATCATCGGGACCTGTTTATTCCAACAGAGTAGTCTACACAGCTAATGCGTGGCTCTCCATATTGACCCCCACTTACTCAGCCTCCTGTGGGGTGGTGGGGTCTGACCAGGCAACCACTGGGGACTCAGCGGGTGACAGTGCCTTGAGCTCTTCGGCTTCATCATCCTGAGAAGATAGCTTCTTCCTGTAGGGACCCAAACAGGTATACGCCCTTCAGAGAAGGCCGGCTAATGGAAGTAAATGACAGGTTTTGAGCTGGTTCTTGGGAGGAGAGAGGGCCTGATCTTGGGACCTCGGTCTGCACACCTCTCAGTGGCCTGGCCCAAAGTGAACAGCATCCACTTAAGAGTCCGACCATGACACAGTACTTAAATGCTAAAGTGCCTCCTTCTCTTCTTCCCTAAGCGGCACTGAATCTACCCAGTGACATAAACAGGTGCTATCCCTTAGTTAAGTCTCTGCCTAAGTGTCCGTCTGTCCTTCTGCCTCCTGTTTCTGATCTGAAGTTTCCCCAACCCCACCCTCATATCATACCACCCTTTAGCTGTGAGGCAAAGCCACGGAGTTCATTCTCCAGAACACAATGTGACCTTGAACAAGTCCCCTCCTTCTTATTGCTAGGCTCCTAACTAAAGAATGAAGCTAAGTTCTGTGGGGGAGGCCCTGTCATTCAGGAAGACCACAGAGGACTACATTTGGAGCCACTAGTATCTTGTCTGATTAAATCTGCTGTGGGCAGAGGGGCCCTTGAAACTATTTGACACTGGCACCTTAGGGTTAATTCTCTGGACTTTTCCACCCTCAAGAGTGGGGATGAGTTGCTTTATGGAGGAACTAAAAAACCTGAGAAAGATGGAAATTTATTAACATTACCAAAAAAAAAAAAATCCCCAACCTCAGAGAAAGAGCTGCTTAGGGTGGAGAAGAGTGAGTTAATACAGAAACACATAGGTGGTACCTGGAGGATGCAGGTCAGGTCAACAGTTAGGAATGATTTCTGTGTGTCTATGTATCTCTGTGTGTGCCTGTCTGCTGTGTGTGTGTGTGTGTGTGTGTGTGTGTGTGTTTCTCTCGGTTTCTTTCCCATTTTTTTAACAGGGTGCTGTCATGTGTCTTGAGCTGTTCTCAAACTTGTGATCCTCCTGCCTCAGCCTCCTGAGTGCTGAGATTAGAGGCACATGCCATCAGCACATGGCTTAGAAGCAAACATGAGGTAATAAACATAGAAGAGAAAAATGGCCATTTCCCAAAGACTCATATTAGCATATAAACACAAAACACCCAGTGTGAACACATGGAACCCAGAGTCTGGGGACATAGAGAGGCATGCTAGCGCACGAACATAGCTAGACATGCTAGTGCACTAACATAGATAGGCGTGTTAGCACATGAAGGCAATGTATTAGCTTGTCGAGGGAGGGGTCAGAACAGCAGGAAACAAGACGAGGGCTTAGGACCTAAACGTGAGTGTTCCCCATGAGAATAACACGACAATGCATGTAGATGGGCCCACATAAAAAGGTCCTTTGGCAAACAAAAATAAAAGAGGTTTAGGACAGGTGTGATGTCACACCCCCACAGTCACACCTTGGGGAGCAGAGGCAGGAAGCTTGTGAATTCAAGCACGCCTGGGCTCATGGGATAAGAATGTAGCTACAAAGTTTGCCCAGCTGTGAGGATGGGGGTCCATGTGCTGAACTCAGTGACACCAGGATCAGCTAGGGGCCCATAGGATGGTCTGGCTGTGTGCTTTAGCCATGACACTGTGATAACACAGTCAAGTGGTTCAGTTCAAAAAGAAGGCCCTGGGTGCTGGTGGATGAGACGGTTTGGTGGGACAAGGTGCTTGCCGCGCAAAACTGGAGACTGAAGGTCAACCCCCAGTATCTCGCAAAGGTAGAGAGAGAAAATCGATGCCACAAAGTCGTCTTCTGACCCCCGCATGCACGCCATGGCACATGCACACACTAAATAAATAGATGTGTTTTTAAATTGTTCAGAGATGCTGGGAGTGTGAGCTCTTGACTAGTGTGCGAGGTCCTAAGCTTGGAAAAGAAAAAATTAAGAGGAAAAATAAACAAGGCCTAGCAAGCACTCTGCCAATTATAATCCTATGTGTTCTTTAGGAAGCAATACTCTGAATGTAGAATAAAACAAAATAAAAGGGGGTAGGAGTTAGCTGTCACATTTAGTGTATATGAAAATGTTTGTCTTCTTCGGCAGCATCTCCCTGTCCCGCAGCTGAGGGTGTGGACTAAGACTCTGAGAACTTCTCAGGACCACCCGCAGAGGAGATCTCAGCCCTGCTGTTTCCCATCATCTATCAGACGGGCTAGCGGCACCACGAGGACAAAAGCCCAAGCAAATCATTAAGGCTAACCTGTGGACTGCTGCAGCGGAGCCCGGGACCCTGAGGGTATCAGATTTGGTAGGAGAAGGTGGTCTGTCCGGTGAAGGGACCTTCTCCTCTGGGATGAGGGGGAGACTGTCAGCATCAGCATCCGTGTCCTCTACCTGGAGCTCTGGGTGCTCTTTTGTGCCTGGTACTGGGAAGAGGAAGGAAGGGATAGTCAGAGAGAGAAGACAGGTCCTGGGGCTGTATTTGGAGGGTCTCTGGTGGCTTTGCCTCCCCGCTGAAGTTCCCAGCCAAGCTTCATGCAGCCTGAGACCCTTACTTATTACCACCACTCCAGCCCCAAACGCAGGAGCTGGAAATCCAGCCTCAATCTCTCTCTTAACTTCCCAGTGTGGCAAGCAGCAGCGACCTGGGGAGGCTGGGACTAAGTGTCACACAGACAGGCCCATCTGTTCCTATCTCAAGGTAGGAGAAACTGTCTTCCATGTGTGTAGGGAGGGCAGGAACCAAGGCCTTGGATTCTTGAAGGGTCTCCAATTCAGAGGGATTGCTGTCTTAGTCACGTGTTTATCTGGGAATCAGCTTTAGAGGGTATTAGTGTCTATACCAGAGGCCCCCAGAGTCACCTGTGGTCTACTTGGACCTCTGAAAAGCCAGGGCCTTCTTTCTCAGGATCAGGTACTTCCTGGGGAGTCTGCATGTGGCACCTTGGGGACCTAGAGGACCCTGGAGGGCTGACTATACCCAGTAGGGAGCCTTACAGGCAGCAGGACACAAGCCTGCTCCCCAGCAAGGCAGGAAAGGTACTCCGAAATCACTGTCCCTGGGATGCTTCTGCTCAAGGCCACCATGGAGAGTCCAGTGTGTAGCTTATAGCATCCGATGGAAAGAAAGGGGGTGGCCTCAGGCTTGGGTGTTTGTTTTGCTAAGTCATATGTTCCCCAGGAGAAGGACAAGCAAGAATAGGAAAGTTTTCAACACTGAGGCAGACTATGTCACTTGCTAGAATTCAGCAGTTCTCAACCTGTGGGCCTCGACCCCTGACAGGGGTTATGTATTAGATATTTGCATTAAGATTCTTAAACCAGGCCATGGTGGCACACACCTTTAATCCCAGCACTCGGGAGGCAGAGGCTGGTGAACCCCTGTGAGTTCGAGGCCAGCCTGGTCTACAAGAGCTAGTTCCAGGATAGGCCCCCAATGCTACAGAGAAACCCTGTCTTGAAAAACAAAAAACAAAACAAAAACCCAACCAAACAAACAAAAAAGGATCCCTAGCAATAACAAAATTACAGTTATGAAGTAGCAATAAAGTAAATTTATGGTTGGGAAACTGTGCTAAAGGGTTGCATTAGAAAGGTTGACAACCGCTGTGCTAGATTGACAAGAGGTCCTCCAGGCTCAGGAGAAGAGGAAAGGTCTAATCCACTGCCCACTAGTCACCATGGGAGCAGAAGAGGAATGACAGCAAAACTTAGACCTCAGGGTCCCAACGCTGCCCCCATGGCCTCAGCTCCAGGCCCAGCATGTACATACGGTCTGCTCCATTCTCAGCAAGTATGACTCAGGGAGCCAGGCAGGGAATGCCCTCTACCCCTGCCTGCCCTAGGCAGGACTCCCCACTGCCACACCCCCAACAGGGGGAGAAGCAATCAGCCGGTGGAGGACAGTTCAGATGAGACAGGTTTATATCAGATTGACCTACACTAAGAATATTAGAAAGAGAAAGACTTCCAGAATAGTGAGAGAATGTTTACTGTTAAGCACTTACAATGCATTCCCTCCCTTTCCCTTTCTCTTGGGAAGTTTTTAAAAATTACATTTATTAAGCCAGGCTTGGCGGCACACACCTTTAATCCCAGCATTTGGGAGGCAGAGGCAGGTGGATCTCTGAGTTCAAGACCAGCCTGGATTATAGAGTTCCAGGACAGCCAGGGCTATACAGAAAAATCCTGTCTTGAAAAAAAATTACATTTATTTATTACATGTGGTGTGTAAGCACTTGCCATTGTGTGTGTGTGTGTGTGTGTGTGTGTGTGTGTGTGTGTGTGTGTGTGCATGTCACAGGACAACTTGTAGGAATTGATTCTCCCCTTCCATTCTGAGGATTGATCACCAGACTTGGCAACATGCACCTGACCTACTGAAGCATCTTGCTGACCAGCGTGCCTTCCTTCCCTTCCCCTCCTCCATCCCTCCTTTCCTTTCCTTTCCTTTCCTTTCCTTTCCTTTCCTTTCCTTTCCTTTCCTTTCCTTTCCTTTCCTCCCTCCCTCCCTCCCTCCCTTCCT
>NC_022011.1:13927984-13940278 GCF_000317375.1 Microtus ochrogaster | reverse complement strand
TTCCTTTCCTTTCCTTTCCTTTCCTTTCCTTTCCTTTCCTTTCCTTTCCTTTCCTTTCCTTTCCTCCCTCCCTCCCTCCCTCCCTTCCTTCCTTCTTTCCTTCCTTCCTGGGTTTCCTTGTGTAGCCCATGTTGACCTTGAATTTCCAACCTTCTTGCCTCAGTTTCTCCAGTGCTGGTTTACAGGTGTGTCCTAGAACTTGCTTTGTAGACCAGGCTGGCCTTGAACTCACAGAGATCTATCTGCCTCTGCCTTCGAGTGCTGGGATGAAAAGCATGTACCACTATTGCTGGGCTTCCATTATTGTTTTTTAAATGTTAAGTATTTACATCTATTCCCTTCCTCCACCGCCCACTGAAATGGGGTCTTGCTGGGGTTTGAGCTGACTATGCGGTCTGGGCTCAACCAATGGTCTCACTCCAGAGAGTCAGGGGTCATAGGTTCTCAGCAGTCAGGCAGGGCCTGTAAGCTTCCCCATCTGTTCTGTGTTGTTACTCTGTTTCCATCTTGTCCCTCAGGGAACTGTGGGACAGGAAAGCTCAGAACCCTGCTTCAGCGCAGACCAGACCCAGCTCAGAAGCCCTTAGTGTGACTAACCAGCTGCCAGCTTTGTTTTGAGGGAAAGTCTTGCTATGTAGCCCAGGCTAGCCTGAACTCCCAAGTGCTGGGATTGATGTGGCAGGCACCACCACACCCAGACCAGGATCAACACTCTTGCTGCGCTCTGGCATTCAATCCTGGTCCCTGGGCATCCCTGGATGCCCTCACTGCACCCCTGGGAGTATTTCCCAGTCCGAGTCCCCAGATCTAGAGATGACTTAGAAGGTTCCAGACGCCAGACCAGAAAAGGGGAGACAGAGAAGGATACCATGACACCATTGTCCTCACTCTCCCACCAAGGTCAATGCTCTCAGGGCCTTGACACAGAGGAAGCCCCTCTGGGCTCCAAGCCTTCAGCAGGCTCTACATCTCATGAGAAGATCACAGCTCCATTTTCTTTCATGTATTTGTGGTTATTCCTACTGATGCTTTGCTTCTGTTTCTGAGTTGTTGTGGGTTTTTTTTTTTGATGTATGGGGGGGTATTGTTGTTTTTGTTTTGAGGTTAGAGTCTTGGTTTCTTGCTTCAGTCTTCCTGAGGCCTGGGCTAGGCCTAGCTTCCTATTTGGCTTTACCAATCAACTGGACAGAGCCCAGACTTATCTGAGAGTTTCCAGTCCAGTTTGGAGTTTCCTCCACCAGATTAGCCTGTGGGCATGTCTAAAAAGTATTTTCTTAATTGCTAATTTAAAAGGGAGAAAGTGGTGTGCCTTTTCTGCTCCAGGTTCCTGCCTCTAGAGCCTGTGCTGGTTTCTTTCAGGGATGGACCTAGAAGTATAAACTGAAATAAACCCTAGTTGCTTTTGTTCAACATTGTATCACTGCAACACAGAAGCAAACTGTTGACACCTGTCTAGGGCAAGTCACGCCAGTTGTCCATTTGACTAGCCATCGAAAGTTTTCCTGTTTATGTATAATTAGATAAAAACAATAAGAAAGTCCAGAACCTGGTTGTCACTGTGCCCACATGATTCAGGAAGAACAGACAAGGACAGCCAGGCCCTTTCGTATGGAGTATTCTGTTCCTGCTACCTGCTCTGATCTTGGAGACAGCCTGGTCCAGTGTCAGCACAAATGTCTGTCACATCAAAGGGAGAGTGGGCAGACTGGCTTGCACCAAGGCAGAAGGGGACAGAGGTTACCTCAGGGCGCCTATAGTTCCCAAGTACCTTATCTTTCATTAGTCAGTTAGCAGTAGCAGCCCAGGGACTAGTTTGGACAGGCCCTCACTCTGCACTGAATCCTGAGAACCCCTTCTCCCGGCCTGCCCGCACCCGCCTGCTTCTCCTGCCTGCACCTGCCTGCTTCCACTGTCCCTGAAATAGATACCAATGACCCTCAGAAAGCCCAGCTGACTCTCTCAGTCAGGCAAGTCTAGCTATGATGGACCTCACATCACCCCACCATCTGATTTCCCTCCTACCATAGCCTCTGTCCCCTCCTTTAAAAACGTTTTTATTTAGCCGGGCGGTGGTGGCACACTCCTTTAATCCTAGCACTCAGGAGGCAGAGGCAGGTGGATCTCTGTGAGTTCAAAGCCAGCCTGGTCTACAAGAGCTAGTTTCAGGACAAGCACCAAAACTACACAGAAAACTTGTCTTGAAAAAAAAATATTTATAATTCCTGAGGATTTCATACAATGTATTTTAATTATATTCACTCCCAAATCCTCCCAGGCCTACTCCACCTTCATGTCCTTTTTATTTTTTATAATAACCTATCAACTCCAATTTGTGCTCCTTATGTAAACTTCTGGGTAGGAGGCCATCCATGGGGGCATGGTTAACCTATCAGAAGCCATAACCTTAAAGAAAACTGACTCCCACTCCCGCGGACGCTATTGACTGTCCAAAGAACTTCAATTAAGGATAGGAGTGACCCCCTACCCCTTCTACCAGCGTTCTTCCCAAGTTTCATGGTCTAAAGAGCTGACTTGGTGGGGGGGAATGTGAGACAGGGTTTCTTGTAGACTAGGCTGGCCTCGAACTCACTGAGATCTGCCTGCCTCTGCCTCACAAGTGCTGGGATTAAAGGTGTGTGCCACCACCATCCAGCTAGGGCTGACTTATTCTTTTTTTAAACTAGAGTGGGGATAACTGCCTGTATAAAATGATGATGTGCAGAAAGGGTATGTAGTCAAAGAACGAAATCACCAACTGTGACCCTGTAGGCATATGGAAAGAAAAGGACTAACCCTTAAGTCACTGCAAAGTGGGAGGGAGGTATTTAGAAGAAAGAGAACTCCATGAGCTCAAAGCAAGTTCCTGCAGCATGCCACATAGGCGGAAAGACAGCCCAAGCCATGCAGAAACCCCACTGTGCCACGTCCCAAGCATGCTGGGGCAAGGTCACACTACCCAGGCGACGGATGGTCTCCTTGGCGAAGTTGGAGTTGGACAAGGTTGTCCTCCGGGAAACGAGGACAGGAATACGGGTGATTGTGGGACGATAGCTGGGCACATTGGGGAGGTGCTCGGCTGGGTTTGGGGGGCCAGGCCTGGGTCCCTCCTGGCCAGGTGGCTGGTCCTGGACCAAGTGATTCAGTTCCATATTCAGGCCTGGTTTAGCCATGGTACTGGGTCCAGAAGGTGGCAGGCAGAGGCGTGACCCTGGAGACTAAAATCGGGAGCTGAGTTGAGGAAGATAGTGAGGGTAAGGCTCCTCCAGAGTACTGACATAGACCGACCTAACACCTGTCCGCTGCATCAGCCCTGTTCAGGTCTGAAGCATCACTTTCTTTCACAACGCTCAACCTTAAAAGCATCACCAAGGAACACAGATGGTCCACCCAGGAGCTCCAACGCTCTTCCTGGAGCCATGGGTCTTCTTATCAACCATAATAGTATTTCCCCGTGTCAGATTCAAAAGATATCAGACTCAGAATCTGGAGCAGAAAGACTTGGAACTTCAGAAACCAGGCTCCAATGTGCTGAGCTCAGGACAATTTCCTCTTTAAGGAAACCCTGCAACCGGACTGGAGAGATGGCTCAGAAGTTAAGAGCATTGTTTGCTCTTCCAAAGGTCCTGAGTTCAATTCCCAGCAACCACATGGTGGCTCACAAGCATCTGTAATGGGGTCTGGTGCCCTCTTTTGGCCTGCAGGCATACAGACAGAATATGGTATACATAATAAATAAATATTTTTTTTTAAAAAAAATAAGAAACCCCGCAACCAATTCATCTTTCTTCGAGCCAGAAACAGACACAGCGCTAGGACCCTGGGGCTAGAATCCCTAGAAGAGGCTTACGTGGTCCTGATGCCCAGCCTTGCTTCAGCTATCCAAGAAGAGGGATTCAAAGCTACTGCCTCAAATGGTAACATGAGGACAGTCACCAGACAGTGAGGCAGACAGCAGGCAGATCCTGGCTCCGCGGGGCTTGGTAGGACCTGGATTCTATGTTTCTAAGCAGTTTCTAGGGGACACTGAGGTGTCAGCTTTTGAGTAGGGGTGAGCACTACTGTCCCAGACTGCCTGAGGAAGGGAATGGAGCCAGCATGCTGTTTGTTCTAGCCGTCACATCTCTGTGGAAGTCTAGGGTCTAGCCTGAACATCATAGGTTCCTAGAGATGAGTGTTGATGTCCATAGAGAAGACTTTTGAGTGGCAGGCTGCATTGCCATTCAGCCTGCGTGGGAGGTCCTAGCCCTGCTCCACTCTGACAGAGCTACCTGGGTTGCACAGCAAGGAGGAGCCTGAAGACGATGTAGTCTGTGCCTTCACTTTTCTACAGTGGGACACACCACACCTTAGTTTTGCTATCAGTAAAATAATCTACCAGCCTCACCAGGCAACTCTAGGACCAGAGCTTGAAGGTCAGACGTGGGGGAATACAGCCCTGCAGGCCACAGTGTCATCTGCCCAGGGGCAATGGTTCAGCCTCCTCCTTAGCACCCAATCCCTGGGGTTACCAGGTATGGTGGTTTGAATGAAAATAGTCCCCCATAGCACATAGGGAGTGGCACTATTAGGTGTGGCCTTGTTGAAGGAAGTGTGCCACAGGGGTGGGAGGGGGTGGGAGTGGGTGGGAGGGTGGGCTTTGAGTTTTCAAATGCTCAAGCCAGGTCCAGGGTCTCTCTTCTTTCCTGCTGCCTGCAATGCAGATGTAGAACTCTCGGCTACCTTTCCAACATGGTGTCTTCCTGTGTGCAGCTATGCTTCCTCCCACCCCCATCCCTGCCCCATGACAATAATAGACTAAACTTCTGAATCTATAAACCAGCCCCAATTAAATGCTTTCCTTTATAAGAGTTGCTGTGGTCATGGTGTCTGTTCACTGACGAGGACACCAGGCCTGGGATTGTGATGGCAAAGACCACAGTAAAGAGCGGGGTATAGATGGAGCTCCCCACCCAGGACATACTCAGAAGCATGGGGTGTAGCCACAGAGATGGGACATGGTCGTGCCATTTACAGACTCTGCTCCTTCACCCCCAGTCTCCCTGCACAGGTTATAGTACAATTTTTCCTGGGAGGAGGTTGCAGGAGGGGCTGGCCGGGCAAGACTCCCCAGCACTCTGGGCAGCATTTCCCCGGTACCTTTGAAAGACATCTTCTAGTTGAAACCATGTGGCCCCAAAACACAGAGGAGGGTCTTTGCCTAGGACAGAATGGAAGTGCCCCAGGCAGGAAGGAGATGGACGGTATGGAAGAGAGCCCCACCCCAGGCTGCTGCCAGTCAGAAAATCTCCTGGGGCATCTCTATACAAAGTCACTCCTACCTGTTGAGCTTGTGGCCTCCTCCTCCTTCACCTTCTCTCCCACTTCCTCCGCCTCCTCCTCCTCTGGCAACTCCTTCAGAGACACATAGAGAGGAGAGTGGGTACCTCATTGGACTCCTCCCAACTCCTACCCCACCCCGTACCAATGGGGGCAGCTCATCTCCTGGGCCATCCGAGGAGGTGCCTTACCACCTAAAGAGGGAAGCTCAAGACCCTAAACCCAGGAATTATCTCATATGCTGAGGGGATCCCCATGAGACCCTGCTCAAGGGGACATAGCTATCCAAGCAACCCCCCCCCCACCAAGAATCTTTACTCCAGGACCACACCTCCCCCACCCCATACATCCAATCTTAGCCTTCTCTGTCCTGTGGACAGCTCACCAGCAAACCCCATCATTAATGGCCCCAGATTCCCTGGGTCTCTCTACCTGCAGCGATGTTATCTGTGGCTGTGTCCTGCCTAGGTGGCACTGGTCCACATCAGCCTGTACCGCCAAACAGCTATCCAGCAGGACACTGTGACCCAAGAGACAGAGGAAAGAGACAGTGTTAGTGAAGGCTGTCATTTCCAAACCCTGCTGGGGGCCAACCAGAAACAGGGGACATAGAGACGGAAGAGACTAGATCACATCCACACGGATAGACTCCTGTCTGAGACAAGGGACTGCAGTAAAGGCCACAGTTACACAAGGAAGGAGGACTTCCCCCAAGGAAGTGGTTTATTCACTGGGTCTCAAGGATGACTGGGGAGAAGATAGGTCCAGAAAGAGGACACCACAGGGGACGATCAAGGAAGCATCTCTGGGGTGAACTCCGGGTTTCCCCAAGTCTGAAGGAAACCTTGGTGGCTGCAGGCAAGGAAAACAAGGGCTGGTGTATAGCTCAGTGGTAGAGCACTTGCCCAACCTGTGAAAAACCCTGGGTTCCATCCCCAGTATGGGGTTGGGTGGACAGAAGTGAAGTGACCTAACCAGTATCACAAACCTTAACCCAAGGCCCTTGTTGTTTCTTCCCTGTGAGTTCCGTGTCAACAGCACAGTGCTGGAGGCTCCCTGACATCACTGGCCCAGCTGGCAAGTATATACAAGTAACAGGGTCGGGGGTGGTGGAGGCCCTGGGTGGGGCAGGGAGGAGACTGTGGTCAACAGAAGAGCTCTTATCGGTGTGAACGGGGCTCCCACTCTGTTTGGAATGAGGGGTCAGGGGTATCAGATCTCATTCTCCAGAGGAATCTGAACCAGGTTTTTCAGGTAGAATGTCTTGACATTGGATGCTACGTTAGCATGTGTCTACCCAGTGCTCAAGAGGTCAAGGCAGGAGGATAAGAAGTTCAAAACCAGCTTTGGTTATATAGCAGGTTTGAAGCTGAGCTACATAGAAATCAATCTCAAACACCCCAACACACACACACACACACACACACACACACACACACACACACACCACACTTGTATGTTTGAAACTGCAGTCTGTGTGTTGCTCAGGCTAGCCTAGAATTTGCCACGTATTGCAGGCTGGTCTACAACTTGTGATTTTCCTGGTACTGGGAGTCCACGCATGTACTTCCAAGCCCAGATTCTTATGTGACTTTTGTAGTTAGAACTAAGTCCTGCCTCCCATCAGAGCCCTGCCCCCAGGGGTTTATTAGCAGATGTTCCAAGGTGTCGTCTCTATCCAAAGGGCCATTTCTCAGTTCTCCCAGGGTGGGTAAGCCGGGGCAGAGACAGAATATAGTAAAGTCTATAAGAAGTCTCCTGCCAAGGATTTTGAATGAGCGTGTATTCACATGGCCATGGCAGCTTCCGTGAGCTGTGTGCCAGGCATGTGCCAAGCTCTCTACAACATTGTCATCTCCCTGCTCCTTTATCCAAATGACTCTGCCAGGGTTGTGGTGAGATTATTCCATCTTAGAAAGCCCAAATTCAGAGAGGCCTACAGACAGCCTGTGGTCACACAGTCTTCGCAGGGTGAATCCGGGTACAGATATTGCTCCTCTGCCTGCTGCCATCCTGAATGTCTACACTGTCTCGTTGACCATGTCCTGGTACATTATCCTTCATGCATCTCTTCACCCCTAAAAATATGTTAAGATTACTTCCTGGTGGCTTTGTGTGAAGAACAATGTTAATTCATATCTTGCAAGTTCTTCTTTGGGTCTGTTTTTTTTTAAAAGAAATTGGAAGTTTCTTAGGACAGAGAGCTTGCCTAACATCCATGAGGCCTTAGATTCTGTCAAAGTAATATTCCAATATTCTCTTGGTCTCCTAACAGATCTTGGTGTTATGTCTCCCACCACAAGCAGAAGTTGGTCTCAAGCAGATGGGCCTTCTAGAACAGTCGCCGGGCTTGTCTACAGCACTCAGCACCAGTCAGAGGCCTCCTTGTCCAGATCCTCCCAGCATCAGGTGTCTGTGGCCTGGGGCAAGTCACCCTACCTGGAACCCCAGATGTCTTCTATTCCTGTGTCAAAAAGACAGGGCCCTGTGTGGACTGTCTGAGGTCACAGGATCAGGGAGCCTGATAAGAATAAGCCATAAGGCCGGGCGGTGGTGGCGCACGCCTTTAATCCCAGCACTCGGGAGGCAGAGGCAGGCGGATCTCTGTGAGTTCGAGACCAGCCTGGTCTACAAGAGCTAGTTCCAGGACAGGCTCCAAAAACCACAGAGAAACCCTGTCTCGAAAAACAAAAAAAAAAAAAAAGAATAAGCCATAAGAATGCTAGATGCTATCTCAGGATTCTTCTGGATTCTTCTCTCCAAACACAGTGAGATGCTGGCTTTGTCTGCGGTTCACTTTGGAGGAGCCAAGCCCAACCTTACACTTCCTTGGAAGGGCAGCCAAGAACACAATTCCCAAGCTCAATGTTCCTGTCTGTGAAGTGGGCTCAGTAACGGACCTGGCTTTCCCCCGTCTCCATACAATCTAGCAGCTCTTATTATCTGTTTGCATCCTTCCAGCTAATCCCAGGGGCAGCCTGGGCAGCAGGTTAGGCCATTGTACACACGCTTTGATAAACAACCTCGGCTAGCAAAGTGGTTTGCACAACAGTGGCCCTGTCCCCATTACCAAGGGGCTGCAGAGGGGTCCATGTACCAAGGCCATGTTGCTCTACTCAACCCTATGCTCACCTCTTGTCCAGCCTGGAAGCAGTAACCCCTCAACGACTAGAAAGTTCCCAAGTCCCAGGGATCTCTGCCCAGAAGAGCAGAGGTGGACTGAGGTAGGCCTCCAGCAGGCCCCTGGATTAAGTAATAAGACATAGTAGGCATGCCAGCATCTAAGTTTAGCTGCCTACTCCTCCCCCACCCTACACAGGCCATGCCCCCCAAGTTCAGGTCTGTAGATCACCTTCAACATGTTCCTCCTCTGAAATCCCAGCTCAGAAGGAGGAGAGGACAAGAGCCCAAAGACAGGAGCAGCCACCTACTTGGTTCTCTCGGGTTCTGCTGGTAGGGGGGGCCATGCTGCAGTGGGTCAGCCTGGGGCTGTGACAATGACACCAAGCCTGGGACTGGAGCATATGAGGGGAGCTGCGAAGAGCCCTGGATCAGCCGACACAACAGCTTCTATGATGCTGTGACTGATTGAGCATGGAGCCACGGGTCCTTCCTGCTTCTAGCCACACCAATGGGCTGGCAGGGAACTGCAGGAACGCTCCAGAGAGGGCAGGTGGGGACCATGGGCCAAGGTTGCTAGGAAAAGCAGAGCTATTGCCTGCAGAGACAGGGTTGCTAGGTGACCATCTGTGTTACCAGGGCCTTCACGTCATCAGTAACCTGTGTCTCTGCGAAGCTGGCCAAGGGCATCCTTCCCCAGACAGTAACAACCCAGGCCAGCCTGTCCCCAGATTCACACCTCCTATGTGTGTACCTAGGATCCCTGACTGTCATCACAGAGCCCCAAAACTCTCTGAGTTTAAAACTGTGGATGTATGTGTGCCTGGGGTACCTGCACTGAGTAGACGCATGCAAACATGTACACAAATATCTTTTATGCACACATGAGAGCCGGTGCGATGATGCATGTGTGTAAACACATATGTGAGTGTGTGTAGCCAGTGTGTGTTATACACATATGTATGCATGCTCATGTCACTATGCCTGAAGACACACGTATACATTGGTGTGGGCCTATGTGGCCACTGGCCTTTGGAGGTGTTCAGTTCAAGAACAGGGGTATGTGCCAGAATTTTCAGGCACACTGGATCAGTGAGGGAGTAACTCAGAGCCAGCACTGTGTGTGCATGTGTGTGTGTGTGTGTGTGTGTGTGTGTGTGTGTGTAAAATGCAGAGCACACACTGTATGCACTAAGGAAGAGGCAACATCTGGCCCTCCCACCTGGCTCTGTTGTGAGGGGCAGAGGTAGAGGGCTGTTTTCCCAAAAGAAAGACTTTCATAATGCTAGGGACAGGATGGAACATTTATTTATTTGTTTGTTTGTTTATTTATCTATCTATCTGTTTATTTCTTTGTGTGTTTGTTTTCAACACAGGGTTCCTCTGTGTAGCAGCCCCAGCTGTCCTGGAACTTGCTTTGTAGACCAGGCTGGCCTCAAACTCACAGAGATCTGCCTGCCTCTGCCTCTCGAGTGCTGGGATTAAAGGAGCGTGCAGCCACACCTGGCTCAGAAAGTTTTACTCAGCTGGAGAGATGGCTCAGAGGTAAGAGCACTGACTGCTCTTCCAGAGGTCCTGAGTTCAATTCCCAGCAACATGAAGCCCAACATGGTGGCTCACAGCCATCTATAATGAGATCTGGTGCCCTCTTCTGGCCTGCAAACATACATGGAAGGAATGTTGCATACATACTAAATAAATAAATCTTTAAAAAACAAAAAACAAAAAAACAAGTTTTACTCTTAAAAAATTGTTTGCGTGTGCATGTATACGATGTTTGTGCACATATCTAAGAATGTTCTTGTATGTGTACACACAGGCTTGTGGGATGTGGAGGCCTGAGGTCTTCCCCCATCACTTTCCATTGTATGCATTGAGACTCTCAACTGATCGAGAACTTTCGCTAACCAGCCTGGCTAACCAGCTAGCTCTGGGAATCTCACTTCCACCTTTCAAGGGTTAAATTACCGGCTGGCCACCACATCACTTGGCATTTCTGTGGGCTCTGGAGATAGAGCTGAGCTGTCTCCACCGTCCCTAGATAGCTTTTGTGAGGCGATGAGCTCCCTCATCATTGGAGGTAGGCAAGAGGAAAGTGTGGTTCCCCGGCATGGTTGGGAAGACAAAATGTAACCTGAGAGAGATTGACTTGAGAGCTGATGCTAGCTCATAGGGTTCTACATACATCTTATGTGATTTTCATGGTTAGCTGTTTCTTAATTGTGGATGAAATGGCCCTTAGGGGGGACAAGAACATTAGCCATCAACGGGCCCATGCTCCAGACAGACCCCACTGATCCCATTGGCTACCATCCCTGTGGCCCCCCTTTGCCAGGGCTACTCTCAGCCTTCTACAGCTGTGGGGGTGGGCACTGGAGAGGGAAGTCACTTGCCAGCTAGCCTTGCTGACAGGCATGGTACCGTTTCTGGAGCAGAGCTATTCTCTGAACACTTGTGGTGTTGCTGGGCCGCAAACGCTGGCCAGAGCAGACAAGCCATGGATAACAGGTCTGGAACAGCATTGGGACTGTGGGTAGCATGACAGAGGAACAAGGCAAGGGGTTAGAGTCAGGGACAAATAGGCTTCCTTGGTCCACAGCAACTGCTTCCCTGCTCCCCTGCCTGTCCCTCTCTCCTGCTCACAAATCTTCAATGCTCCCTGTGACATTTGAGAACCGCATCCAAGGCTGTCATATCCTGCTCCAGAGACAGCCGGCTTTGAACACTGACTGTGTGCTCTTCTCACCCCACATCCCTTCACTGGGAGAGTCCTTCAGACCCTGCGCATTGACCCTCTCTGGTCCTGTGCTTGGCCGGGGCTCTCTCTTCATACATTCCCTGCTTCACCCCAGCCCACAGCTCCCCGCTCTGCCAACTCTTACACGCAGTCTCTCTCCAGCTCCAAATAGGTCAGGGATCTGCCTTTCATTTTTTAATCTTTATTCAAAATGCACGGTGTGGACTTTAATGCCACCTCAGCGTGGATGTGAGAATCAAGCATTACGGGGCAGCAGAGCAGAATCTAAGGTAGCTGTAGGTAGACACTATCGGAGGCCACAATAGGATCACTGGCATGAGTGTATGTGTGTGTGTGTGCGTGTGTGTGCATGCGTGTGTGTGTGTGTATACATGCATACATGGGGAGACAACCTTGGCTTTGCTGTTAAAAGAGAAGTACATGTGTTCAGTCATGCATCTATACATGCATTAATTCTACATTTTTTTTCATGCCTATTGTGTATCAGGCATCTGGGATACGGTAGTGAAAACAACCGGCTCAAGTTTCAGATTTCACAGGGATGAATCTGTGTGAGTTGGAGGGGGCAATATTGGGCTGAGGTCTCATTTTGAGCACAGTGGGGACCTCGGCTTTCCCAGTCCTCTGGCCAATGCCCAACAATGCTCAGCACAGAACAAAGGCAGAAAGCATCCCACCCCAGGACCCCCAATCCCACCGCTGGCCCAGCCCAGGACAAGTTACTCACACAGGCTCCTCTTCCTCCCCATCCTCCTCCTCTTCCTCCTCCTCCTCTTCTCTTTCCTCTTGAATCTGAGGCAACTCCCTAGGTCAGGGCCAGAGATAAGAGATGATCCCTCCAGGGCCTCTCCAGTCCCCCCTCACCCCATCTCTGGTGTGTGTTCTGGGACTTACTGCAGCTCCACCTGAGATTCCTCAACAGTAGTCCCAAGCTCTTTCAAGCCACAACTTGTCTACACTGTTCTGATGGCAACTTGAGGACAGCTCTGAGCTTCAGTGAGCCTCAGTTTCCCCTTATGTATTTCTCAGCAGTGAATGAATGCAGGTCAGGAGCTTGAATTGCTCATCATAACAGCCCCTTATTTTTTTTTTTTTTTTTT